>NC_136527.1:836540-844040 GCF_053919585.1 Euprymna scolopes
ACCAGGAAGGACCATAGATCGGACATGTTGATTATAATGAAGCTGTATGTTTGGAGTGTTGACTCTAGTTTGTGATTCGTGTGAAAAACTGGATTTCAAAGGTTCTGAGTAGAACTAAGACGGGAGAGGGGGGGGGGACTAGATTTATCCTAGAAAATCCGTTCTGGCAAAAATTTACTTTCACCATAACAAATGTTTGTGCAACAATACTCCATGCGTGAGTGAATGGTGATACTTTCAATTGTGAGTAGGCTTCTAGCTAGATAGAGGGAACCCACCTTTTTTGCAGCAGCCTTCGCAATGTCTTCATATATTTGTGCTAATTTATATTGCCTGTGAATGTTAAGCCGAGTAGTTTGGAGGAAGAATTCTCAGGTAGGATAAGTTGAATTCTAAATAAAATTCGGTACTTGTGCAGTTTAATCAAGACAATAAAAAATGAAAACATCGAAAAAAAGGTTATATTGTACGCATCTGTTTCGGACTGAAGATCGAGAAAAAATTCACTTAATTTGATCGAGTAGTTTTTTTTTTGATTGAGATTGTCCGAACACGGTACCCCCGTAATAATAATAAAGGGTTGGGTTCGAGACTCCTAACAAACGGTTCCCCAGTTCGATACAAAACATCTGATGAAGGCCGGAGGGCAAAACGGCTGAAACGTTGTGACGTTAACAACCAAGATGAGGAAGTCAGTCCGACAATCTCAATCAATGAAAACACCTCATCTCAAAAATACAGACAATTACTCGTTTTTTTTTTGTTTTTTTTGTTTTGTTTTACAGCGGAAAAACATGATTTCTGACAGTGCGTTGAAGGAATACATCTTTGATTTTTTTTAACACGCCACGGGGAGATAACTCAGTTTAAAGCGCTGACACTCCCTCCCCATCTTTAATTCTAGTTAATTTCTTCCTAAAAATCAAACCTTTTGCTTGGTATCATAAATTGTTTTTTCGCTGTAGAAAAAAAAAAAAAAAAAAAACTTTTTGATGAAATTAAGTGAAATTTTTTTTTTTCCAGAGAACTTCATTCCATAATGGATACATACAATATAACCTATTTTTTAAAATATTTTCATTTTTTTTTTTGTCGTGATTAAACTGCACAAGTACCCAAACAAGATATAACAAAAAATGATTTAAGTTGTAAGATGGTATAACAAAAAAAAAAAAAAAAAGCACAAATGAGAGTGTACTCAAGGATACTAGAAAAAGGGAATCAGAAAGGAAAAGAATGCACAAACTCTCAACTCCAACGCCAAGCAGCCTGCTAGTTTGCTATAAAGTCCGAGCACAGAGAATTGTAACCATATCTAGGCTGGTGTACCAAAAGTAAACATGCAGACATTTTAGGTTATAGATGTTTGACAAAAAAAAAAAAAAAAAAAGTGTGCGGGGGGGGGGGGGGGGGGGGGCACACAGAAGTGCCACATATGGCCTGGTGCATCTACCACTAGTCTCTCCCTCTCTGATAGGGTCCAAAAGTGTTCAATCTAATCGGTCCCCACTTTGTCAACTAAGCTCCAACCTCTGTCCCATCACCGCAATGTTGCATCTCTGTGCCTGTTTTACAAATATTTTAATGGAATGTGCTCTGATGAACTTGTTGCACTAGTGCCCCACCCCTAGACGTACATATCCCAGACAAAACTGTTTAGCAATTAAACTACACCCCTTCACTGTTGAGGTTCGTAAATGCCAGAAAGCTTTCAACCCTAATAGTTTCTCCCCTGGAACAGCTAAACTTTGGAATTCCCTTCCTGCTACCGGCTTCCTTGGCTGTACTGATATCCAGAAGTTTAAATGTAATGTAAACCAACATCTTGTTAATCTTTTCTAGACATGGTCCCAAATAGTAGCCCCTTACGTCTAAGTGACAATATGCTTTGTTAGGGGTGAACGTGAAAGAAGAAAAACAAAAAAAGGGTCTGCAACTAAAGAGATACTCAAGAGATTTTTGGGTGGATGGGGTGGATATCAGACAATACATAACATAATAAAACGCACAGAGTGGAAACCTTGGTTGAAGTGAGTGTCCCTAATGATGGTGGCCTGAACAGAACTGAACGGGGGGGGGGACACAAACCAAATATCAATGTCTCATGTATGATATGAAAAGAAACTGGAATCTTAGGAAGATGTCAATCATACCAGTTATTATAGGTGCCACAGGGCTTATAAAGAAGAACCTGAAGTCCTACCTAACTAATATTCCTGGTGAACCAAGTGCAAAACAGATCCAGACAATTGCACTTAAGGAAACAATGAGGATACTAAAAAGAGCTCTCGGTTGGTTTCAATAAAAAAGCGGGGCAATGTTGGCAGCTGGTTTGGCTTCCTCATACCCAGCGTTATAATCTTCAAAGAAAAAGAAAGAAAGGAAAAAACAAAACAAAAAGAAAACTTACTTTGAGCCTCGTTTCTGGTTATTCCGATCTTCTTGCGAAAATCTCCGTGAAATGGTCTTCCCACGTGAACTGTTGAACTGTCCGCGACCGGATTGCTGGCCACCAGGGTTTCCCCCTGAGCGTCCACCATCACGTCGCATCCCTCCACGTCCATACATCTCTGGCCTGTTCTCTTGACCACCACGGACATTGATTGTTGGGGTAGTCGCCTCATCCTCATCTCCACACAAAGCAGAGAATCTAAAGAGTAACATATATATATATATATATATATAATACGTTAAAATTGAAAAAAAAAAAAAAAACACTCACACAGAATACAAACTGAAAAAGAATAGCGGGAACTGTGGAAATTCCATAGTGGACTCTTTCGTACGTATGATGTTGGAATTCTGTGGATGTTTAGTGTAAATGGAAACGCTAGGAAAACAAATGACTACGATTGAAACAATTTATGGCTGTAAAAAAGTACCAAAAATAGGCTCTGGATGATGGAGGATCCCCTAATGTGCAACCCTAAGAGCAAATGTCACACAGTCCACTGCACAATTCAGTTCATTACATTTCCAACGAGCCTTCATTTGTTAAATTCAATTCTGATCAATGGTCGCTGAGATTTGGAACTTATAAAATTGCCAAAAAAGTGGTATACATATATATATAGTAATTTATAAAATATATATGGCGATTAAGCTACACTGATTATTCTGCGTTTCACCCACTCTAGGACTCCTCAGGCTTATGCGCGAATTCTGTGGTTGTTTATCGTTTTTATATGCTCCTCTTCTATTGAGATTTTAGTTAGCCAATCAGCTTTCTAGTATCCACTGCGCCCTTCCTATCAGCCAATGGGCATGCATTTTATCGGACAAAGCATCTGTTTTAAAACTAGGTTAGTGGTTTTTTTTTTTTGTTAGTTTATATATAAATATATATGTATACATACATGTGTGATCGTTTATGTATACTCATGTTTATTTAATTTATTTATTTGTTTATTTTCTATTGCTTTTGTTAGTTTTAAAACTATTTTGTATCGCTATCCTATATTGAGCACTTTTGAAGTAAATACTTAAAATTTACGCATAAATCTATACTTTCGTATATTAATTTTTGAGTAAATTAAGTAGTTTATATTATTTTTTAGAGGGAATTAGAAGACAAAATATAACAGCATGCCAAAAAAAAAAAAAATGACTACGCTAACCTTTTGAGTACAGAAATAAGACTTACCGGTTTGCTGGAGCCGATGGCCTGTCAGTGTTTTGTTGAGGTTCACCACTCCTTGAGCCACGGCCGCCACCTCCCGTACTACCACGGGCCCAGGGGCTAAACTTGTTAGGACCAACACAGGGAGTTAGTTGCACATTATCGTCAATTTTACAAGGCTGTGAAACAAAGAAAAAAAATGAGGAATTTGATGAAGGTGGACATCCCGAAATATAGCATCACGGAGACACAACCTGACTGACGCAAGTAAGAAGGTTCTACATGTAAAATATTGTATAAATAAAAAAACATATATATATATACACATGTGTATGGTTATGAGAAAAATTTTAAAAATGAAAAGACAGTGCTGGGGGGGGGGGTATGTTTTATTTGGGGTTTTTTTTATAGGAAAATTTTTTTTGTTTTAGATTTTGCAGAACATGACTGAGTTTTGACAAACGGAAAGGAAGAAAAAAAATATTAATTTAAAAAAAAAAAAAAAATGAAAAAAAAAAAAATGACTAAATGTGCATTATCGTTAATTTTACGAGGCTGTGAAACGAAGGGAAAAACGAAATGAGAGGAATTTAAAAAATGAAAAACATTGTTTTTTTTTTATTTAGTTGGTTTTTTTTTAATTAATGCTGAATCCACTAATTTTCGAAAAGGTTTTTATGTTTCAAGTTCTTTAAATATTTCATGCCATTTTTGATTTTTGCAGAACATGATTGAGTTTAGGAAAGGGAAAAAATATATTAATATTAATTTAACAAAAAAAATAATAATCTTGAGTAAAAACACATGTCTGATATTGATAAATTATGCATCCGAAACAGATAAATTAATTTCCAATTTCTGCAAACCTGCTCAATCTATATATAAAAGCGAAAATGTATGTATGTTTGTATGTGTGTTTGCTTTTTCTGTATGTCAGCAAAAGGCTTTTTTCAGAGAAGCGGTCGTTCGCTTCACAACTTTTTATATCACATATAAATCGTAATATCTCACAGTTAACAACGAAGCTCGCCGGTCTATTTAATTTGCTCGATTTCGGGAACATAAATATTCAATATTTGTCGCTCGCCGCATGTGGGTTAGTCTTTTTCCTATAACATCTTGGGGGGGGGGGGCGTTCAGCAGTAAATGAATACTATCCCGCAGTCAAACTTGACCTCATTAACTCATTAAAACGAGCACCTGCCAAATCCAAGTTAATTAAATAAATTCAGACGTGTTTCTATTAGCATCTTGCGGTGGGGCAATGGTTAACGTCGCATGTTTTTTGTTTTTTTTCACACTTTAATTTACAACTTTGCCTCAAGGGTTCGGGTTTTTTTTTTTTTTTTTAACACAGTGATCACCACTTATCAAGGCCCGGAAGCCACTCAGGGATAAGGGTTATTGCAAGTACATTACCTTAGTGTGGAGATTTGATGAAGTGTTTACTTAAGGGGGTGGTTCATTAGGAATTTGTTAACTTTAGACTTGAACACATCCAAGTTGTAGTCCGGAGGGAAGCAGGCAGACGGAACAGAGTTCCACAGGCGTGCAGTTCTAAGAAAGAAGCTTTGTTCATGGAATCCGCGTTTTGATTTAGGCACAGATATAGAGTGGGGGAAATTTTTCACAGTGGATTCAGCTAGACGGGTGTTTTTCGTGAAAGATTGACGAGGGGGATCAGGGATTGGAGTTCAGACGAGCACCTGCCATGAAAATAACGATAAAACAAGGATAGGCTCGCAACGTCTCTTCTGATCCTCATACTTACTCTTTTTTTTAAACCCCCTACCCACCCACGGAGTTTCCACACACACACACACACAAACCGCCAATAACCCGGGCAACGCCGGGTAGCCCTTGCTAATCTATAATAAAACCTATACACCTTTTAAAGTTGAACACCTGCTTGACGAAGGGGGACATCCCGAAATATAGCATCACAGATACACAACCTGATGTCTGATGCAAGTATGAACATTGTACATGTAAAATATTGTTTTTATACACAAGACGTGGTTGCTAAACAATGTTCCTCATCACTAATCGCCCTCTTTGTTTTTTAATATAGATGGAATTCTCGACAAAAACCAAATTCCTTATGAAAGAATAATAAAATAAAGATGACCAAATAAGTAAATCATGAGTTATAACCTTACAAACCTGACGTGTTCATGAAAGTGAATAAACTGGATTCAGTGCATATGTTTTTTTATTTTTATTGATCCCCGATTTATCGAAGAGGGACCTACGTTTTCAGTGGCGTCTGTGTCCATCCGTTAGTTCGGACTATTACCAGAAAGTAGTCCATTAGTTTTTCCTGAAATTTTGCCACAAATTGTATTTCATTAAATAGATGTGTACAGTAAAAAAAATGTTTTTTGCGAAAATTCCCGTTGCGTCCCCAAGGGCTCAAAAGAAGTCAAACATGGTTCAAAATGACGTTTTGCCCCATAACTTTTGATCCCTCCATTAAGTTTTTTTTTAAACTTGGCCAAAATGTGGAGTCCATTGTTCTTAATACAACTCCAGTAGAAGTGACCCTGGCAAAATTCTGGTTCGCATCCCTGGGAATTTTTAATGCTAGAAAACGCCCCATTTTTTGGGCTCTTTTTTTTCATAATTCTCAACAAAAACTTGATATGTCTGACTATATAGTGGTTTTTCACGGTAGTCAACTCAAATATACATGGGTTAAGGCCTGAAACTGCACCGTTATCCATTTACTATCGGATTCAGTGTCTTCACGGGCTCAAAAGAGGTGTTGTGCGACCTAAGATTGCAATGAGTTTCTGTGAAGCACAGAATGGTACAGTGTTGCGAGTGAACGTCATTAGATAGGAAATGAGGTCTTGCCTTACCACCAACTCAACTTTGGTCATTAACACTTCTCACATTCCTCATTTCTTCACAATTTTTTGTAGCGTCATCTCACATCCAGTACCAGAGGGGGACCACACACACGTGGCTTGTTTTATTTTTTTTTTGAATGTGAAATTTATAATTGTGCATTTTTGTTTCAGTTGGATGTGTATCATCCTGCCATGTATCGTAATTACATGCGAAAAAATGATATGGATGAACCTCCACCACTGGAAGATGGCAGCAGTTATGGCCAGAAGGATCGCAATGACCAAGAAGATTCAGATAATCTAGAGGAGAAGTTCTACAGATATGGCGTGCGACCAGAGTGGTTGCAGGTCCATAGAGCAATCAACCACAAGTAAGCATTTTTTGTACCCTGACAAAGGAGAGATGTTCCTAGTAATTTACTCTTGGTTGCATTTTTTTTTCAATAACCACAACATGGATTTTTGGAAATTTTGCACAAACATTAGTCATCATGGAGGGGACCCTGCATGCTCGGCTTTTTTCTTCTCTGATTTAGTGCCTTTTTTCATTTTTTTTTTTTTTTATATACTTTTCATTTTTTTGGTTGAGGTGGCTTTGGTAAATCGCTATTGCTTCATAAAATTTGCCACCTGAATTACTTGAAACTTTAATTTAAAATAAACATTTCATAACTTTGTAAACAGAAAAATCTTTTATTCATATCTTTTTAATGTGACAGAAAAAAAATTAATATTTCACTTTAAAAACAGATTGCAACTTGTTGAAAAGTCAATGCTAAAGAAGCATTTAAAGACAGCAGGACTTTGGAATTTTCTTCCTGCTTCCCCAACTGTACTGACATGCAGAAGTTCAAGTGTAATGTGAACAGACATCTTGCTGCTAAACTCCCTATATACTACCCCTTGAACTTAGGTCCCTCATAGTAGCCCCTACATCAACGTAGCAATATGCCTTGTTTGGGGTGAAAATGTAATAAAAAACGAACAATATTAAGATATGGCGTGCGACCATGTATGGTTCTAATGAGA
>NC_136527.1:849040-864040 GCF_053919585.1 Euprymna scolopes
AATTTTTTGTTTAAATGATCACTTTTGAAATTTGTTGTGCCATTATTTTATTTATCTTAAATAAAATTTTTTGTTTAAATGATCACTTTTGAAATTTGTTGTGCCATTATTTTATTTATCTTAAATAAAAAAATTTTTTTAAATGATCATTTTTGAAATTTGTTGTGCCATTATTTTATTTATCTTTTAAAAAAATTTTTTTTAAATGATCACTTTTGAAATTTGTTGTGCGATTATTTTATTTATCTTTTAAAAAAATTTTTTTTAAATGATCACTTTTGAAATTTGTTGTGCCATTATTTTATTTATCTTAAATAAAATTTTTTGTTTAAATGATCACTTTTGAAATTTGTTGTGCCATTATTTTATTTATCTTAAATAAAATTTTTTGTTTAAATGATCACTTTTGAAATTTGTTGTGCCATTATTTTATTTATCTTAAATAAAAAAATTTTTTTAAATGATCATTTTTGAAATTTGTTGTGCCATTATTTTATTTATCTTTTAAAAAAATTTTTTTTAAATGATCACTTTTGAAATTTGTTGTGCCATTATTTTATTTATCTTAAATAAAATTTTTTGTTTAAATGATCACTTTTGAAATTTGTTGTGCCATTATTTTATTTATCTTAAATAAAAAAATTTTTTTAAATGATCATTTTTGAAATTTGTTGTGCCATTATTTTATTTATCTTTTAAAAAATTTTTTTTTAAATGGTCACTTTTGAAATTTGTTGTGCGATTATTTTATTTATCTTAAATAAAAAAAATTTTTTTAAATGATCATTTTTGAAATTTGTTGCGCGATTATTTTATTTATCTTTTAAAAAATTTTTTTAAATGATCATTTTTGAAATTTGTTGCGCGATTATTTTATTTATCTTTTAAAAAATTTTTTTTTAAATGATCACTTTTGAAATTTGTTGTGCGATTATTTTATTTATCTTAAATAAAAATTTTTTTTAAATGATCATTTTTGAAATTTGTTGTGCAATTATTTTATTTATCTTAAATAAAAATTTTTTTTAAATGATCATTTTTGAAATTTGTTGCGCGATTATTTTATTTATCTTAAATAAAAAAATTTTTTTTAAATGATCATTTTTGAAATTTGTTGTGCAATTATTTTATTTATCTTAAATAAAAAAATTTTTTTTAAATGATCATTTTTGAAATTTGTTGTGCGATTATTTTATTTATCTTAAATAAAAATTTTTTTTAAATGATCACTTTTGAAATTTGTTGCGCGATTATTTTATTTATCTTAAATAAAAAATTTTTTTTTAAATGATCACTTTTGAAATTTGTTGTGCGATTATTTTATTTATCTTAAATAAAAATTTTTTTTAAATGATCATTTTTGAAATTTGTTGCGCGATTATTTTATTTATCTTTTAAAAAATTTTTTTTTAAATGATCACTTTTGAAATTTGTTGTGCGATTATTTTATTTATCTTAAATAAAAATTTTTTTTAAATGATCATTTTTGAAATTTGTTGTGCGATTATTTTATTTATCTTTTAAAAAAATTTTTTTTAAATGGTCACTTTTGAAATTTGTTGTGCGATTATTTTATTTATCTTAAATAAAAATTTTTTTTAAATGATCATTTTTGAAATTTGTTGTGCGATTATTTTATTTATCTTTTAAAAAAATTTTTTTTAAATGGTCACTTTTGAAATTTGTTGTGCGATTATTTTATTTATCTTAAATAAAAATTTTTTTTAAATGATCATTTTTGAAATTTGTTGTGCGATTATTTTATTTATCTTTTAAAAAATTTTTTTTAAATGATCACTTTTGAAATTTGTTGTGCAATTATTTTATTTATCTTTAAAAAAATGTTTAAAAATTAAATAAAAAAGCAGCAACAAAATTTATTTTTTTGCTTGATATACAGATTAACAACTTTATCTGAACACAGACTCCTAAGAAAAAACGGCATTTGTACAGTTTAATCGAGACATTAAAAAATGAAAATATCAAATAAAGGTTATATTGTATGTATCCGTTTTGGACTGAAGATCTTCGAAAACATTTTATTTAATTTGATCGAATAGTTTTTTTTTTTTTTACAGCGTAAAAACGTTCTTATGAGAGCGCGTTGAAGTCAGCCATTGTGAAATTTGCTAAAGCTGAACATGCCACGGGGAGATAACTCAATGTAAAGTGCCGACACCCCCCTCCCCATCTTTAATTCTAGCGTTTCTTCCTAAAAATCGAACCTTTTGTTTGATATCATAAATTGTTTTTTCGCTGTAAAAAAAAAAAACTTTAAAAAAAAAATTTTTTTTTGTCTTTTGAGATTGTTTGTTTTGTTTTACGGCATATCAACCACTTTGGGGTCATTTAATACCGAAAGGTTAGTCATGTTGTGTTAAATATTGATCCACCTGGTCGGACTGGAAAAATAAAAAAATTTATTAGTGTAAACAAAAATTTTTGTTTAAATGGTCACTTGAAATTTGTTGTGCCATTATTTTATTTATCTTAAATAAAAAATTTTTTTTAAATGGTCACTTTTGAAATTTATTGTGCGATTATTTTATTTATCTTAAATAAAAAATTTTTTTTTAAATGGTCTTATGAGAGCGCGTTGAAGTCAGCCATTGTGAAATTTGCTAAAGCTGAACATGCCACGGGGAGATAACTCAATGTAAAGTGCCGACACCCCCCTCCCCATCTTTAATTCTAGCTAAAAATCGAACCTTTTGTTTGATATCATAAATTGTTTTTTCGCTGTAAAAAAAAAAAAAAAATTAAAAAAAAAAAATTTTTTTTGTCTTTTGAGATTGTTTGTTTTGTTCAACGGCATATCAACCACTTTTTTTATATTTTAGTGTATATTTTAATCTCTTTCAGAAAATTAATACATCCTGTTTATGACACTAAACCAGTAGTTCCCAAACTTTTTTACATTACGGCTAATTATTTAATTCCCACAGCACATTATAGAACCAGGTGTTTGTGAATGTTTGTTTGTTTGTTTGTTTTGTTTTACGGCATATTAACCACTTTGGGGTCATTTAATACCGAAAGGTTAGTTATGATGTGTTAAATATTGGTTTGTTCTTCTTTAGGTTTTTTTTTCTTTGGGGGAGGGGGGGGGGCTTTCCTTATATTTTAGAGTATATTTTAATCTCTTTCAGAAAATTGATAATTTTTTGAGGATCAATCTTGTTTAATATTGTTTTTAGATTGTTTTCTTGGTAATACTTTGTTCGGGTTTGTTCAAGGTCAATGCAGTTTGTCAGTATATGGTGTATTGTGTAGCGTTCTTGACACGTTATACAGTTTGGTGTCTCCTCCCCTTTTAGTAGATGTGAGTGGGTGATGTGAGTGTGACCTATTCGCAACATGACACGGGGAGATAACTCAATGTAAAGTGCCGGCACCCCCTTCCCATCTTTAATACTAGCTTTTCTTCCTAAAAATCGAACCTTTTGCTCGGTATCATAGCAAATTATTTTTTCGCTGTAAAAAAAAAAAAAAAAAAAAAAAAAAAAAAAAAAACCTACTTGATGAAATTAAGTGATTTTTTTTTTTTTTTTTTTTTCGGAGAACTTCGTTTCATAACGGATACGTGAAATATAACCTTTGTTTCGATATTTTCATTTTTTAATGTCTTGACTAAACTGTACAAATACCGAAAAAACAATTTTATTTCATGATAAGCAATAGGAAACCCATAGTAACTGAAACAAAATGGCTACCGTCAACAAGAATTATGCATGAATTAAAATATATTTTAAGGCCGGGTGTATTTCATATTCCAAAAATCACAAAAATTGATCAAGTAGCTTTTTTTATTTATGAAAAACAAAATTGCTGTTTCTTTTTACCGAAAAGTGACAGACAAGGCCATGTTTTCCCAGAGGGGAGGTAATCGGTGATTATTGTGACAGTTTCCATGTGCATTAGAGTTGGAAATGAAATTCAGAACCGAATAGTAACAATGTTAAATAAATCGGCGGAAAAAAAAAAAAAAAATGTAATGTAAATCAGTGTTTTTCGTTTCAAGAACCGGAGTTTAATTTTGACTCAACTGAGGGGCGGAGTTTTACTAGCTTTCTAGTATTCACCGCGCCCCTTCCTATCAGCCAATGGGCATGCATTTTATCGAATAAAGGATCTGTTTTAAAACTAGTTTAGTGATTTAAGGCAGACATTTCTTTCTTTAAAAAAAAAAAAAAAGAAAGAAAGAAATGTCTGCCTTAAACCACTAAACTAGTTTTAAAACAGATCCTTTGTTCGATAAAATGCATGCCCATTGGTTGATAGGAAGGCGCGCGGTGAATACTAGAAAGCTGATTGGCTAACTAAAACCCTCAACAGCAGAGGACCATATAAAAACAATAAACAACCACAGAATTCGCGCATAAACCTGACGAATCCTAGAGTGGATGAAACGCCGAATATTCAGTGTAGCTTAATCGCCAATATATTTTATAAATTACTAACTAGCTCTACCTACGTATTGAGCACTTTTGAAGTAAATACTTAAAGTTTATGCATAAATCTATACTTTCGTATATTAATTTTATGTGAGTAAATGAAGTAGTATATATATATATATATATATATATATATATATATATATATATATATAGATACTTACCTTGTCTAAAATTTGTCCAATACTTGATAGTAGACTACAGAAGCATTCCAGTCGCTCTACGTCAGTCGAGCACGAAAGCTTGCAAAGGCATTCGTGCATAATTTTCTCCGTTAACATGTCGTTCTTGAATAATTCACCTATAAATCTGTAAGAAAAAAAAATATACATGAATCAAATTTTAATTGACGCTTTTCATCACGGCAAACTACAAAAATTTTAACTTTTAAAAGCATAAAATTGGGTATTTAAAAAAAAAAAAAAAAAAAAAACACACGAACATCTAGCGAAGTGTGATTCTAGTCATACATAGGTGCCACCAAATCAATCAACGACCGAGTCACTTCACATTAAAGCGACATAAAAAAATTTCATGGAAAGTGTTCGACTGAGCTTCAATCTATGGTCCCCCCTCGCAAAACTTTCACAAGAAACACTCGTCTAGCTGTAAACACTATCAATAATTCCCCCCACTCTTTATCTGTGCCTAAACCTAAACGTAGATTCCATGAACAAAGCTTTTTTATTAGAACTGCACGCCTGTGGAATTGTCTTCCGTTTTCCTGCTTTCCGGCTGACTACAATATGGTTGTGTTCAAGTCTAACGTAAATAAGTTCTTGATGAGCCGTTCCATATAAGTTATCAAATTTACCAAACTTTCATTACTAATGATTATTATATTGTCCAATTTCTACTGTACACTCTTTAACCCTTATCCTTGAGTGGCCTCTTGGCCTTGATAATGAGTTGATACCTATGAAAAAAAAAAAAAAAAAAATGTCCAATGTGAACAAGTTCTAATTGAATCGTCCCCCTAAGTAATCCAAGTTACAAAATTCCCACTGTTTACTATGCTAAAATCACAATGACTAATGTATACCTATTAACCCTTATCCTTGAGTGGCCTCTGGGCCTTGATAAGTGGTGACACCCTTGTAAAAAAAAAAAAAAAGCGACATAAAAAAATTTCCCAGAAAACAGAATTTGTTTCACAACATATTCACTAATGCAGCAGAAAATAGATTTAAGACAATGTCGATCTTTGAAACTCCAAAATATCCTGACCTGCTTACGAACAGAAAAAAAACTTTATAACTTAATTCACACAGGTATTGAACAAATAACATAACACTAGTGATAGGGCGATTCCAATACCCCCCCCCCCCCGGGATTTCGATACAATTACCGATTCTGACTTTTTTTATAAATCTCAAAATATTTAATTATACTATTTTGTTCCAATTACGGTAAAAACACATCTTAAATGTGCATCTATTTTCCCAAACGTAAAAACATACGTGGGGAGGAGGTCATTTATAGATTTTAGTTTTACAAGAAGTTTAAATCAATAAATATTTATTATTTTATTATTACTACCACCAGTGAAGGATTTTTCTTAAACCAAAATCAAATTAAAAGAAACCATTTTGGCATCGGATGCCCTTTTCTCTACCCTGCAACCGCTCTCCTACAGAAGAGACGTAGCAAGCCTATCCTTGTTTTATCGTTATTTCTATGGCAGGTGCTCGTCTGAACTCTAATCTCTGGTCCTCCCTCACCAATCTTTCACTAAAAACACCTGTCTAGCTGAATCCACTGTCAAAAACTTTCCCCCACTCTTTATCTGTGCCTAAATCAAAACGTGGATTCCATGAACAAAGCTTCTTTCTTAGAACTGCGCGCCTGTGGAACTCTGTTTCGTCTGCCTGCTTCCCACCGGCCTACAACTTGGATGTCTTCAAGTCCAACGTTAACAAATTTCTAATGAACCGCCCCCTTAAGTAAACACTTCATCAAATTTCCACACTAACGTAATGTACTTGCAATAACCCTTATCCCTGAGTGGCTTCCGGGCCTTGATAAGTGGTGACCACCATGTAAAATAAAAAAAATTAAAGAAATCATTTTGGCATCGGAAAATAGGCATAAATTTTTCTGATTCCGATACTGATTTCCCCAGAAAGTTCTGATTTTAGTTACACTTCCTCATTTGCATATGTGCGCATTTTTCGACTATTGCTGCTGCTTTATTCCCATGTGTTCATATGCACCGAGTTACACCACTTAAACATCAAGAGAAAATGTGGCACAGTGGTTAGAGTACTGGGAAAAATCAATTGTAAAAGTGATATTCTCCTGAAGGTTGCAGGTTCAATCCTCAGTGTGGGCGATCAAAAAAAATACAATTGCGAATTATTTAGGGCCTCTATTCAGTCATTGTGCGGATGGAACAAGGACATGCCACTCCCGTGAAGTAAATAAAGGGTTTCGCTTAAAATTCTGTCCTAATTCCCGAGTTCGACAAGATACACCTGAAGGTCGGAGGTTGCATCAACTGAAACGTTGTGAAAATCACACTCAAGTCGAGAACGGTAGTCCGATGAATAATACAAATAACCCATCCTCATCTCAAAAATTCAGAAACATCAGAAAATAAAGTATTTACTTACTTGATATTGCCAACAGACCGGTGCCTTGCCATTGCCATTTCTTCTTCAAGATCTTCAAGCATTTTCTTTTTATCTTCTTCCTATAATAAAAAGTTTTAAAAAAATATAGAAAATAAAAAGTTAAAAATAAAAAAATAAAAAGTTTTAAAAATTTTTTTAAAAAGTTAAAATAAACGTCTAGACATCCAGACCCTTCCGGGCAACCAGCATCCAGATGATTTTTTTTTTTTTACACAGTGATCACCACTTATCAAGGCCCGGAAGCCACTCAGGGATAAGGGTTATTGCAAACCTAGAAACGGATGATCAAGCCTTTATGTGCTTTAGACTAATCATGCAACACAACATTAGCTACTTTTACTTTCTCTACCGCTCTCCCTCGACCCAAGACTGCACCATAATAAACAAAGTATCTGACAACATAGACACAGCACTCTCCTTCGACACTAGCGCCCAAGTACATGTATTTGGCGACTTTAATGTCCATCACAAAAACTGGCTTGGATTCTCTACTTACACAGATGCAGCAGGCAGCGCAACTCATAGCTTCTCTGTATCTCACTCCCTACCGCAAATTGTTACTTTTCCAACCCGTTTCCCTGATCAGGAAGAACAACAAGCATCACTATTAGATCTGTTTTTGACCACAGTTCCTGATGATTGTGTAACGAAAGCCGACAGCCCACTTGGGAACGCTGATCATGCGGTGATAATGGTTGAAATCGCCCTAAACTCTAGACCCAAAACTGAAGAGCCAGTGCTCAAAACAACGAGATATTATAAAAAGGCTGACTGGGAAGCTATCAGAGATCTTATCAGAGACGCCCCATGGGGAAATATTTTTTCTCTTCCTGCTGAACAGTGTGCAACCGAGACCACTGAATGGTTCAAAACTGCAATAGAAGCACATGTTCCCATGCGGAAATTCTATAGCAAGCCCCACTCTCCCCAATGGTTTACTTCGACTTGCGCAAATGCCATTGCTCAAAGGCAGCATGCATTCCGCAGGTTTAACCGACATAAGTCCAGTTCAAACAGACAAAAGTACATAGAAGCTAGAAGTAACGTTAAGAAAGAAATAGCGATAGCTAAGAGGGAATTTACGGAAACCACTAAAAAACGCATCGAAGCACAAAAACTAGGAACTCGTGACTTCTGGAAAATCTACAACAGTGTAGTAAATAATGGGCAATCAACAATTCCCCCACTAACCAACAATCACGAGGTTCTTTGCTCAGCAACCGAGTAGGCTAACTTGCTTGCCAGTCGGTTTGCCTCAAACTCCACACTGGACCCTCTAAACCACCCCCTACCTCAATTTCCTATGCGGACAGACGCCATGCTAGACGATCTGGAAATCACCCCTGCTCAGGTGCATGCTATCATAAAAAACCTTGACACTTCAAAAGCATGTGGACCCGACCTCATCCAAGCTGTGCTATTAAAAAAGTGCTCAGCCGAAGTAGCTCCAGTTCTCTCCAAACTCTACAACAAATGCCTTAATGAAGCTTGCTTTCCGACCTGTTGGAAAACTGCTTCTGTGGTACCAGTATTCAAGAATTCTGGCGAAAGAAATGACCCATTAAATTATCGCCCTATTAGCCTCCTCCCACTTTTTGCCAAAATATTTGAGACCTTAATTAACCATGCTCTAGTCCAGCACCTTACTGATGCTAAACTTCTGACCGACCATCAATATGGATTTAGACAAGCCCGTTCCATGGCAGACATCCTCACTGTAATCTCTGAACGCATATGCCATTCACTGGACAAAGCGGGAGAGGGCAGAGCGGTAGCTCTAGATATATCTAAGGCTTTTGACAGGGTATGGCATGAGGGTCTCCTCAGGAAGATTAGATCTTACGGTATCACTGATAGAATACTTAACATAATTAAATCCTTCTTAGATAAGAGAAAAATCCAGGTTGTCCTCGACGGTCGTACATCTAAACAATATGATATAAATGCGGGAGTGCCCCAGGGATCTATCCTTGGTCCTCTGCTGTTCCTGATATTCATAAATGACCTCCCCGACAAAATTGCCTCTGAGATGGGTATATATGCTGATGACACCACACTCTATAGCAGGCACGACAGGAAAACAAATGAACATATATCTAAATGGCAGAAACACTAGAGGATGACCTCCAATCAGTAGTGGAATGGGGACAAAAATGGATGGTAACGTTCAATGCCACCAAGACAAAACTGGTTTCATTCAATAATTACAAGAAACCTTCTCTACCACCTATAGCAATGGCCAACAACTCTTTATCTGAGAGTACGTCTTTCAAGCTCCTTGGCCTAACGTTCACAGGAAACATGAGTTGGAACAATTACATCGAGGGCATTGCCAGGGCCGCTGCGAGGAAGGTGGGCTCTCTCTACCGTGCTAGAAAACTTCTAACACCCGAAAGTATCCTGTACCTCTATAAGGCCACTATTCGCCCATGTATGGAGTATTGCTGTCATATTTGGGCTGGTGCATCGGCTACTAGTCTCTCGCTCCTTGACAGGGTTCAAAAGAGAGTCGCAAATCTGATAGGCCCTAAACTGGCATCTAAACTTCAGCCTCTGTCCCATCGTCGAAACGTTGCATCCCTCTGCCTGTTCTACAAGTATTATAATGGTGAATGCTCTGAAGAACTGCAAGCACTTGTGCCCCCACGACGTGGACAGACCCGACAAGCTACAAAATCCCACCCCCACACTGTAGAGATCCCTAGATGTAAAAGATCTTTCTACTCCAGTAGTTTCTTCCCCAGAACTGCTAGACTTTGGAATTCCATTCCAGGTCACTGCTTCCCAACTGTACTGACATGCATAAGTTCAAGTGCAACGTGAACCAACATCTCGCTGCCCTAATCCCCACATAGTACCCCAGTAGATGTTTCCCCTGATAGTAGCCCCCCTACATTAAAGTGGCAATGTGCCTTGTTTGGGGTGAAAATGTAATAAAAAAATTAAAAAAAAAAAAAAAAGTACATTACGTTAGTATGGAGATTTGATGAAGTGTTTACTTAAGGGGGCGGTTCATTATGAATTTGTTAACGTTGGACTTGAACACATCCAAGTTGTAGTCCGGTGGGAAGCAGGCAGACGGAAAAGAGTTCCACAGGCGTGCAGTTCTAAGAAAGAAGCTTTGTTCATGGAATCCGCGTTTTGATTTAGGCACAGATATAGAGTGGGGGAAATTTTTCAGTGGATTCAGCTAGACGGGTGTTTTTCGTGAAAGATTGGCGAGGGGGGACCAGAGATTGGTGTTCAGACGAGCACCTGCTATGGAAATAACGATAAAACAAGGATAGGCTCGCAACGTCTCTTCTGTGGGAGAGAGGTTGCAGGGTAGAGAAAAGGACATCCCCCGCTAAGCCACGAAGTCTATTTTGTACTCTCTCAAGACAGGATAGGCTGTTTTTAGAAGCTCCTGCCCAGATATGGCAACAGTATTCCATCCTTGGACGTACTTGGCTTTTATATAGATAGAGAATTGCATCAGTAGTGAGATATCTTCTGGAGCGGTAGAAGGATCCCACCATCTTTCCAGCGACCTTGGCAACAGACTTGATGTACGTGTTCCATTTCAGATCAGGAGTAAAGGTCAAACCCAGAAGCTTGTCAAAACACTGGGCCTCACCCAGACGAAAGCCATCCATCACAATTGATGCCAGATAGGGATCAGAGTGTTGATGATGTAAGGATAGGAGTTTGGTTTTAGATGCATTAAAGGTAACCAGCCACATCTTCCCCCACTGTACCATGCGCTCAAGATCAGAGGAGAGAGAATCAGAGAGAACTTTGTCATTTACAGCCTTTGATGTGTTGCCGTAGATAATCGTGTCATCAGCATAGATGTCAACAAATGATTTAAGTATGTGTTTAGGGAGGTCATTGATGTAGATCAGGAAGAGAGTTGGGCCCAGGATTGACCCCTGAGGGACTCTAGCATCTATATTGCAGGCCTCCGATTTTTGTCCATCTACCACTACTCTTATGAGCCTATTGGAGAGAAATGATTTAATGATTGAGAAAACATTTCCAGTTATACCGTAGCTGGAAATCTTGTGAAGTAGACCCTTATGCCATACCTTGTCGAAGGCCTTTGATATGTCAAGAGCAATTGCCCTAGTAAGGAAGCCTTTGTCAAGAGATTCACTAATCCTGTGGGATATAACCATCAGTAGATCTGCGGTAAGTCTTGCAGAGCGGAAACCATATTGTGTGTCACTAAGAAGGTTGTTCCTGCTGAGGTGGTTGACTATTTCTCTATTTAATATGGATTCCAGCAACTTACTCATAACACACAGGAGACTTATTGGTCTGTACTGAGAGGGAGATGACTTATCACCTGAATTCTTAAATACAGGGCAAACTGATGAGGTCTTCCAGGGAGTCGGAAAGCACTTCTCCTTAAGGCAGCGCTTAAATAGTTTCGTAAGTATGGGAGCAAGTTCTGGTTGAAGCTTTTTTAACACTATAATTGGGATGCATCAGGGCCAGTTGCTTTACTGGAATCTAGGTTCTTGATTAGCTTGGCGACCTCATGCACGGATATTTGTATGTTACCTAGCTTGTTCTGTGTTATAGGAGGAAATATGGGGAGTTGATGGCCTTCGTCGCATAGGGTAGAATTAGCTGCAAAGTTCTTTGCAAATAGTTTGGCCTTGTCTGACGCTGACGAGATGACCTCTGGTCCATTGATAATGGTTGGGATAGAAAGCACACTTCTGTTCAGGATCCTATTTGTTATTTGCCAAAACTGGTGGGAATCAAGCCGCTGATCAGCTACCTTGGATTTAACAGACTGGGCATATAGCTCTCTAGCATTTTTTATTACTCTTTTACAGTGGTTGCTGGCAGTCCTGAAAGCAGCTTTAGTCTCAGTGTATCTATTACATTGGTAGCTATGGAAAAAGTGATTTCTGTGCGCGATAGCAGCAGCACATTCTGGGGAGAACCATGGCTGGTTGTTAGGTTTTTGTTGGAATTTTTTAGATGGTCTGAATTGGTCTATGCCTACAATTAACCATTCGGTCAGATCTGATACTATAGAGGACACTTCCTTTTTAAACATGGAGTGCAGAGGTAAATCAGATATGAATGTACAGAAGCTATCCCAGTCAGCCATAGAGTATCGGTATACAGTACGGTGGAGGGGTACGTCTGGGGACTTAGTACATATCGTTTTTATCTTAACTGATACGACGGAGTGGTCAGAGGATCCTAGAGGTGAATGAACAGAACATGAACATAGCTCAGGGGAAGTTGAGAGAAAAAGGTCTAGGAGGCTTGCATATTGACCGGGTGTATCTGGCACACGGGTGGGTTCGCGAACAATCTGAGTGAGGTCATAAGCAATGGTAAAATCATGACAAAACCTCCCCTCATCGTCTATCTTATTTGAATGGGTCAGCCATTCCACGTTATGTGGATTTTAGCCGAGGGATGTGCAGACAGTATGTGGTCTATTTTCTCAGATATGCTCTTAAAGATAGTAACTCCGCTGTTGTGGGGCCGATAGAGGGTAAATATAAATGCAGTGGTGTTAGCAAGTGCAACCCTGAAGCACATATAGGGTAAATTAGGATCTTCTCTAGCGATATCCCTGCCACACGGGAAGCTATCCTTAATGTAGGCACATATTCCATGCCCATGGCGATCTTGGGGGTCAGATTTAGCTGTTAAGTTAGAGTATCCGTTAATTATATAAGGAGATGCAGTGATATGCAAATTAAGTATAATTTACATATGAGCAGATAGCTCATATTTATAAACTGACACCAACTAGAACAGGTGGTTGTTAAACGTTTGCTTAGCGTCATACACGACATATCACCGAATATTCTAACTTGTTACAAAAAATGACCACAGGGTACAGATTTCTACAGGAGCACCAAGCCTGTAATTCAATGAGAGGAGATTTATGAATATCTTGATAGATAGACTGATAGTGCGTTTGACAGGTCTGTGAACGGGAGTGTTTCTATTAACATTAATACATACATTTCTTACCTATTTTTGAGATGATGATTTTCACAAAGTTCTCATAATATAAATGGACAATACATACGTCACGTTGCTAAACTTGAAATGACCCCGAGTTCAGTAACCTATTTTCCAAATAACATTTTTACAAAATATGTTTACAATTTCAATTGACGATTAAATTCTTTAACAGAAACAAATTTCATTATTACATTCCTTTTCCATATACAGATATGTAAGCTAAACAATTGCAATTCCTTATTTCAAAAACATTCTGTATTTATTTTAACTTAGGATTGGAATTTTCAACAAACACTACAATTTTTTTTTTCTTCATCTGTGTATCTAAAACAAACAGAACATCAATGAAAACGCTTGAGGAATTCAAAGTTTCTTTACATGGTCATTTGTAAAACCCTCTCACTTCTAAAGGTGTCTTGATTCCCCAGACTGCATCTAAAAACTCTACCTATATTGAGAACTCGTCACGTCATCGCATGATTAAACATGTGCTCATAAAGCACGTTGGTTAACATGCGTCACGTTGCCAAACTTGACATGACCCCGAGTTCAGTAACCTATTTTTCAAATAACATGTTTACAAAATATGTTTACAATTTCAATTGACGATTAAATTCTTTAACAGAATCAAATTTCATTATTACATTCCTTTTCCATGTACAGATATGTAAGCTAAACAATTGCAATTCCTTATTTCAATAACATTCTGTATTTATTTTAACTTATGATTGGAATTTTCAATTCCAAATCTAGCTTTGCAAGTTCGAATCCTTGGCTATCCTATTTCATATTTACATTTAACTAATTCCTTATTTTTTTTTACTTACATGAAAAGGGGACAATCCTTTTATCATGTAACAAGAATATATGAAAGTTTATTAAACTTATGATGGTTAAATTTCTTTAAAAAAGCCTTCTTTTGCTGAAAGTTTATTTTCGCTCCTCAAGAAGAGGGGACTAGTTAGTAAGTACTAGTAGACCGAAACATGCTCATGACTGTGTAGCAACAAACTACTGCTTATGTAAAGACAAATTTTATATACAGGTATGTAAGCTAAACAATTGCAATTCCTTATTTCAATAACATTCTGTATTTATTTTAACTTATGATTGGAATTTTCAATTCCAAATCTAGCTTTGCAAGTTCGAATCCTTGGCTATCCTATTTCATATTTACATTTAACTAATTCCCCATTTTTTTTACTTACATGAAAAGGGGACAGCCCTTTTATCATGTAACAGTCAGTAAATAATGCTATGATTGAAACAAGACAAACAAAAAAAAAAAATTGCTCGACAACAATATTAAACAGTACTTACGCTTTCAGCTTTTTTAAGAAGCGCCCTTTTGTCTAAAATTTTCTGTTCGTTTTCAGAGTCTTTTTCAAATTCTTTCTGGCAGGTTGTTATTAGAAGGCTACGGAAGTTGACGATCTGGTCTGGGTTTGTGGATGAAGGCACTCGTAACTGAAAAAAAAAAAAAAAATTTTTTATTAAATGATATTGTAAAGACAACAAGGAGTGTAGAAGCAGATGTCAGAATCGTGATCTATATATCTACTAGCGATGGGTACCCGGCGATGCCCGGGTGTCTTGAGGTAAATCAAAACTGGGGGGGGGGGGATAATAATAATAAAAAAAATGTTTTGGTTGGTAAGTATGAGAATCGAACCTGTACCCTTGAGTTGGAAATTAATGTGTGAAAAAAAAAAAACGGGCGACGTTACCCATTAGGCCACCGAGACATTGACATGTTTGAATTTATTTATTGAACTATAAAAACAGGCGTGCGCAATAAAATTAAACTCTGCTGCTTCCATTTGACCTAATTAAGAAGGTCAAATAGAAGTCACGCAGTTGTTTACCCAAATTTGACTGTTTTTTTCCCCCCCACAGATGGGGAGAGGGAAACCAGCTCCCAATTGTCC
>NC_136527.1:871540-979040 GCF_053919585.1 Euprymna scolopes
TTTCCCCATTGTAACCCATGTTCAAGATCAGAGGAGAGAGAATCAGAGAGAACTTGGTCGTTTACGGTCTTGGATGTGCTATCATAGATTGTAGAGTCGTCAGCATAAATGTCTACAAATAATGTAAGGATGTGATTTGAAAGATCATTAATTTAGATCAGGAAGAGTTGGGTCCAGGATGGACCCCTGGGGGACCCCATCATTAATACTGAGAGCTTCTGATTTTTGCCCATCGACCACTACTCTTATGAGCCTATGAGAAAGAAATGATTTAATTGAGAAAACATTTCCAGTTCTACCATAGCTGGATGTCTTATGAAGTAGACCTTTATGGCATACGAGGGGTGTGCAATAAGTAATGGCCCTGACCCACTTTCAGTTGTCTGATCTAGCTAAAATTTTACATGTGCAATGATTTATATCTCTACGGGTTATATGGCAAATTACAGCTCTGAACTAATTGTGGTTTCTGTTTTACAGGTGTTTGAACTGAGTCCGGTGTGAAATGGAGCCTGTTGAATGTCGAGCAGTGATCCGGTTTTTGTATTTGAAAGGATGCAAACCACAGGAGACTTTTGATGAAATGAAAGAAACTTATGGTGATAATGCCCCATCATATGACCTTATAAAACGCTGGTATTGTGAATTCAAACATGGCTGGAAGTCTGTGGAAACAGCTCCCAGACCTGATCACCCCCTTCTGCCATTGATGAGGCATCTTCCATCAAGTTGAGGCTGCCATTTTGAAAGATTGGCACATTACTATTCGACAAATAGCCCAAGATGTCAAGATTAGTACAGGGTCTGTGGAAACTATCATTCATGACCATTTGCATAAGGTGTCTGCCAGATGGATTCCCAGGTTGCTCACACTATTTCAGAAGCGAGAACGTGTCGAGTGCTTGAGGATGAATTTGGAGATGTGCCAAGAAGATGAGTCAAAGTTTTTCAAAAGACTGATTACAGAGGATGAAACCTGGGTCCATCACTATTATCCAGAGACCAAAGCCCAGAATGCAGTGGAAACACTTGGACTCACCACCTCCGAAGAAGGCAAGGGTGCAGCCCTCCGCTGGCAAGGTCATGCTCACAGTCTTCTGGGACAAGGACAGAGTAGTGATGACAGATTTCCTGGCAAAGGGTACCACAATTACAGGAGCCTATTATGCTTTACTTTTGAGGAAATTAAGGGAAGTTATCAAAATCAAGAGGCGGGGCAAGATCAGCAAAGGTACCTTCCTCCTGCAGGACAACGCTGCGGTCCACAACTCGCATGTCGCCATATCAGAAGCACGGGCGTGTGGTTATGAAATCCTACCCCATCCTCCCTACTTTCCTGACCTTGCACCCTCTGACTTTCACCTCTTCCCAGCCATGAAGTTGTTTTTGAAAGGAAAGCGTTTCCCAGATGATGCAGCCTTGATTTCTGAAATCACGTCATGGTTGGAGGACCAACCTGGGATGTTCTACAAAAACTGTCTCCAGAGCTGCATCAAACGATGGGAGAAATGCATAACTCTGAGTGGTTCCTATGTAGAGAAAGACTAATAACTGTGCCAAGTGTCGTTACTCTACTGCTATGGTAAGTGGGTCAGGGGCATTACTTATTGCACGTCCCTCGTACCTTATCAAAGGCCTTTGATATGCCAAGAGTGATTGCTCTAGAGAGTAAGCCTCCGTCAAGAGATTCGCTAATCCTATGAGATATAACTGTAGGCACGTCTGCTGTAGATCTAGCAGAATGGAAACCATATTGCACGTCACTAAGAAGGTTGACTACTTCTCTATTTAACACAGATTCCAGCAGAGGATACTTATTGGTCTGCACTGAGAGGGAGATGAGTGATCACCTGAATTCTTAAATACAGGGCATACTGATGAAAGTTTCCAAGGTGTTGGGAAGTATTTCTCCTTAAGACAACGCTTTAATAACTTTGTAAGTATGGGCGCTAGTTCTGGTTGTTGCCTGTTATAGGAGAAAATACGGGGAGTTGATGGTCTTTGTCGCATAGGGTAGAATTAGCTGCAAAGTTCTTGGTAAATAATTTGGCCTTGACTGATTGTAACGAGATGACCTCAGGTCCATTGATGATGGTTGGGATAGAATGCACGCTTCTGTTCAGGATCCTGTTTGCTATTTGCCAAAACTGGTGGGAACCAAAACACTGCTCAGCTACTATGGATTTAACGGACTGAGCATATAGCTCTCTTGCATTTTTTATTACTCTTTTACATTGGTTGCTGGAAGTCCTGAAAGCAGCTTTAGTTTCAGTGCATCTATTACATTGGTAGCTATGGAAAAAGTGATTTCTGTGCACGATGGCAGCAGCACATTCTGGAGAAAACTCTGGATGGCTGTTAGGAATTTTTTGGATGGTATGAATCGGTCTATGCCTACAATTAATCATTCAGTCAGGTCTGATACTATAGAGGACACATCCTTTTTAAACATAGAACGCAGAGGTAGATCAGATATAAATGTGCAGAAACTATCCCAGTAAGCCATAGAGCATCGATATACAGTACAGTGGAGAGGTATGTCTGAAGACTTATTACATTTCATTTTTATCCTAACTGATACAACTGAGTGGTCGGAAGATCCCAGAGGAGATAGAAGGGAACATGAACATACTGGAATCAAGGTTCGGGTTAGATTGGCGACTTCACACAGAGATATTTGTATGTTGCATAACATGTTTCCATTTGTTTTTCTTTTTGTCTACGAGCATTTAATGGCGCTGATGAACTCGATTTAATACTTATTATTCGTATTATTTAAATTGCTCGAACTATTATTCTCATTTTGAGAGTCATTTTCACAAAAATTTTGGTCAATATAAACCTTCGACCTTCTTTAGGTGTGTCTTGTCAAACTCGGACATCTTTCTGTAAAACTCCGGAATCTGCATACAATTTCTCATGAAACTTGCATGGTCTTGTTCCGTCATATAAAAGTTGTAATAATTTTTAACTGTTTAAGAGCGACTATAAAGGTTTCTCATTAATTAATGTTTGTGATGGTCTTTTTTGTCTCAATAAAAAGGTAGCAATTTCTGTCTTTGTTTCTACTCCATGAAACCATAACCAGGTTAAAATCATCTTAGGCAAACATTCGGTAGACAAACATACACATCTTTTGTCTTTTAAGGAAAGAATATGTTTTCAGAATTGGAGGGTGGGGGGGTAAAAAAAAAAAAAAAAAAAAAACACTTACCATCAGTAAAAATTTACAGAATTTAGAATATGCTTCTCCAAAGTTAGGTTCCAAGATTGCCTATAAATATTAAAAAAAAAAAAAAAAAAAAAAAAAGTAAGTTTACATCATGGATTTTCTGAAAATTAAAGATTTTTTATTTTTGTCACACACAAAAAAAAAAAAAAAAAAAAAAAAAAAACATTCAAACATTTAACATTAGCGGTCTAAACTTTTTGCCTATTAAAAAAAGATTATCGGTTGTTGACTTAGAGTACTTTATGAAAAATTGATGATTAAATTTGTGCTCATTTTTGCGTTAAATACTAATCATTACTAACCCCTAACCATGCATTGAATGGATACCATAATACTTAATTCGCTGCACCTTATAACAAAAGTCCATACAAAATTGGTCCAGTAGTTTCTGAGAAAAGTGCACCGAACAAAGACATAATATACATACACGTGTGTATATATATATATATATATATAAAGTAATGTGATTTATAATTTAAAATTTAAAAATCAAATTTTAATTAAATTAAAAATCAGTTTCATAAGAAGGAACAACAACAAAATCAATTATCTGTACGATCGTTTCAGAAAACAATGCTTTTTATTGTGGTATACATCAAGTTATGTAGAATAATTATATATAGTTTTTTGGTAAGCAAGGTCTCCTCATCAGCAAATTTAGGAGGGTTTTTATTGAATTTAAAAGACACCATAAATAAACCTAGCATTAAAAGTAAGGCAGATGAATCTTAATTTTTCTTATTTTGAAATCAGGAACTGTGGTTAAAGTAGTTATTTAGATGTTTGCTATAGCTTTTTATCTTATATATATATATATATATACACACACACAATTTATTCCCTTAGTTATGTTGGAATTCACAATTATTAACAGCAATTTGATTTAATGGATTAATAGTTGCCATTTCTTCTAGAGGAGTTAAGGGCAGAACAGATTCATTGATTGTTAGAATAATTTAATGAATGATTTTGCGCGATAAAACAATTGCTGTTAATAATTGTGAATTTAAACATACTTAAAAGGAATAAATTGTAAGATGGTCAACATCACGAAATTTAGAATACAGACTTTTGTCATTTGTTTGTTATGTTCTGCTTTTTTATTGTTATAGTCTGAAGAAGCTTTGAGTAGACAAAAAATGTACAAAAGAATGCAGTTTAAATTCCCAGAAAAAAAAAAAACTAAATTTAACCTATCACAGACTTAGCACCTACATAATCCGACTTCTAAGAAGTATATATATATATATATAGGAAATTTATTACTGTGAGTTCAGAATGAGTTTACATATTGTTTCAACTAGAGGAAGATCCCCAAAGAGAGGAAATGTCCAACTAGCATCGTCAGAATTCATAGATGGACTTTAGTTGAAACAATATGTAAACTCATTCTGGACTCACAGTAATAAATTTCCTATATACTGCTCTGGCTACACATTGAGCACAATAGTCCGTTTTTTTTTCACCACTGGTAAATAAATATATATATTTTGTGTACAGAAAGTTGTACACAAAATATATATATATTCGTATATTGGCTGAAGAGAGCTTGATAAGGATGCCTTAAACGGTCCTTATTATCGGGCTTGAAACCGACGGTACCAATGATTTGTCTCATCTAACAACTTTCTGTACACAAAATATAAATACGCTCTTACATATCGGATTTTCTTTTAATCGAGCACTCTGCTGAATTTTCTTTTCCAAAAAAACTAATCATAATTATATATATATATATTTCATAATGTTTTTAGAGATGCAAAATTTAAATATTGCAATTAGGAAGGGAAGACTTCTGATTCATGATTAAAAGTAAACTTGTGTATATATATATATATATATATATATATATATCCATATATATATATATATATTCCTTTGATCTTCTCTCCGAAAAGGGGGGAAAAGGGGGGGGGGGAACAGGAGAGGAAAGAAAGAGAAAAAGACCGGTTTCGACTCTCACTTCTCAAAGCTGTATCGAGGGAATTTTTAAAACAAAGAATGAAAAAGCGATTAAAAAATTGTGTTTTATTCAATTTACAGGGATACAAATTTACTTTTAATCATGAATCATAAAAGTCTTCCATTCCTAATTGCAATATATATATATATATATATATATATATATATGTTATAAAAATATATATATGGCAAGTAATACTACCTAGCTCTACCTACGTATTGAGCACTGCCGAAGTAAATACTTAAAGTTTACACATATATGCTTTCGTATATTAATTTATGTGATTAAATGAAGTAGTCATGTTGAATAAATAACCCTTATCCCTGAGTGGCTTCCGGGCCTTGATAAGTGGTGACCACCGTGTAAAAAAAAAAAAAAAAAAAAAAAAAATTAGAGATGGGATGATTCCCAAATTTTTACAAATTCTTTTAAAATTTCCTTATATTTCTTTTTTTTTTATTTTATTTTAAATTAATGTAAAATCTGAATATATTTCTGCAAAAAAAAAAAAAAAAAATACACTTTTTTTTTTTTACACAGTGATCACCACTTATCAAGGCCCGGAAGCCACTCAAGGATAAGGGTTATTGCAAGTACATTACGTTAGTGTGGAGATTTGATGAAGTGTTTACTTAAGGGTGCGGTTCATTAGGAATTTGTTAACGTTGGACTTGAAGACATCCAAGTTGTAGGCCGGTGGGAAGCAGGCAGACGGAACAGAGTTCCACAGGCGTGCAGTTCTAAGAAAGAAGCTTTGTTCATGGAATCCACGTTTTGATTTAGGCACAGATAATGAGTGGGGGAAATTTTTCACAATGGATTCAGCTAGACGGGTGTTTTTCGTGAAAGATTGGCGAGGGGGGGACCAGAGATTGGAGTTCAGACGAGCACTTGCCATGGAAATAACAATAAAACAAGGATAGGCTCGCAATGTCTCTTCTGTGGAAGAGAGGTTGCAGGGTAGAGAAAAGGGCATCCCCCACTAAGCCACGAAGTCTATTTTGTACTCTCTCAAGGCAGGATAGGCTATTTTTAGCAGCTCCTGCCCAGATATGGCAACAGTATTCCATCCTTGGAAGGGTATGGGTAGATATCATATATGAGTAGATCTTTCCAAATATTTTTTTCCTCAAATGTTTTCCTTGTAATTGATTGAAAATAGTGAGGCAACTAAAGATTTGCATTAGTTCACCGTTGACAAAATTCAAGATGGCGGCCGATTCTCTCTTTAACACGGTAAGTTTGGAAAAAGGTGTAATAAATAAAAAACCGGTTAAAATACTGTTAAAAACTCGCTCAATATATGTTACCGTGACATAGGTTGACATATATTCGGCGGGTTTTTAATAGTATTTTGTGTAGTTCTTTATTTATAACACCTTTTCCCAAACTTACGGTGTTAAAGAGGGTGTGAGATGCCATCTTGAATTTTCCAATACATCGGTAAACACTGCATGTTTTTCAAGCTGAATAAATATGTTATATTGAATAAAAACACAAAAAATATATCCAGTTAGGTAGAAAAGTAACTTATCTTGCCTTTGATAACATTTATTTGTTATATATTTGTTTTTTGACAACTTTTTCGAATCTATGTGTACAGTAATACAAACCCACAAAATGTTATTAAATTTTTTCTGAAAAAAATTGAAAAGACAATTCTTATGCAAAATAAAAAGAGTGAACGAACAGAATATCTAACCAAGCCCCCACACCATGTTTAGGTTGGTTGGTTTTGTTTTACGGCATATCAACCCTTTTCAGGTTATTTAATGCCAAATCCAGTTATTTTGAAGAAAATTTTTTTTAATAGAATATATATTTATTTTCAAGTCATTTTCTATTCAGCCCATAGTTGGGATCCTAACAGGTACTACCACTCTGAGTCAGAGTGGACCTGGGAGCAATGGCAATTAAAAGGTGGCCCCACACTCCCCAAAGCCCGCAAGCTGGGGTGGATATAGTTTAAGGTCATATCCAGGACCCTCACCATGTTTCGGATGACTTTCTAAATAGCAATGTTACTATTTAGAAAACAATTCTTAATATAAGAAGGGTGGCAGAGGTGTGCTTTGTTAACTATTACGTATCTTCCCCATATCAAAGAATTTCATGATTTGATCATAGGTATAAAGAGCTGGTTGCTTATTTCTACTGTCATCGAATTTAGGAAAAAACAACTTCGGCAAGGTAGGAAACTTTGGAATAACTATCGATTGAAAATAGATTTTAGGACCATTCTTGAGGGGTATAGTTTTACATAGGGGATAAAATGACAGGAAAATAATTTTTTTTGTTGTATACTTTTAATATTTTCTAGTTTTAAAGAAAGATATGTACAGGGTTGAACGATAAAGTTGTCGCTCTAAAGAAAACAACATCACAACTTTATTCTAAAACTTTTATTCAAAAACATCAATTCAGATAATTGGATTATATAGAAGAGCTGACATCTATTCAATGTTACCACCTTCAGCCTCAATCACTGCGTCGATACGGGTATGGAACTGGGAGCATGCCTTTTCAACAACCGGACACTTTATGAAATCTCAACACTAACGTACAACATTCTGTACATTGCAATAACCCTTATCCCTGAGTGGCTTCCAAGCCTTGATAAGTGGTGACCTCCTAAAAAAAAAATAAAAAATAAAAAAACCGGGAGGTTAGCGAATACTCAGCAGACGGCAGTGATCAGGCTGGCTTTGCTGCTGTGGGAGGTCATGTTGGTGATGTACTGTACTTGTTAAAGGGGTTCTAGATTATCTTGCTAAAATTACTTATTTTTTGGTTGAAAGACAAATTACTAGAAAAATGTTTGGATCATTCTACCGCTCCAGTAGGTATCTCATTGTCGATGCAATCGCCTAACTGTATAAGAACCAAGCACATTCTAAAATGGAGTACTGTTGCCCCATCTGGACAGGAGCTACTTTCTGCACCCTATCTTGCCTTGATAGAGCTCAAAACTGGCTTCGCAATCTAGTAGGTGATGCTCTTTACTCTCCCCTGCAACTTCTTTCCCACAGAAGAGACGTTGCAAGCCTATCTCTGCTCTATCGTTATTTTCATGGAAAGTGCTCAGCTGAGCTCCAATCTGTAGTCCCTCCTTGCTAAACTGACTCGACTACCTTAAACCATTATCAATAATTTCCCCCACTCTCTATCTGTGCGGAAATCTAAACATAGCTTCCGCAAATGAAGCTTCTTTTCTAGAACTGCTCGCCTGTGGAAAGCTGTTCCACTGGCCTTCTCCCCGCCCTGCTACAATGTGGTAGGCTTCAAGTCCAATGTAAACAAGTTCTTGTTGAGCCACCTCTTTAAATATAATCCCAATTTTACCTAATCTACATCATTAAAGATTACTACACTACCACCATACACTCATTAACCCCTTATCCTCAAGTGGCCTTCAGGCCTTGATGGTGGTTGCCTTGTAATAAAAATAAAAAATAAATAAATAAAAAATTTCATGTATATTGCATGTGAAATCATTTTTTTTTTTTTTTTTTCTTTTTTTACATAGGGGTCTCCCACCTATCAAGGCCCAGAGGCCACTCAAGGATAATGGTTAAGTGTACCGTGGTCAATGGGACAATGACATAGTAATTGTTAGTGGTGGAAAATTAGTAAATTAAGAAGTGGTTAGGGTTAGTGGTGGTTTCCTTGTAAAAAAAACAAACTTTCACGTATTGAGTGTACAGTGGTCAATGAGATAGTATTGTAGTAATCATTAGTATTGGGGGTTTTGATAGAGTGTCTTACTTAAGGGGGCGGTTTGTCAGGAGTTTGTTTATGTTGGACTTGAAGACGTATATTGCATGTGAAATCAACTCACCTTTTCGAACACAAGGCTTGTAACCCCAGCAAGCTTCTCTTCTGTATCGATGGTTATCGTTTCCATTTGAGTTTGTAGCGTATTAAAGTTCTCAGGTGTCAGCTTGTTCAAGATGCTGCGGACACGTTTGAGGACCCAGTCAAGGTCCTCTTCCTCCTGGGTCTGATTACCTCGCCTAATGGGCACCCAGGCATTGTCACAGGTTCGGAGTTTCACGTCTTTTGGAATGTGGATCATAATATTCTTCACTTCCTTTTTCCCTTGTTGACTGCCTCGCTTCGTTAAATTCCCAGACTGGAAAAAAAAAAAAAAAAAAACATTATGATGCTGCTGCTGATGAAACAACATTTTGGTGAAATATATTTTTTTAAAATGTTTCAATGAAATACTTGTAAAACAGGCAGAGATGCGACATTTCATCGATGGAACAGACGTTGAAGCTTAGATGACAGTTCAGGACCTATCAGGTTGGCGACTCTCTTTTGAACCCTGTCCAGGAGAGAGAGAATAGTAGCAAATGCACCAGCCCAAAGGTAACAACAGTACTTCATACATGGGCGAATGGTGGCCATCAAAGACCATATGTGGGGTTTCCCCCACATATGGTCTTTGATTTCAGTATCTGCTGGAACAGATACTACATGTTGACTGACTTGACTATTCTATTTTATAATGAACAAAAGGTCATGTTGGGAAGAGACTAAATTTTTCAAAAGTGCAAATGAATTGACATATGTTCTTTTAAAATTTATATTAAAAAATTATTCAGAAGAATAAGTAAATGAACTGATAACTTGATAACTATCTTTTTCATTTCTTCCTGCATTGTATCGAATTACATCAACCGCCCATGAATTGATAACTGAGAACAGGTTGCTACCATTCAGACTAGATTTCAAGAGTCTCCTTATTTTTTTTTTTTTACACAACTGGAAAAAAAAAACAAAAAAAACATTATGATGCTGCTGCTGATGAAACAACATTTTGGTGAAATATTTTTTTTTTAAAAATGTTTCAATGAAAACCTGGCATGTTAACTTTGAAGCTCTTGTATAGTTTAATCAATGACAACACCGAAAAAAGTTGGTTTTTTTTTTTTTTTTTACAGTGATCACCGCTTATCAAGGCCCGGAAGCCACTCAGGGATAAGGGTTATTGCAAGTACATTACGTTAGTGTGGAGATTTGATGAAGTGTTTACTTAAGGGGGCGGTTCATTAGGAATTTGTTAACGTTGGACTTGAAGACATCCAAGTTGTAAGCCGGTGGGAAGCAGGCAGACGGAACAGAGTTCCACAGGCGTGCAGTTCTAAGAAAGAAGCTTTGTTCATGGAATCCGCGTTTTGATTTAGGCACAGATATAGAGTGGGGGAAATTTTTCACAGTGGATTCAGCTAGACGGGTGTTTTTCGTGAAAGATTGGGTTATATTGTACCAATTTTGGACTAAAGATCGCCGGAAAAAAAAATATCACTTAATTTGATTGAGTATTTTTTTTTTTTTTTACAGCGGAAAATCATGTTTTTATGATAGCGTGTTGAAGGTAGACATCTTTGAATTTTTAGAACACGCCACGGGGAGATAACTCAGTTTAAAACGACGACCCTCCCTCCCTATCTATAATACTAGTTTTTCTTCCTAAAAATCGAATCTTTTGCTTGGAATCATAAATTGTTTTTTCCCAGTAAAAAAAAAAAAAAACTTTTTGATGAAATTAAGTGTAAGTTTTTTTTTGCAGAACTTCATTCCATAATGGATACATACAATATAACTTTTTCTTCAATATTTTCATCTTTTAATGCCTTGATTAAACTGTACAAGTACTGAAGATTCTTCTTCCTATTTAATTAGAAAGTTGTCTGCTGTTTCCAGTTCAAAAATCCAATTTTCATTGGCTAATCAAAATCCTCAACCAAATGATTTTAAACATATCCTTCAAAATACGTTACATAAATATTTATAAAAAAAAAAAAAAAACAATTTTCACAAAATAATTCACATTTTTTTTGTGCCAAGCGGTTCTCGACAGTTGTCGGTCACGTTGGTAATCAGTTGTGCCTACGTCAACGACACAAAAAATCCAGGCGAAAAGATAGATGCATAAGTACTAAATTTGGTGATACTTACTGCCCCCCCCCATTACATAAATACGTAAAAGGCAAAAAAAAAAAAAAAAAAAAAAAAAAAAAATTGTATCCCCCCCCACCCCCACTGGTTCATTAGCTAATCAAAATCCTCAACCAAATCATGTTAAACGTATCCCTGCCAGAAAAAAAAATTCAATTTTTTTTTTTTTTTTTTTTTGTCGAGTGGTTCTCAAGTTGTCGGTCGTGTCCGAAATGACCTGCTGAAGTACTGAAAATGGTGATATCCCCCCCCCCCAATTTTTTTTTTTTTACATAAATACGTATATATACATATATATATATATATATATATAAAAATTATTTATAAAAATAATTCGTACCCCACCCCGCCCAGTTTATAAAAATCCTCAACCAAATAATTTTAAACACACCCCCACTACAAAAAAAAAATCAATTTTAACAAAACTGATTTTTTTTGTGCAGTGGTTTTCATTTCAACAGTTGTTGTTGTTGGTTGCCCCCCCCCCCCAAAAAAAAATTTACAGTTGCGTCAGCAGCCAGCCAGCTGTGCTTACGTCAACGTCACAAAAATCTGGGTAAGAAGATGCAAAATTACTGAAAATGGTGATACTCACTGGCCTGGCTGATTTGACGTAACCAGGGCTGAAGGGGTCATTACCATTCCTCCAATCACAAGATATGCCCTTATCACCCATACCACCAGCCATCATGGGACCAGACACGTTCATGGGTGGAGGACCACCACTGCCAAGGAGACCCATTCCGTTGCCAAGGACAGGCTGAAAGAATCATAAAATCAACAGAATTTATAGAAGATAAAATAGAAGATAAAATAAAAGATGAACAAAAGAAAAAAAAAAAATTAAAATAATTTTAGAATTTACAAATTAAAACAATACAATGCAGAAGTAAAAAAAAAAAAAAAAAAGCAGCCGCATATGCATGGCCCCCTCTACTGCTGCACGTGAGATGACGCCACAAAAAATAGTGAAGAAATGATGAATGTGAGAAGTGTGAAGGGCCAATGTTGACTTCACATTTTAGCCAAATTTCAGAAAACTTTAATGGATGGGGAAAAAGTTATGGGGTAAAAAGTGTTATTTTTTGCAATTTTGGGGCATTTGTAACTCCTTTTGAGCTCCTGGGAACACCAAATCCCAGTGAAAATGGACAATCAGTGCAGTTTCATGCCTTAAGACACGTATATTTGAATTCAGCATCATGGAAAACCACTATATAGACATACATATCAAGTTTTTGATTAATATGAAAAAAAGAGCTCCAAAAAGGCATTTTTTTTTTAGCTCTAAAAGTCCCAGAGGGATGCAAACCAGAATTTTGCCAGGGTCACCCATACAGAATTTATATCAACAATGGTCTCCACATTCTGGCCAAGTTTCAGGAAAATCTAATGGATGGCTCAAACGCTATGGGGCAAAAAGTGTCATTTTTGGCCATTTTGAGGCATTTTTGACCTCTTTTGAGCCCTCTGAAGACGCCGAATCCCAGTGTAAATGGACAAATGGTGCAGTTTCAGGCCTTAATACATGTATATTTGAGTTGACCACCGTGTAAAACATCTATATAGTCACACATATCAAGTTTTTGTTGAGAAATATGCAAAAAGAGGCGCTTTTAATACTGAAAGTCCCCGGGAGACATGAACTAGAATTTTGCCACATACTGGATTTATATTAAGAACAATGGGCTCCACATTTTGGCCAAGTCTTAGAAAAATCTTATGGATGGATCAAAAGTTATGAGACAAAAAGTGTCATTTTTTGGCTATTTTGGACCTCTTGAGCTCTGGGGGCGCAACGGGAATTTTTGTAAAAAAAATATTTTTTACTGCGCACATTTATTTAATGAAATACAATTTGTGGCAAAATTTCAAGAAAAACTAGTGGACGGTTATCTGGCAATAGTCCGGACGCACGGATGCCACTGAAAACATAGGTCCCTCTCCGATAAATCGGGACACACACACACAAAAAAAGAAGAAAGAAAGGAAAACTATGTGAGCATCACGTAATATCTGATGAGCTTCAAGAATAGTTGTAGTCTCACCACATTTTTGCCAACTAAGCCTCTGGCCTGACTGATTGGACATGACTGAAACAACTATCGCGGTTAATCACCTGAATCATCTCTATATAAATAAAATGAACTCATTTTTTCCAGTCGGATTTTGACCTTAATAGGATTAAAAATCAAGATATTTCATGCAAATATAATATGCACAAACGGCAGAACAATATCTGAGGTGTGTTATAGGCTTATTATTTCTCAAATTCCTCGATAATCTTAGATTTCTATACTTTTTCTGCTGAGAAGTCACGGCCAAAATCGGTTAAGATCAATGGAAGTGGTAAAATATTTTCTCTCTCATAAATTCCTCCTCCCCCTGCCACCACTTAACACCGTTTGGGGATCGTTCACAAGGAACAGTTAAGAGAACACCGGTTTGGCTTCGTAGTTCTTTCATGTCAAGCTATTTAAAATCACTAAACTAAGCTGCAGTGCTCTGTGGCGTAGTGGTTAGCGTGCTGGACAATTCACATTATATTTTCACGTTCGTGCCGACCTACCGTAGTCGTTTTTTTTTTTTTTCCCCTAAACAATTGGAATGGACTTTTCTTGGTGGCCGAACTGTTAACGTTGCAGGTTTTTTTTGGTTTTTTTTTCACACTTTATTTTCCTACTTTTACTCATGACTCCGGGTTTGATCCTTCCTACTTACCTACCATAACATTTTTTAACCCCCCCCCGGTCCCGGAAACAAACACTCGAGCAACGCCGGGTACCCCCGCTAGTTCTTAATATAATGTGAATGATATGTGCATGCGCATTCGTGAAACAGAAAACAGATAAAATCCAATGACCCTCCCTCCACTAATTTTTCAATTTTTACCCCTTAGCAACCATTATTTTCTGAATGAAACCCGATTAAAAGTGTTCCACATGTCTGAATACCCTATATACCAAACTTCAAGTCTGTAAATCAAAAATTTGTTGAGTATATTCAGTAAATTCAGGATTTCCTGTTTCTGGCGAAGTCAAGTAACTCCTTGTACACGGCCCATAAAAATGCCCATCTTTGAGGTTCGATTGTGAGATAACGACGAAAGAACCAAACACCTTTTTTTGGAGGAATTTAAGTTCAGACTATCAAGGAACAAAAAAAATTGTTTTTTTGTGTCGCCTTAGATCAATACCAAAATCTCGGCTTAAAGGTCTAATAATTCAGAAACAGTTCATTTTCAGAAGTTTTAAACGTGATTTTTGGATTCCTTGTGTGTAAAATCTTGCCCATGCAAACTTTCAAAGTTCTACCTAGTCTAGAAATTGATTTATGCCCATCTTAAATCATCAAAAAAAAAAAAAAAACATCTTTGACACCTTTACGATGTTGGTATCATAAAAACTAGGGAATCCTGAAAATTTGAACTTTTAACTCGAAGCAGTTCCTGAAATATCGCAATTTTGGTATTTTACGTATATTGCGCCGAGGCACAAGTTCGCGAAATTTTGAAATTACATTGGGTATAAATCAATTTCTAGACTAGGTAGAACCGTGAAAATTTGCATGGACAAATCTCGGCTTAAAAGTTCAATAACTTAGAAACAGTTCATTTTCAGAGGTTTTAGACGTGATTTTTGGATTCCTCGTGTGGAAAACCTTGTCCATGCAAATTTTCAAAGTTCTACCTAGTCTAGAAATTGATTTATGCCCAAAAACGTAATTTCATAATTTCGCGAATTTGCGCCTCGACGCAATAAACATAAAATACCAAAATTGCGATATTTTCGAAACCGCTTAGAGTTAAAAGCTCAAATTTTCAGGATTCGCTAGTTTTTATGATACCAACGTATGGTGAAAGTTTGGAAAAATATCAGAGAGGTAAGGGTGTCATGGTCTGGATGCTTTGAGATGGAATTACCCTTTTTACTTTACAAGAAGTGAAGTGTTTAGAAAAAACATAATACTTGCACACACATCTTTTTCTTTTCTTTTTAAAAGGAATATAAAGTTACGTTTAATACTTATTTCTGTTTATAATAAAAAAGAATTCTGCATTAATTAAAATATAATATTTATGCATATTTTATGATCACGCAACGCCGGGTAGTTATAGTGGGGAAAAAAAAAACGATCGTACAAAATAAGACCTATTGAATTTAGAGGTGTGTGTGTGTATGGCGTGGGGTGTGGGGGTTAATACCATTGTGAAACTAGCAATTCCTTTTGCAAATCGTCTTTTTTAAATCTTAACTTTTTTAATTACCAAAGCTTGCAGCCTTATACGTGTTAAATATTATGGATCCTACATCAATCGCGATTAAGTTAATGAATTTTGACAGCAGATCAAACAGACAAAATAGAGGGGAGATATGGGCAGGGGGCAGCAGGTCAAACAGACAAAATAGAGGGGGGGATATATAGGCAGGGGGCAGCAGGTCAAACAAACAAACAAAACAGAGGGGAGATATAGGCAGGGGGCAGAAAGTCAAACAGACAAAATAGAGGGGAGATATGGGCAGGGGGAAGCTGGTCAAACAGACAAAACAGAGGGGAGATATGGGCAGGGGGCAGCTGGTCAAACAGACAAAATAAAGGGGAGATATATAGGCAGGGGGCAGCTGGTCAAACAGACAAAATAAAGGGGAGATATATAGGCAGGGGGCAGCTGGTCAAACAGACAAAACAGAGGGGGGGATATATAGGCAGGGGGCAGCAGGTCAAACAAACAAACAAAACAGAGGGGAGATATAGGCAGGGGGCAGCAGGTCAAACAGACAAACAAACAAAACAGAGGAGAGATATAGGCAGCAGGTCAAACAAACAAACAAACAAACAAACAAACAAACAAAACGGAGGCATGAGAAAAAAAAAAAAGTGATGGAACTGATTTGCTTTGTGACCACTTCATACCGGAAGTTACATCCTCTGCATCCAATATGAGTTGAAAGTAATTCTAAAACTGGAGTAGATGATGATGAAACTGGAGTAGATGATGATGAAACTCCGTGGATGCTTGAGAAAGGAGGTAAATTGCAAAAGAACGCTAATCCTAACGTGGCGGGAGATACTTGGAATGTAACAAGTAAAAGTTGTTCAACTCAAATGCCTATAAATCCGTCTATATAAAGAGTGGGGGAAATTATTAATAGTGGTTTCAGCTAGACGGCCACATCTTAGTTCTCCATTAATTGGTTGATAAATTCATCTCAGCAGCTGCTCCGAACCACAACCTGTCTCCAACTATAACTGTCATAAAACGCTAAATATAGTAAAAAAAAAAAAAAAAAGAAGGAATTCCCAACATTGTGCATCGCTAGATGTCTACTTCCTAGCACACTTTAGAAGAACAATCTATCTATATATCTATAAAAGTGAACGCGTGTGTATCTGTGAATCTGTTTTTTTGTTTTATTTTACTTCAGTCAAAGTTCTCAGAAATCACGGGGCCCACAACCTGGGGCTAACACTTGAACTCTATATGAGATACATAGATATTCGAATGTTCTATTTAAGTTCTTTATCTCTCAAACACTGAGTTAATAAAGAAATTGAGAACATAATTTTCTTCTCCCCAATTAACCATTTTCATACGTTATAGTATATTTTTCATTTTGGTCTCAAGGTCTTACTGGATTCCAGGACAAGAATTTATTTACAGGGTGGTCAAAAAGTCAGGTAACATGTTAAAGGTAGAAAAAACAATATGATCCATTATAATCTCTATTCGTTTAATATTATTTGTTTAAATATTTGAGTGTAATATATAAACTACCCCTCCTGATTTCTGGCTTTGGGGCTATGTAAAGGATAGCGTTTATGGCAAGAAGCCTGATACAATAGCGTCTTTAAAGTTATTTATTGAAGAGGAGATTGCGCGGATATCAGCTGACATGATTACACGTGTTACACAATCAGTGGTTAATCGCTTCCAGCGATTGATAGAGAGAAATGGACGTTTCGCTTTTTCGCCGATATTTTTGAAAGTCATCCTCTCCTTTCGATTGTCTAGCCTTAATTTAAAAAAAAATGTCACTTCCGGTTTGGTGGTGGTCCTAACAGCATAGACGGCAGCCCCCCCCCCCCCATTCTTTTCCTCCTTTGCGGTATGGGTTCGAGCCTGCCTTCCTACTACCACTTTTTTTTTTTTTTGGCTCAACATACACATCCAAACACCCGGGCAAGGCCAGGCTGAAATGCTAGTATATCTATAAAAGTGAAATTGTGTATGTATGTATGTATGTATGTATGTGTACATTTCTCTACCAAATTACTCTATCTATTTTCAGTCTACAGACTCGAGATTTGGCATAAGGGGTATTGAGATTTGGGAAAATCTTTTTAATCAGTTTTCAGACAGAAATTTGGCTGTCAAGGCGTCAAAGTTCAACGATTTGACCTTTGAAAACTCTACCAAACTCCTCTGCCAATTTTTGGTCTAAACACTTGAAATTTTAGATGTAGGTTCCTTGGACATGGATCAAACTTTTTAACTTGATTTGAGCCCAAAACAATAAATGTTAAGGGGTCAAAATTGGAGTCAAAGTTAAAGAAATTTGACCTCTCAGCTCATTTTTGGTCTAAATATTTGAAATTTTACATAAAGTGTATTCAAACATAGGGCAAGCTTTTTAATCGGTTTTTGGCCGAAAATTTGGCTGCCAAGAGGTCAAAGATCAAAAGGTTTGACCTTTGCAGGCTCTAGCAAAGTATTCAGCCAATTTTGGGTCTGAACATGTGGAATTTTACATAAAAGGTATTCAGAAATACAGCAAGCTTTTTAATCAGATTTTGGGTGAAAATTTGGCTGCCAAGAAGTCAAAGTGTAAAGAGTTGATCTTTGCAGACCCTACCAAACTCCTCTACCAATTTTAGGTTTTAATACTTGAAATTTTAGATGTAGGTTATCTGGACATGAGTAAAAATTTTTTAATATATACATATATATATATATATATATATATATATAAAATAAAAAGGAACAAACCGTATTATGCGTTCAACGTTTTGTCTTTATTTTGAGACTTCCTCTGGATGAATTAGATTAAGAAACAAAAAATACCAGTACATAATATTTGAGAATGTTTCACGTGCACAGTGTGACGCAGTTCTATTTCAGAGAAACGGAAAAAGACGTTGGAAATTCAAAAAGGAGGGCTGGCGCTGTTAAAGAGAAGGAAATTTTAGTGACGTCATATAGTCGTTAATGTAATTTTAAAACTATGAAACGCAGTTAATATTCTTATTGGAAAAAAGATATATCTGTTGAAATTCAAATATAGGTTTGTAACAGAAATGAAATGAGTGTTTTTTATGTAATTTATTGATTGAGATTATGTGTTAATTATTACAGGGCGTGTTTGAATGGTGTGAGAAAGTTAACCTGTGTCTACAGTTAAATAATGTTCTTTTAATAAAAGTTTACTTATTAATGGCGCTATGTTATAGAAATAAAATTTCCTTCTCTTTAACAGCGCCAGCCCCCCCCCTCCTTTTTGAATTTCCAACGTCCTTTTCCGTTTCTCTGAAATAGAACTGCGTCACACTGTGCACGTGAAACATTTTCAAATATTATGTACTGGTATTTTTTGTTTCTTAATCTCATTCATCCAGAGGAAGTCTCGAAATAAAGACGAAACGTTGATGAACACATAATACGGTTTGTTCCTTTTTATTTTCTCTATTTTGTCGGAATACTATTTCCATTATTTTCATCATATATATATAGTGTTCATATGTGCATCATATATATATATATATATATATATATATATACATACATACATACATATGATGGAAATAGTATTCCATCAAAATAGAGAAAATAAAAAGGAACAAACCGTATTATGTGTTCATCAACGTTTCATCTTTATTTCGAGATTTCCTCGTGATGCACATATGAACACTGCATAGGGCCCGAGCAAAGCCAGGCTGAACTGCTAGTATGCAATAAAATCGTTTTAAACTTGGAAAAAAATACATTATGGAACGCTTCAGACTACTTTTGGACCATTTTGCATGAATCAAGCATCAGTTTTTCAGTGGAATAAAAGATTCGAGGAAGGCAGAGAGTTTGTGAGGGATGAGAAAAGTAAGGAAGTCAGAATACCAGAGTTGATGGGCCAAATAAAGAATTTCATGGATACGGACCGTCATGTTTCTATAGAGACAATGAATGCACAATTTGATGTCAGTGTGGGAACTGTACACACAATTATTCACAAGGAACTGAAGATGCGGATGTTTTGCACAAAGTTTGTCCCATCGACGAAATGTAGCATCCCTCTGCCTGTCCTACAAGTACTTTAACGGTGAATGTGCCTAAGAACTGCAAGCACTTGTACCCCCTCGACGTAAATACCCCGACAAACAGTAAAATCCCACCCCTTCACAGTTGAGCTCCCTAGATGTAAGAGAACTCAAGTAGTTTCTTCTCCAAAACTGCTAGAATTTCCTTTTCAGATTCCTGCTTCCCCAACTGTACTGACATGCAGAAGTTCAAGTGTAACGTGAACCGACATCTTTATAACTTAAAATATTGCAGCATTAAGAATTTTTAAAAAAATTCAATTTAACATTATATAATCAATTCTTAATGCTGCAATATTTTAAGTTATAAATTTATTATATTTTTACTAGAATATCTTGTCCTTTTTTCCAGTTTTAACAACTAGTCCTTTACTTTTCCATGTTTCAGCTTAACCATATTACTTTTCATGCTCACATTTTTCTATTGTGTATGTGGATATATGTGTATATATATATATATATATATATATAATTCTTAAAGGTTTTAAGATTCCTGTTCAGAACTGGGTTGGTTGGTTGGTTGGTTTTGTTTTACGGCATATCAACCCTTTTCAGGTTATTTAATGCCGAATCTGGTGATTTTGAAGAACGATTTTTTTAATATAGTATATTTGTTTTTTAAGTCGTATTCTATTTAACCCATAGTTGGGACCCTAACAGGTGCTACCACTCCGGGTCAGAGTGGACCTGGGAGCAATGGCAATTAAAGGGTGGCTCCACACTCCCTAAGGCCTGCAAGCTGGGGCCCTCACCATTGGATATAGTTTAAGGTCATATCCAGGACCATGTTCAGAACTGGGGGACCCTGGCAGAACACCGGCCTGAATAGGGGAGGCTAGTTGGAGGGGGTTCTAAAGTTTTTGCAACGGAAAAAATTATTCATGCTGCACTCAAGAGAAGCCTTCGGAAGGGGAACGTGTCGGTTTCACCCATTGAATTGACGAGCTGGAAATGTGAGGCTTATAATCGTGTGCTCCTCTCAAAAGGAGCTTACATTAAACATAAAAAAATCATGCCACGAGCAAAGTGAGCAAAAAAAAAAAAAACGGAATCAGAAGTGAAACAAATTTAAACAAACAACTTTGTCTACCATATGTGTGGCAGACTGCGCAAGTCTAATGGTGGCCTGAAAAGTCATCTTCGGGCTCACGGACGGGGTTGAGGTGTTGCTGAGGATTGACCTGATAACTATGACGAGGTTGGTGGGGAGCACTGGGATGGCTAACGTCTGTAAAGACGATGCAATTGATATATATATATATATATATATATATATATATATATATATAGATAAATAATTCTGTGTACTTTTAGTAAGGCATAACAAAAATTAAAACTTACCGTTTTCAGGATAATATCTGGCAAATCCGGAAGGTTAATAGGTCTGGATCTGGCAGCGGAGGAATCGCGCAGACCCAGTAAAGTTTCCCTATCATACTGCTTGACATTCAAAGAATCTGAAAATAAAATAAAATAAATAAAATAAATAAATAAAATATATATATAAGTGAATTTAGTTTACAAACAAATGGCTACACATAAGCATACATGTTTCAGCGAAAACCCAGTAAGGGAATCGCTTCGTCAGGCCAAGGACAACTCTGTGTAGCCATTTGTTTGGAAACTAAATTCACTTATTTTGGCTCTGTCTAAACATTGAGCACTCTTTTGGGTGACACACTTATATATTTTGTTTTAAACAAACAAATAATTACTACCAATACAATATATATATATATATCATCAGTCCTCTTTGTTTGGAATTGAAACCGATGGTACTGATGTCGTTCTGATCTTCTGTAATACAGACACACTCAACCATACAAAAAAAAAAAAAAAAAAAAAAAAAAAACTTAAGTCTCAAATCCTTCATTGAAAAATTGCTTTTCAAAGGATTAAAAAAAAAAAAATAATAAAAAGAGTTGTCCTTTTTTTTTTTTTTTTTTTTTTTTTTTTTTTATTACATTTTCACCCCAAACAAGGCACATTGCCACTTTAATGTAGGGGGCTACTATCAGGGGAAATATCTACTGGGGTACTATGTAGGGATTAGGGCAGCGAGATGTTGGTTCACGTTGCACTTGAACTTATGCATGTCAGTACAGTTGGGGAAGCAGTGACCTGGGATGGAATTCCAAAGTGTAGCAGTTCTGGGGAAGAAACTACTGGAGTAGAAAGATCTTTTACATCTAGGGATCTCTACAGTGTGGGGGTGGGATTTTGTAGCTTGTCGGGTCTGTCGAGGGTGTTCACGGCGTGGGGGCACAAGTGCTTGCAGTTCTTCAGAGCATTCACCATTATAATACTTGTAGAACAGGCAGAGGGATGCAACGTTTCGACGATGGGACAGAGGCTGAAGTTTAGATGCCAGTTTAGGGCCTATCAGATTAGCGACTCTCTTTTGAACCCTGTCAAGGAGCGAGAGACTAGTAGCCGATGCACCGGCCCAAATATGACAGCAATACTCCATACATGGGCGAATAGTGGCCTTATAGAGGTACAGGATACTTTCGGGTGTTAGAAGTTTTCTAGCACGGTAGAGAGAGCCCACCTTCCTCGCACCACCTGATCTGCTGTTTTAACAGAACCACTAAACTAAAGCAAATAATGATCAGTTAATTAGTTTTACAGTGAATCCAATGCATAGTAAAATATATATAAACACTTGGTTGGTGGTTTGATTGTTTTGTTTTACGGCATATCAACCCTTTTCAGGTTATTTAATGCCGAATCCAGTTATTTTGAAAATAGTACTTATATTGCATCCAGTTATTTTTTTTAGAAGGTTTTTATTCTTCAAACATTTTTGTATCTTCAATCGCTAGTTTGTAATGTTTGGTTGTTTTATAGTAGATTTTATTTTTCTTCCCTCCCCTGCAGAACATGAGTTTTGCAATGAGAGAGAGAAAAAGGGTTACAGTATTAATGTTTTGTACATTTTAAGTGAGGTAACCTGTCAGAAAGTGGGGGAAAGAGAAAGAGAAGGAAAAGGGGAAAAGGTGGGTTGTTTCTGTTATTGCAGAACATAAGTTTTACAAAAGGAAGTCGAAAAACAAAAAGCATAAATGTGCATTTCGTCTCAGGATTGGTTGGTTGTTTTACGGCATATCAACCCTTTTCGGGTTATTTAATGCCGAATCCAAAGATTTTGAAGAAAAATTTTTTAATAGAATCTATTTGTTGTTTCCACGTCAGTTTCTATTTAACCCATAGTTGGAACCCTAACAGGTACTACCACTCCGAGTCAGAGTGGACCTGGGAGCAATGGTAATTAAAGGGTGGTTCCACACTCCCCAAAGCCCACAAGCTGGGGCCTCACCACTGGATATAGTTTAAGGTCATATCCAGGACCCCTATTGAGGGACTTTTACCCTCTGCAGGGGGGGGGCAGTCGGTGTATTCTAATGCCCCACCGACAGGGCCTTCGTCTCGGGAAGCCAATATCTTCAGACAGCCTGATCTGGTAACACGAGATAAACACTTGGCCAACTTTATTTGAATCAGAAGAAAACTAATCTTCCTCATGTAATTAAACAAGATCATTGTAAAACCATCTGGCAATGTGTTCAAAAAATAAACGAGACAAAATGACGTGATTGGATACATATCTACAAATGGCGCGGTGCAGTCGTGGGTTCGGTGGGAGCTACTTCATCATTTTCACTCCAACCTTTTTGGAAAGGTATTAACCCATAACCGCATACCCCTTTTCTTCTATGGATCCAACTGTATTTATGCCAGCTGGTTGAGCCAACTTCCTCTGAGTCTAAGGATGGAGTATTACTGTCACATCGGGACAGGAGCTGCTAGGAAGAACTGAACTTGCCTTGAACGAGATCAGAATAGACTTCGTAGTCTAGTGGGGGATGTCCTTTTCTCTTCCCTGCAACCTCTTTCTCACAGAAGAGACGTTGCGAGCATGTCTCCGTTTTATTGTTATTCTCATGGCAAGTGCTCGTCTGAGCTCCAATTTAACTTTCATGAAAAACACTTGTCTAGCTGAAACCACTATCAATAATTTTCCCCACTCTTTATCTGTGCCTAAACCTAAACATAGCTTCCATGAACAAAACTTCTTTCTTAGAACTGCACACCTGTGAAACTCGTTTTGTTTTCTTGCTTTACAATATGGTTGTCTTCAAGTCCAATGTAAACAAGTTTTTGATGAGCCATTCCCTTAAGTAACCCAATTGACCAAATTTTAACTGATTTCTACGACAGGTTCCCTTTGACCACTGTACACTAACTAACCTTATCTTATAGGAACATCAAGTTCACAAGTGGTCCCTAGTCACAGGTATATCCCGCCAGCAGAAATGATAATTTTTTGCAGTTCTTGATGGTGGTTATCAATGGCCCCCTACATACAGTGCCTGGTATTGAAATATAAAAATCATTTAACATTTATTTATTTCACCAAATCTATATAAACTCATGATTTTTAGAATATGACATCATAGTTCTGTGACAAGTATTTTTTAATAAATGTAATTCTAAATATACAACAAATTTTTTGTTGATACTTGAAAGTATAAACATTCTGATTCGTTAAAAAAAAGAAAAGTATATTGTTCTATTGAACTGTTATTTTGTTTTATTTAAAAACAAAAAGTGTATTGTTCTATTGAACTGTTATTGTTTCGTTTTATTAAAAAAAGAATATTTTTCTATTGAACTGTTATTGTTTCGTTTTATTAAAAAAAAAAGAATATTGTTCTATTGAACTGTTATTGTTTCAATTTATTAAAAAAAAAGTATATTGTTCTATTGAACTGTTATTGTTTCGTTTTATTAAAAAAAAAGTATATTGTTCTATTGAACTGTTATTGTTTCGTTTTATTAAAAAAAAAAAGAATATTGTTCTATTGAACTGTTATTGTTTCGTTTTATTAAAAAAAAAAGTATATTGTTCTATTGAACTGTTATTGTTTCGTTTTATTAAAAAAAAAGTATATTGTTCTATTGAACTGTTATTGTTTCGTTTTATTAAAAAAAAAAAGTATATTGTTCTATTGAACTGTTATTGTTTCGTTTTATTAAAAAAAAAGTATATTGTTCTATTTAACTGTTATTGTTTCAATTTATTAAAAAAAAAAGAGAATATTGTTCTATTGAACTGTTATTGTTTCGTTTTATTAAAAAAAAAAGTATATTGTTCTATTGAACTGTTATTGTTTCGTTTTATTAAAAAAAAAGTATATTGTTCTATTGAACTGTTATTGTTTCGTTTTATTGAAAAAAAAAGTATATTGTTCTATTGAACTGTTATTGTTTCGTTTTATTAAAAAAAAAGTATATTGTTCTATTGAACTGTTATTGTTTCGCTTTATTAAAAAAAAAAAAAGTATATTGTTCTATTGAACTGTTATTGTTTCGTTTTATTAAAAAAAAAGTATATTGTTCTATTGAACTGTTATTGTTTCAATTTATTAAAAAAAAAGAATATTGTTCTATTGAACTGTTATTGTTTCGTTTTATTAAAAAAAAAGTATATTGTTCTATTGAACTGTTATTGTTTCGTTTTATTAAAAAAAAAGAATATTGTTCTATTGAACTGTTATTGTTTCGTTTTATTAAAAAAAAAAGTATATTGTTCTATTGAACTGTTATTGTTTCGTTTTATTAAAAAAAAAAAGAAGAATATTGTTCTATTGAACTGTTATTGTTTCGTTTTATTAAAAAAAAAAGTATATTGTTCTATTGAACTGTTATTGTTTCAATTTATTAAAAAAAAAAATATTGTTCTATTGAACTGTTATTGTTTCAATTTATTAAAAAAAAAAAGTATATTGTTCTATTGAACTGTTATTGTTTCAATTTATTAAAAAAAAAAGTATATTGTTCTATTGAACTGTTATTGTTTCAATTTATTAAAAAAAAAAGTATATTGTTCTATTGAACTGTTATTGTTTAAATTTATTAAAAAAAAAGTATATTGTTCTATTGAACTGTTATTGTTTCAATTTATTTTTTAAAAAAAGTATATTGTTCTATTGAACTGTTATTGTTTCAATTTATTAAAAAAAAAATATTGTTCTATTGAACTGTTATTGTTTCAATTTATTAAAAAAAAAGAATATTGTTCTATTGAACTGTTATTGTTTCAATTTATTAAAAAAAAAAGTATATTGTTCTATTGAACTGTTATTGTTTCAATTTATTAAAAAAAAAAGTATATTGTTCTATTGAACTGTTATTTTTTCAATTTATTAAAAAAAAAAATATTGTTCTATTGAACTGTTATTGTTTCAATTTATTAAAAAAAAAAGTATATTGTTCTATTGAACTGTTATTGTTTCAATTTATTAAAAAAAAAAGTATATTGTTCTATTGAACTGTTATTGTTTCAATTTATTAAAAAAAAAGTATATTGTTCTATTGAACTGTTATTGTTTCAATTTATTAAAAAAAAAAGTATATTGTTCTATTGAACTGTTATTGTTTCGTTTTATTAAAAAAAAAAGTATATTGTTCTATTGAACTGTTATTGTTTCAATTTATTAAAAAAAAAAGTATATTGTTCTATTGAACTGTTATTGTTTCGTTTTATTAAAAAAAAAAGTATATTGTTCTATTGAACTGTTATTGTTTCAATTTATTAAAAAAAAAAGTATATTGTTCTATTGAACTGTTATTGTTTCAATTTATTAAAAAAAAAAAAAAAAAAGTATATTGTTCTATTGAACTGTTATTGTTTCGTTTTATTAAAAAAAAAAAAAGTATATTGTTCTATTGAACTGTTATTGTTTCGTTTTATTAAAAAAAAAAAAGAATATTGTTCTATTGAACTGTTATTGTTTCGTTTTATTAAAAAAAAAAAGAATATTGTTCTATTGAACTGTTATTGTTTCGTTTTATAAAAAAAAAAAAAAAAGAATATTGTTCTATTGAACTGTTATTGTTTCGTTTTATTAAAAAAAAAAAAAGAATATTTTTCTATTTAACTGCTATTGTTTCGTTTTATTAAAAAAAAAGTATATTGTTCTATTGAACTGTTATTGTTTCGTTTTATTAAAAAAAAAAGTTGAAAAAGTATATCGTTCTATTAAACTTTTGTTTAAATAATTTAACTTTTATATATATATATATATATATATATAAAAGTTGAAAAGATATTTTTCACTCATTAGTTGAAAAGTAGTGAGCTTTGCAAGATTGTCAGTGAAAGAAATACAATCACCAAAAGATAAACGTTTCCTTTTCTAGTCATCACTTTGAAAAACTACTCCCAAATGAGACTGTTTCACTCACAATGTAGACCCCTCTCAATCAGGTCTCCCTCTTGCTGTTATTTCAAATCATCATATTAGCAAGGTTTAGTCTCCCTTCCATCAAGGCTAGAGGTTTTGGGGAAATATCAGATATTTTGTAATTCATATGCAAAACTAGGAAAACAAATGACTGCTTGAAACATTTTATAGCCGTAAAAATGTGCCAAAAGTAGGCACTAGATGACGAATGATCTCCTTAATGTGCGACCTTAAGGGCAAATGTCAGATAGCCTACTACATAATTCAGGTCATTAGCTTTCCAACGAGCCTTCACTTGTTAAATTCTGATGAATAATCGCTGAGATTTAAAACTTATCAAATTACAAAAAAAAAAAAATACTGATAGCCAAATTGAATATTAAAATGCGCATATCTTTGGTTCTATTGGACGAAACTACATGTAAATTTGCAGGTTTTTTGAAGATTATAATACTATTCTACAGTTAAAATTTTATGACAATAGGTAAAAAAGAACCTTAATTTTCAAATCAATAAAATATGCCCAAATCTGCGTACATTTGTATATATATATATATATATATAGTGTCTTGGCAGGCAGCTTCAGTTGTCTCCCTTATCGCTTTGCCAGGCCACTAATCTATATATCTATAAAAGTGACAATTTTTGGTCTAAACTCTTGAAATTTTAGATATAGGTTCATTGGACATGGATCTAACTTAACTTAATTTGAGCCCAAAACAATAAATTTTAAGGGGTCAATTTTTAAAAATTGACCACTTTTTTTTTTTGCTCAACATACATCTCCAAATACCCGGGTAACGCGGGGCACTCATGCTTATATATATATATATATATATATATATATATATATATATATATATACACATATATACACACACACACACACAAAATTTTAGTAGTTCAATAAATTTAAAATTTATGACGTAAAAAAAAAAAAAAAAAAAAATTATGTTTATTAATAAACTGATTCACCGGACTTATATTGTTTTTTTTTCTTTACACAGGCATCACCACATTATCAAGGCCAAGAGGCCACTCGAGGACAAGGGTTAAAGAGTGTACAGTAGAAATTGGACAATATAGTAATCAATTCGGTAAATTTGTTAACTTATATGGAACGGCTCATCAAGAACTTGTTTACATTAGACTTGAAGACAACCATATTGTAGTCAGCCGGAAAGCAGGAAAACGGAAGACAAGTCTACAGGTGTGCAGTTCTAAGAAAGAAGCTTTGTTCATGGAATCTACATTTAGGTTTAGGCACAGATAATGAATGGGAGGAATTATTGATAGTGTTTTCAGCTATATGAGTGTTTCTTGTGAAAGTTTGGCGAGGGGGGGACCATAGACTGAAGCTCAGTCTAACACTTTCCATGAAAATAACGATACAGCAGAGACAAACTCGCATCATCTCTTCTGTGAGATAGAGGTTGCAGGGAAGAGAAAAGGACATCTACGAGGCTACGAAGTCTATTTTGAACTCTATCAAAGCAGGACAAGTCCTTTCTAGCAGCTCCTGCCCAGATGTGGCAACAGTATTCCATCCTTGGACGTACCTGGCTCTTAAGAATTGCATCAGCAGTGAGATATCTACTGGATCTATAGAAAGATCCCATCATATTCCAGCGGCCTTGGCAACAGATTTGATGTACGTGTTCCATTTAAGATGAGGAGTAACGGTCAAGCCCAGAAGCTTGTCAAAACTTGACGCCTCCTGAAGACGAGAGCCATTCATTTCAATTGATGCCAGATGTGGATCAGAGTGTTGGTGATGTAAAGATATAATTTATTTACCAGACTCTCCCACAGAAGAGACGTTGCGAGCCTATACTTGTTTTATTGTTATTTCCATGGCAGGTGCTCGTCTGAACTCCAATCTCTGGTCCCCCTCTCGCCAATCTTTCACGAAAAACACCCGTCTAGCTGAATCCAATGTGAAAAATTTCCCTCACTCTTTATCTTTTATGCCTAAATCAAAACATGGATTCCATGAACAAAGCTTCTTTCTTAGAACTGCACGTCTGTGGAACTCTTTTCCGTCTGCCTGCTTCCCACTTGACTACAAATTGGATGTCTTCAATCCAATGTTAACAAATTCCTAACGAACCGCCCCCTTAAGTAGACACTTCAATGAATCTCCACACTAACGTACTGTACTTGCAATAACCCTTATCCCTGAGTGGCTTCCGGGCCTTGATAAGTGGTGACCACCGTGTAAAAAAAAAAAAAAGAAAAAAAAAGAAAAAAAAAGAAAAAAAAAGAAAAAAAAAAAGAAAAAAAAAAAAGAAAAAAAAAAGAAAAAAAAGAAAAAAAAAAAAAAGAAAAAAAAAGTTATATTTTAAATGTATTCTTTGTCTTACATAGAATAATAAAAATCTTTTATTTGAAATTTAACATTTTCACGCCATAAATTTCGAAATTCATTGAATGGCTAAAATTTTATTTATTTGCTCTATCTTGTATATTGAGCAATAATATTTTGTAAGACCTATAATACCGGATTTCCATACCAGTTGATTTGTTGGATAACTTTATTCTGAAGTGTGTGTGTGTGTATATATATAACTACTTCATTTACTCACATAAAATTAATATACGAAAGTATAAATTTATGCGTAAACTTCAAGTATTTACTTCAAAAGTGCTCAATACATAGGTAGAGCTAGTTAGTAATTTATCAAATAAATATATATATATATATATATATATATATATATAAATAAAATAAAAATTACAATTAAATTTACCAAAATGATCCAAGATGGTAAAACTAGAGTATATTATAAATATTAAAAAATTATTTATAAAGTAATCTCAACCATATGTAAAAGCTCGATAAAACGAAATAGGAGATAGAGCTTATAATAAGAGCAAATAGTTAAAACATATTAGTTAAAACCATATTTAAATATTGAAATGAGTTAAAAACATATTTAATTTGAAAAGGAAACACTAAATAAGTGGATAGTCCTTAATCCGTGGAGTTTCGAAAAAATACTTTCCTTCTCATCAGAGGGTAGGAATTAGCAAAATGCGAGATCGGATTTTGCTTGCAAAAGTATTTGATGAAACTGCAAGTAAGTCATAGATCTTACTTGATAACAAAAAGTGAAGGAGAGGGAATACGGTGAAGAAGAAAGCTATTTCACGTGAATAGATAGTCTGGTGAAAGGTAAATAATCCAATGAAGGTAAAATCAAAATATATATATATATATATATATATATATATATATATATATAATTTAAAGGAGATTAGAACAATAGTCTAAAGAGCTGAGTGTATTTTAATGTAACAGTGAAATTACTAGTTTAATTAAAATACAGGAAATAGAAAGTGCTCGTTGTAATTTAGATATATAATAAGCTCGATAGTTAAATGTCCTAGAGCTAATTCAATATTAAGTAAGGTCTCCTCATCAGCAAATTTTGGAGGGTTTTATCTTATTAAGATAAAAAGCTATAGCAAACATCTAAATGACTACTTTAACCACAGTTCCTGATTTCAAAAAAAGAAAAATTAAAAGATTCATCTGCCTTACTTTTAATGCTAGGTTTATTTATGGTGTCTTTTAAATTCAATAAAAACCCTCCAAAATTTGCTGATGAGGAGACCTTGCTTACCAAAAAACTATATATAATTATTCTACATAACTTGATGTATACAACAATAAAAAGCATTGTTTTCCGAAACGATCGTACAGATAATTGATTTTGTTGTTGTTCCTTCTTATGAAACGGATTTTTAATTTAATTAAAATTTGATTTTTAAATTTTAAATTATAAATCACATTACTTAATTATATATATATATATATATATATATATATATATATATATATATATATATATATATATATAGTCTTTGAAGTTTTTTTAACATTTGAAACTACACAAAAAATTACTTTTTATCATTCGTTAAAAAAAAAAAAAAAACACTTAGTCAGTAAGTCATTTAATCACCTGCAATCACTGCATCAACTCTCGAATTTACTATAATACCAATTTTTTTTATTTATTTTATTTTTCAAGGGATCATCAGTTGTTTACCATGAAACACTGTTTCGGGGATTTAATATATACACCCTAACCTCATAGAAATAGTTTGCGGTGACTATTAGTATAATTAAATTAAAGATCGCTCTTGTTCGATTTGATCTCGTGACTTGATTAAAGCGTTTTAAACAGACAAATTGACCACGTTAACGATTAGAGTGCGTTCAGACTCAGTGGAGGCTACCGGCAAAAAAAAAAAATCTGTGTATAAGAAATGCGGTTACCAGTGCAGATGTCGTGGTGTTTTATTAATTACTTTTTTTTTTGTTTTGTTATTTTTATTTGCTTTATCGTAATAATATTGAGGGAGGGTATGCAGCGATAATTAGTTAAACAGATGTTCGTGAATTGAAGCCCGAACGGAGGCGGGCATATTTGTGTCTTTCTTTTTAATGAAATCTGCACAAACAGAAACTGCCGTCTACATATACGAAGATTTCCCCCTCCTGTTTGTGGAAAGGGAGTGGAGAGAGCAACTTGGTATCTTGTGAGACTTGTAAGCATTCGGTACACAACAGCGGAATTACAGGTTGAGAAAAACGATAACCAGTTTGTGCACGAAAATTTAAAGATAGTAATTCTATTACATTTGCGTACAAGCAAAGCATGCCCCCCCCCGTGAGTGCACAGTGAACGAGACATAAAAAAAAAGACTAAGTTCAGCACTCCCCCCCCCCCTCCATTTAGCCTCAAAAGTCCCCAGGGGAAGTCAAATTCTGGTGAAAATGAACAACCAGTGCAATTTTAGACCTTAACATATGTAAATTTGAGTTCTGCACCATGCAAAAAAAAAGAAATGACCAAGTCCACCCCATTAGCACCGCTCCAAAAGTCCCCAAGGCCTTAACATATTTAAATTTGAGTTCAGCACCATGCAAAACTGCTAAATAAGACATACACAGAAAATTTTGAACAAATATGGTAAAATAGCCCCCCCCCCCCCAAAAAAAAAAAATGGAGTGTTTTTATTAGCCCTAAAAGAGCCCCTGGGGCACACTCAAAAGTTATCGCGAAGTATAGACAAACAAAATTATATAGAAATCAGTTAGTTACAACTTTTCAGGAAGTTTTATAAAAATCCAAGGCATCAACTTTTTTTTTAATAAGCACAAAAGTGTCAATTTTAGCTTTTTTTATTAGATTATAGAGTCGTGATTTCAAAAGTAAAAACAAAAAAAAAGTATCTGGGTGCCATCAGCTAGAATCGAAACCGAAAGCAAAACTGTAGCATTCAAAGCTGGTGATGTTACCACTGTACCAACGTGACACGCATATTAACGGATTAAAAATAAAATAATATGAACATACAAAATGTATAACGATTATTTTTAATTTTGACCCCCTAAAAACTATTTTAACCGGCTAAAGACCCATAAAAGAACGGTCCATAAAAAAAAAAAAATTGAATCATTTGAGGTTCCTAGTGCTACTCTGCGAGTTTTCGTTTAAGAAGAGATAGAGTTTGAAAATACGGAAATAGATAGACATAGTGAGTTTTATAAATTAGACTAGCGAGGGGTACCTGGCGTTGCCTGGGTGTTTGGAGGTGTGTGTGGAAGCTCCGGGGAGGGGGGGGTAAGCATGAGGATCGAACCCGAACCCTTGAGGCAAAGTTGTAAATTAAAGTGTGAAAAAAAAAAAAAACAACAAAAAAAAACAAAAAAAAAACGTGCGACGTTAACCATTGCCCCACCGCGAGATGCTAACGGAAACACGTTTGAATTTATTTAATTACTTGGATTTAGCAGGTGCCCGTTCTAATGAGTTAATGAGGTCAACTTTGACTGATGGATTTCATTTACTGCTGAACGCCCCCCCCCCCCCCAGATGTTATAGGAAAAAGACTAACCCACATGCGGCGAGCGACAAATGTTGAATATTTATCTTCCCGAAAGTCGAGCAAATTAAATAGACAGGCGAGCTTCGTTGTTAACTGAGATATTACGATTTATATGTAATATAAAAAGTTTTCAAAAGTTGTGAAGCGAGCGACCGCTTCTCTGAAAAAAGCCTAAGCGAACACACATACATACATTTTCGCTTTTATATTTATAGAAGATGAGTCGCATTTTCTGCTTGATGCAGACTGACCCCATGTGACTTATTTTTCACCATTCCTTCTAATCCAGGGCAAGTTGGTTGATTGACGCCAAACTGCTGAAAGATGTCCAATCAAAAACATTTTCTTTCCACCTTCTCATTGGCTTTCCTCTGCCTCTTGCCTTCTAACAGTGTCAAAGCATAACTTTGACAGATCAGTGGTTGATCGTTCCAAAAAGTTTAAGGTTTTTACTTTTGATTTCATCAAATAGAGGGGCTAGAGAAGTAATTTAACAGGTATTTTGTTTTTGTCGATCAGACGATGTCCCGTAATGAAACACATTACGGGATTTTGAAACACTATGCGATTGGCTAATTGTTTAGTCCATGTGATAAAATCAAGGCCATATAAAACTACTGGGAGGACATAAATTAAATTAAGTTTTACTTGAACAGTTATCGGCACCCTTTTTGATTTTTAGAATGGTGCTGTGTTTTTGGAAAGCCGCCCAACCCAACCAGATTCTGTGTTTCAATGTTGTCTCATAATCACTGGAGAAAGTTTATGGCCTAAATAAATGAATTATTTAACCAGCTTGATTATATTATAGATTAGGAGGAATAATTTGGACTAATCCGCAAGAAAATAAATAAATAATGCTAATGTCATCAAATTCCGTCTGTGTTTGTTTACAATATCATGTCAGCTGACATTTGACTTGTCGATGAATGCCTTGGAAAACTAACTTCCGATTGATGCTTAGTCTTAAAATATGCAAACGAAGAAATGATTTGCAGTGATTTCAAATGGTATCGCTTCTTTTATTGTAATTTGAACTCCTTAATAAGAAATTTTTTTTTAAAAAAAGCGATGTACACCCGGGCTTAGAGAAGAGATCGTTCACATAACGGCAGCAAGTGCAACACTGGATCTCTTTGGATTTGTGGGCTGGCCCGAGTCCTGCTGCCACATGAGGCCATATAAAACTAGTGGGAGGACATAAATTAAATTAAGTTTTACTTGAACAGTTATCAGCACCCTTTTTGATTTTTAGAATGGTGCTGTGTTTTTGGAAAGCCGCCCAACCCAACCAGATTCTGTGTTTCAATGTCGTCTAGTGATCACTGGAGAAAGTTAGTTTATGTCCTAAATAAATGAGTTGGGTGACCTGTTTGATGGGTTTACTGTGAATGTCACGTTTAGGTTAAACTGTGATTCAACTGTTTTCTTTAGGTTTATTTCGAATTTCTTTGTATTCTTTGCTAATATATTAACAAAATATGTAGATTTTTGTGTGGATTCATTAACAAGAACGATATTATCAGCGTGGGAGAAGATGGAGAGAATTTTTCCACCTATGGATAAACCGCTTTGGCAAATTTCTTCTGTCTTAAGCGTAACATAACGTTTGCCTGTTTCCTACCTGACTACAACTTGGATATAAAATCCAACCTTGATCGCCCTTCGGGGCCCGTGGTGCAGCTGATAGAGACGTTAAATCTCTACGCTTCCAGATGATGATTGTCTGAAGATAGCGGTTTCAATCCTACCCAAAGCCGGCCAGAGGCTTACTTGACCAAAAACGTGGTGAGGCGACAACAACTATAGATGGCAGTTATTGCTGAGAATGCAGTTAGAAGATTCGAAGTCCCTATCTGTTGCGGTTACCACCTGACGAATAGTCGACCGAAACATCGTGAAACAACTAAAAGATGAGAATAATAGTCCGTAATAAATAAATCAATATAAATAATACTCATCTCAATAATGAATTCCAATTAAAATAATATATATACAACTTGGATGTCTTCAAGTCCAACATAAACAAATTTCTGATGAACTGCCCCCTTAAATAAGACACTTTATCAAATCTCCAATACTAACGATTACTACGATACTATACTGTACACGCAATAATCCTTATCCCCAAATGGCTTTCAGGCCTTGATAAGTGGTGACTACCATGTAAAAAAAAAAAAAAAAAAAAAAAAACAAACAAAACAGCAGCTAGTGCAACACAGAACAGATTAAAACACCTACAATTTTAAAAAGAGGTGGGATCTTTCTATCGATCCGGTAGATATCTCACTGCTGATGCTATTCTCTATCTATATAAGAGCCAGGTACGTCCAAGGATGGAATACTGTTGCCACATCTGGGCAGGAGCTGCTAGAAAGGACTTGGCCTGCCTTGATAGAGTTCAAAATAGACTTTGTAGCCTCGTAGGAGATGTCCTTTTCTCTTCCTTGCAACCTTTATCTCACAGAAGAGATGTTGCGAGTTTGTCTCTGATGTATCGTTATTTTCATGGAAAGTGTTCGAATGAGCTTCAATCTATGGTCCCCCCTTGCCAAACTTTCACAAGAAACACTCGTCTAGCTGTAAACACTATCAATAATTTCCCCCACTCTTTATCTGTGCCTAAACCTAAACGTAGATTCCATGAACAAAGCTTTTTTCTTAGAACTGCACGCCTGTGGAATTGTCTTCCGTTTTCCTGCTTTCCGGCTGACTACAATATGGTTGTCTTCAAGTCTAACGTAAATAAGTTCTTGATGAGCCGTTCCATATAAGTTATCAACTTTACCAAATTTTCATTACTAATGATTACTATAATGTCCAATTTCTACTGTACACTCTTTAACTCTTATCCTTGAGTGGCCTCTTGGCCTTGATAATGTGGTGATGCCTATGTAAAAAAAAAAAACAAAAAAAACCTCGAAATACATTACGAACATTGTCACATGCTTTTTCTATTTTTAGACTCCCACCTCGGAAAAGCATATCTCCTTGCTTGGCGGCATTTTGGATGTTTACGAAGCTGCTAAGCCCAAGGTCAGTTTTTATGAAAACCTGTGATCTGTCGTAAAGTGATTGTAGAAGGCCAATGTAGTTTTTTTTGTTTTTTTTTCTTTCTTCATGGGGGGGGGGGTCACCACTTATCAAGGCCCAGGAGCCACTCGGGGATAAGGGTTATTGTGTGTACAGTAATCAATGGGATAGTATTGTAGTAATCGTTAGTATTGCGGATTTGATAAAGTATCATTACTTAAGGGGGCGGTTCATCATCCGTCTGCCTGCTTCCCACCGGACTTGAACTTGAAAAGGAAACACACGGTAATGAATAAACAATGAACAATCAGATTTTATATTGTAATGAATATGATGGACCAGTGCTTCCCAATCTTCAGAACACAGGGCAGGGCAAAGGTTTTTTTTTTTTTACAGAGCACTATCAAAATAATTTCTAAAATAAATATGAAAAACATATCAAATTTTAACACTAAACTAGAACTGCATGCCTGTGGAACTATCTGTTCTATCTGCCTGCTTCCCACCTGACTACAACTTGGATGTCTTCAAGTCCAACGTTAACAAATTCCTAATGAACCGCCCCCTTAAGTAAACACTTCATCAAATCTCCACACTAACGTAATGTACTTATCCCTGAGTGGCTAAAAAAAATTGTTTGTGTTGTACTTGACATCCACGTTGAATTCGGGGGGGGGGGGGGGAGCGGCAGAGAGTTCCACAGCCGTGCAGTTCTTCTAAGAAAGAAGCTTTGTTCATGGAATCTACGTTTTGATTTAGGCACGGATAAAGAGTGGGGAAAATTATTGACAGTGGTTTTAGCTAGACTGGTGTTTTTCGTTAAAGATTGGTGGGGGGAGGGTACCAGAGAATGGAGCTCAGACGAACACTTGCCATGGAAATAACGATAAAACAGAGACAGGCTCGCAACGTCTCTTGTGTGGGAGAGAGGTTGTTGAGAGAAGTTTCATCAAAAATTGATTAAAGTTTGTCTAATTTGATACTCTTTTTTTTTTTTATTATTACATTTTCACCCCAAACAAGGCACATTGCCACTTTGATGTACGGGGCTACTATCAGGGAAAACAGCTACCGGGATACTATGTAGGGAGTTGGGCAGCAAGATGTCTGTCCACGTTACACTTGAACTTCTGCAAGTCAGTACAGTTGGGGAAGCAGGGACACAGAAGGGAATTCCAAAGTCTAGCAGTTCTGGAGAAGAAACTACTTGAGTAGAAAGCTCTCTTCGAAAGCTTTAGTAAAAATTAATACAAATGATGTATAATGGTTTAATTAACTCGATTAATTAATCTGTTCGATTGGGCCTTTCCAGGTTGATAAGCCGCTTGGAAAATCTAATATATGAATGGCTATATAATGGACAAATTAAAATATCATATTTAAGTGTATTTTGCACCCAGGCTTTTTTTTTTTTTTTTTTTTTTTTACATAGGCATCACCACTTATCAAGGCCAAGAGGCCACTGGAGGATAAGGGTTAAAGAGTGTACAGTAGAAATTGGACAATATACTAATCGCTTCTACATCTTTCTCAATCACTGATTACCCTGACAATCACCACATTATCAAGGCCTTGAGGCCACTCGAGGATAAGGGTTAAAGAGTGTACAGTAGACAATTGGACAATATAGTAATCGTTAGTTATGGAAATTCGGTAAATTTGTTAACTGAAGTGGAACAGCTCATCAAAAACTTGTTTACGTTAGACTTGAAGATAACCATATTGTAGTCAGCTGGATAGGAGGAAAACGGAAGACAATTCCACAGGCGTGCAGTTCTAAGAAAGAAGCTTTGTTCATGGAATCCACGTTTAGGTAAAGATAAAGGGTGGGGGGAATTACTGATAGTGTTTTCTGCTAGATGAGCGTTTCTTGTGAAAGTTTGGCAAGGGGGGGGACCATAGATTGGAGCTCAGTCGAGCACTTTCCATGAAAATAACAATAAAGACAAACTCGCAACATCTCTTCTATGAGAAAGAGGTTGCAGGGAAAAGAAAAGGACATGCCCTATGAGGCTACGAAGTCTATTTTGAACTCTATCAAGGCAGGGTAAGTCCTTTCTAGCAGCTCCTGCCCAGATGTGGCAACAGTAGTCCATCCTTAGACGTAGCTGGCTCTTAGATATCAGGTTGATACACAGTTAGGAATTAATGGGGATTAGTATTTAATGCAAATGGAGTGCAAATTTATCAAATTCAATCATTAATTTGGCATAAAGAACTAATTCTAAGTCAACAGGCTATAATCCCCCCCCCCCGGTTTGAATGGGCTAATAGTCCTAGTTATTAAAATATTTTTCAAGATGACTTTAGCAAAAACTATACCTGACTCCCATAAAAATAGAGGAACTGCCTGTGAGGAATCTTTTTCTTTACCTCTTACCCTGAATTTTACTAATCCTGGCAATAGGCCATAAGATGAACACCACCTCCACCATCCAGTGGATTTATAACTAGCTGTGGTCGAAATCATCAAGGAGTACGAATGAGCGAAATACTAGTAAGACTCTGACCAAGACAAGTTTTAATATCACTCAGACGAAATGGTGTCCTCCGAAATGTGGTAACAAACACCGCGACGGGGTGGGGTGGGGTGCTAAGCTCCCACCCACACTTTCACCTACCCAGTTGATGCGTGTGGGTGGCAGACAGGTAGTTCCTACCATTCCTACCCTCTCAGATGCATTCTAACTAACGAATATGCTGCCGCCGCTTTGTGTCGACAACAGCAGGCAACAAATAAGTAACCTCGTAGCAACTGTCTACACTGAAGTATTCCACCTCCATCGCAACCTCTTGCATGGCCAGATTTATTTTCATATATATATATATATATATATATATATATATATATGAGAGAGAGAAAGAGAGAGAGAGAAAGAGAGAAAGAGAGAGAGAGAGAGAAAGAGAGAGAGAGAGAAAGTGACAGAGAGAGAAAGTGACAGAGAGAGAAAGTGACAGAGAGAGAAAGTGACAGAGAGAGAAAGTGACAGAGAGAGAAAGTGACAGAGAGAGAGAGAGAGAAGAGGGAAGTGACAGAGAGAGAGAGAGAAGAGGGAAGTGACAGAGAGAGAGAGAAGTGAGCTAGAGAGAGAAGTGACAGAGAGAGAGAGAGAGAGAGAGAGAGAAGAGGGAAGTGACACAGAGAGAGAGAGAGAGAGAGAGAAGAGACAGAGAGAAGAGGGAAGTGACAGAGAGAGAGAGAGAAGAGGGAAGTGACAGAGAGAGAGAGAGAAGAGGGAAGTGAAAGAGAGAGAGAGAGAAGAGGGAAGTGACAGAGAGAGAGAGAGAAGAGGGAAGTGACAGAGAGAGAGAGAGAAGAGGGAAGTGACAGAGAGAGAGAGAGAAGAGGGAAGTGACAGAGAGAGAGAGAAGAGGGAAGTGACAGAGAGAGAGAGAGAGAAGAGGGAAGTGACAGAGAGAGAGAGAAGAGGGAAGTGACAGAGAGAGAGAGAAGAGGGAAGTGACAGAGAGAGAGAGAGAAGAGGGAAGTGACAGAGAGAGAGAAGAGGGAAGTGACAGAGAGAGAAGAGGGAAGTGACAGAGAGAGAAGAGGGAAGTGACAGAGAGAGAAGAGGGAAGTGACAGAGAGAGAGAGAGAGAGAAGAGGGAAGTGATAGAGAGAGAGAAGAGGGAAGTGATAGAGAGAGAGAGAGAAGAGGGAAGTGACAGAGAGAGAGAGAGAAGAGGGAAGTGACAGAGAGAGAGAAGAGGGAAGTGACAGAGAGAGAGAAGAGGGAAGTGACAGAGAGAGAGAGAAGAGGGAAGTGACAGAGAGAGAGAAGAGGGAAGTGACAGAGAGAGAGAAGAGGGAAGTGACAGAGAGAGAGAAGAGGGAAGTGACAGAGAGAGAGAGAAGAGGGAAGTGACAGAGAGAGAGAGAAGAGGGAAGTGACAGAGAGAGAGAGAGAAGAGGGAAGTGACAGAGAGAGAGAGAAGAGGGAAGTGACAGAGAGAGAGAGAAGAGGGAAGTGACAGAGAGAGAGAGAGAAGAGGGAAGTGACAGAGAGAGAGAAGAGGGAAGTGACAGAGAGAGAGAGAAGAGGGAAGTGACAGAGAGAGAGAAGAGGGAAGTGACAGAGAGAGAGAGAAGAGGGAAGTGACAGAGAGAGAGAGAGAAGAGGGAAGTGACAGAGAGAGAGAGAGAAGAGGGAAGTGACAGAGAGAGAGAGAGAGAAGAGGGAAGTGACAGAGAGAGAGAGAGAGAAGAGGGAAGTGACAGAGAGAGAGAGAGAGAAGAGGGAAGTGACAGAGAGAGAGAGAGAAGAGGGAAGTGACAGAGAGAGAGAGAGAAGAGGGAAGTGACAGAGAGAGAGAGAGAAGAGGGAAGTGACAGAGAGAGAGAAGAGGGAAGTGACAGAGAGAGAGAAGAGGGAAGTGACAGAGAGAGAGAAGAGGGAAGTGACAGAGAGAGAGAAGAGGGAAGTGACAGAGAGAGAGAAGAGGGAAGTGACAGAGAGAGAGAAGAGGGAAGTGACAGAGAGAGAAGAGGGAAGTGACAGAGAGAGAGAAGAGGGAAGTGACAGAGAGAGAGAAGAGGGAAGTGACAGAGAGAGAGAAGAGGGAAGTGACAGAGAGAGAGAAGTGACAGAGAGAGAGAAGTGACAGAGAGAGAGAAGAGGGAAGTGACAGAGAGAGAGAAGTGGCAGAGAGAGAGAAGAGGGAAGTGGCAGAGAGCGAGAAGAGGGAAGTGACAGAGAGAGAGAAGAGGGAAGTGACAGAGAGAGAGAAGAGGGAAGTGACAGAGAGAGAGAAGAGGGAAGTGACAGAGAGAGAGAAGAGGGAAGTGACAGAGAGAGAGAAGAGGGAAGTGACAGAGAGAGAGAAGAGGGAAGTGACAGAGAGAGAGAAGAGGGAAGTGACAGAGAGAGAGAAGAGGGAAGTGACAGAGAGAGAGAAGAGGGAAGTGACAGAGAGAGAGAAGAGGGAAGTGACAGAGAGAGAGAAGAGGGAAGTGACAGAGAGAGAGAAGAGGGAAGTGACAGAGAGAGAGAAGAGGGAAGTGACAGAGAGAGAGAAGAGGGAAGTGACAGAGAGAGAGAAGAGGGAAGTGACAGAGAGAGAGAAGAGGGAAGTGACAGAGAGAGAGAAGAGGGAAGTGACAGAGAGAGAGAAGAGGGAAGTGACAGAGAGAGAGAAGAGGGAAGTGACAGAGAGAGAGAAGAGGGAAGTGACAGAGAGAGAGAGAAGAGGGAAGTGACAGAGAGAGAGAAGAGGGAAGTGACAGAGAGAGAGAAGAGGGAAGTGACAGAGACAGAGAGAGAGAGAAGAGGGAAGTGACAGAGACAGAGAGAGAGAAGAGGGAAGTGACAGAGACAGAGAGGAGGGAAGTGACAGAGAGAAAGAGAGAGGAGGGAAGTGACAGAGAGAAAGAGAGAGGAGGGAAGTGACAGAGAGAAAGAGAGAGGAGGGAAGTGACAGAGAGAAAGAGAGAGGAGGGAAGTGACAGAGAGAAAGAGAGAGGAGGGAAGTGACAGAGAGAAAGAGAGAGGAGGGAAGTGACAGAGAGAAAGAGAGAGGAGGGAAGTGACAGAGAAAGAGAGAGGAGGGAAGTGACAGAGAAAGAGAGAGGAGGGAAGTGACAGAGAAAGAGAGAGGAGGGAAGTGACAGAGAAAGAGAGAGAAGGGAAGTGACAGAGAAAGAGAGAGGAGGGAAGTGACAGAGAGAGAGAGAGAGAAGGGAATGGATGTGAAAGAGAGGGAAACAATGAATGGAGGAAGCAACGAAAGAATGGAGGAAAAAATAGAAAGGAGAAATGAAAAAGAAAAGAATGCAAAGAAAGAAATAGAAGAAGGGCGAAAGTAAACTAATACTCTTCATTAATTGTAGGGTTTTAAATGGTGCCATTTTCAGCAAGGAAACTCTAAAAAGCAATGACTTTACTCCACACAATCCTACAAGGAAATTTACATTCTTTTTTTGTTTTAACGAAACCTTGAAAATGCTAAGACAACAATGTCTAAAAATAGAATTCCCACTGCTCCACCCAACGTCGGCCGATTATAAAGAAAGCATATTCTAAAAATACACGTCACTGTCTTGAGAACCTGAAAAGATGGGTCATTCGTAAATAGCTGCACAATTCACAACGACAGTGCAAGCAAAGAGAAGGGGTGGAAGGTCACATGCCGAGGAGGTCATTTGAGCAACCATTTACTGAATATTCATACTGAAATTTGCATAAAAACACAAATAATCGACTGACGACGTATTTCGCCCCCCCCCCCATTTATTTATTTTTTTTTTATTATTTTTTTTTTTATTTTTTTAAACTTACAGCTGGCCATGGAGTCATTATGTCTCTGGAATGCTAAGACAACAAATTCCAGGTTTGTTCAGGTGCCGAAAGAGAATGTCCAAAGAAAAATCCCGTCTTGAATTCACTTAAATCTGCAGTCTGGGGAGGGGGGGGGGTCAGAGTTATCCTGGAAGATGTGTTCTGACAAAAATTTACTTTCACCATGACTAATGTTTGAGCAAGATTTAAAAAAAAAAAAAAAAAGTTTTTTTTTTTTTTTTTTTTACCTGGGGTTAAGGCCACTCGAGGATAAGGGTTAATGGGTATACATTAGTCATTGTGATTTTAGCGTAGTAAACATTAGTGGGAATTTTATAACTTGGATTACTTAGGAGGATGGTTCAATAAGAACTTGTTTACGTTGGACTTGAAGACAATCAGATTGTAGTCAGCTGGAAAGCAGGCAAATATAATAGAGTTCCACAGGCAAGCAGTTCTAAGAAAGAAACTTAGTTCATGGAATCTACGTTTGGGTGTAAGCACAGATAAAGAGTGTGGGAAATTGTTGATAGTGTTTTTTTGCTAGACGAGTGTTTTTCATGAAAGTCTGGCGAGGGGGGACCATAGATTGAAGTTCAGATGAGCACCTGCCATGAAAATAACGATAAAGCAGGGACAGGCTCGCTACGTCTCTTCTGTGGGAAAGAGGTTGCAGGGAAGAGAAAAGGGAATCCCCACTAAGCTACGAAGTCTATATTAAACTCTGTCAAGACAGGATAAGCTGCTTCTAGCAGCTCCTGCCCAGATGTGGCAACAGTACTCCATCGTTGACCGAACCTGGCTTTTATATATGTAGAGAATTGCATCAGGAGTGAGATATCAACTAGAGCGGTAGAAGGATCCCACCATTTTTCCAACGACTTTGGCAATAGATTTGATATACGTTTTCCATTTCAGATCAAGAGTAAAGGTCAAGCCCAGAAGCTTGTCAAAACATGAAGCCTCCCCAAGATGAGAGCCATTCGTTTTGATTGATGGCAGCTGGGCAACAGAGCGTTGATGATGTAAAGATAGAAACTTGATTTTAGATGCATTAAAAGTAACCAGACACTTTTTTCCCCATTGTACCACGTGCTCAAGATCAGGGGGTTATGGAGAAAAGTGCGAACCAATGAATGAGAGTGAATTACTAGTTCCAATTTCTCCTTTGTCGGGGTACCAAGAAATTTCTATAGTTAAATGAATCAATATCTATTTCCAGACAAATAAGCAAATCATTGCCAATCAGCTGCAAGAGAAGTCCTCAATAATCAATGAAACCACGGTCTAGCACTTGAAGTCTATGAGCTACATACGATATTCGAATGTTTCATTAAAGTTTTTTCAGCGCTTCTACAGAATTGGAACGAGATTTCGTAATGGAAAAAAAAAAATGGAGTTTTCAGATAAAAAAATAATGGGTTCAGCTGATTTTTTTTTTTTTGTCAATTCTAACAAAGTTACAATATTAGCTTCCAAATTATGCAGTCGATGTTATCTGAATATTACTGGATTATTAAACAAAACAACTTTAATTGTATTAGCTTGTGAAAAATTGCTGCCATCTTGTTTAAATCAAAACAGAAAATTGCCCCCCCATCCTTTCGAATTCTGTGTTTTATGATCGTTTTCATCAAATTCTATTTTTTATTTTTTTCTTTAATAAATAATTTTCTACCTTATCGATTTTCGTAATTTTTAGAAATAATTGTAAAAATATGAGGAATACGTAGATATACCATTGTTTTCATGTGAAATTGTCTGGATCTCTTTTGCACTTGGTTCACCAGGTATATTAGTTAGGTAGGACTTCAGGTTCTTCATAAACCCTGTCAACAGTTCACGTGGGAAGACCATTTCACGGAGATTTTCGCAAGAAGATCGGAATAACCAGAAACGAGGCTCAAAGTAAGTTTTCTTTTTGTTTTGTTTTTTCCTTTCTTTCTTTTTCTTTGAAGATTATAACGCTGGGTATGAGGAAGCCAAACCAGCTGCCAACATTGCCCCGCTTTTTTTATTGAAACCAACCGAGAGCTCTTTTTAGTATCCTCATTGTTTCCTTAAGTGCAATCGTCTGGATCTGTTTTGCACTTGGTTCACCAGGAATATTAGTTAGGTAGGACTTCAGGTTCTTCTTTATAAGCCCTGTGGCACCTATAATAACTGGTATGATTGACATCTTCCTAAGATTCCAGTTTCTTTTCATATCATAAATGGGACATTGATATTTGGTCTGTTTTGACAAAACAGTAACCATTTATCGAGGCTTGGAGGCCACTCGAGGATATGGGCTAATGGGTATACATTAGTCACTGGGATTATAGCGTAGTAATCATTAGTAGCGGGAATTTTGTAAATTGGATTACTTAAGGGGACGGGTTCATTAAGAATTTGTTTACGTTGGACTTGAAGGCAATCAAATTGTTGTCAGCTGGAAAGCAGTCAAACGTAACAGAGTTCCAAAGACGTGCAGTTCTAAGAAAGAAGCCTTATTCATGGAATCTACGTTTAGGTTTAGGCAAAGTTAAAGAGTTTGGGAAATTATTTATAACAGTTTTGCAGCCCTTATTTATTTTATTTTTTTTTTTTTTTTTTTTTTTTTTTTTTTTTTTAAATTTATTTTTTTTATTTATTTTATTTTTTTTTATTTTTCATTACATTTTCACCCCAATTATTTGTAGCAGTTTTGCAGCCCTTATTTAAAAAAAAAATTTTTTATTATTATTTTTTTTTTTAATTATTTTTTTTATTTTATTTATTTATTTTTTTTTTAAATTATTTTTTTTTTATTTATTTATTTTCTTTTATTACATTTTCACCCCAAACAAGACACATTGCCACTTTGGTGTAGGGGGCTACTATCAGGGTCAGCAACTACTGGGGCACTATGTAGGGATTTGGGCAGCAAGATGTCGGTTCACGTTGCACTTTAACTTCTGCATGTCAGTACAGTTAGGAAAGCAGGGTCCTGGAATGGAATTCCAGAGACTAGTGGTTCTGGGGAAGAAACTACTGGAGTAGAAAGATCTTTTACATCTAGGGATTTCTGTGTGGGGGTGGGATTTAGCTGCCTGTCGGGTTTGTCGAGGGTGTCTGCGTCGTGGGGGCACAAGTGTCTGCAGTTCGTCAGAGCATTCACCATTAAAATACTTGTAGAACAAGCAGAAGGGTGCAACGTTTCGTCGATGGGACAGAGGCTGAAACTTAGATGACAGTTCAGGGCCTATCAGATTGGCGACTCTTTTTTTAACCTTGTCTAGGAGCGAGAGACTAGTAGCAGATGCACCAGCCCAGATGTGACAACAATACTCCATACATGGGCGAATGGTGGCCTTATAGAGATACAGGATACTTTCAGATGTCAGTAGTTTTCTAGCACGGTAGAGAGAGCGATACTTTTTTGCAGCGGCCCTGGCAATGTTTTCAGTATAATTATTCCAGCTCATGTTTCCTGTGAACGTTAGGCCAAGCAGTTTGAAAGATGTACTCTCAGACAGGGAGTCACTGGCCATTGCTATTGGTGGCAGAGAAGGTTTCTTGTTATTTCTTGTTTATTGTTATTGAAGGAAACTAGTTTAGTCTTGGCAGCTGAATGTGACCATCCATTTATGTCCCCATTCCATTACAGATTGGAGGTCATCCTCTAGTGTTTTTGCCATTTCTTTAGATATGTGTTCATTTGTTTTCCTGTCATGCCTGTTATAGAGTGTAGTGTCATCAGCATATATACCCATCTCAGAGGCAGTTTTGTTGGGGAGGTCATTAATAAATATCAGGAACAATAGAGGTCCAAGAATAGATCCCTGAGGCACTCTCGCATTTATATCACACTGTTTAGATGTTCGACCATCGAGGACAACCTGGATTTTTCTCTTATCTAAGAAGGATTTAACTATGTTAAGTATTCTACCAGTGATACCGTATGATTTAATTTTCCTGAGGAGATCCTTGTGCCATACCCTATCAAAAGCCTTAGATATATCTAGAGCTACCGCTCTGCCCTCCCCCGCTTTGTCCAGTGAATGGCATATACGTTTAGAGATTACAGTGAGGATGTCAGCTGTGGAACGGGCTTGTCTAAATCCATATTGTTTGTCAGTCAGAAGTTTAGCATCTGTAAGGTGCCGGACTAGAGCATGGTTAATTATGGTCTCAAATATTTTGGCGAAAAGTGGGAGGATGCTAATGGGGCGATAATTTGATGGGTCAGTTCTTTCGCCAGAATTCTTGAATATTGGTACCACAGAAGCAGTTTTCCAACAGCCCGGAAAGCAGGACTCATTAAGGCATTTGTTGTAGAGCTTGGAGAGAACTGGAGCTACTTCGGCTGAGCACTTTTTTAATAGCCCAGCTGGGATAAGATCGGGTTCACATGCTTTTGAAGTGTCAAGATTTTTTATGATAACATGTACCTGAGCAGGGGTGATTTTTAGATTGTCTAGCGTGGCGTCTGTCCGCAAAGTAAAGTCAGGCAGGGGGTGGTTGGAAGGGTCCAGTGTGGAGTTCGAGGCAAACCGGTTGGCAAGCATATTAGCTTTGTCGGTTGCTGAGCAAACAACCTCGTGATTGTTGGTTAGTGAGGGAATTGTTGATTGCCCATTATTTACTACACTGTTGTAGATTTTCCAGAAGTCACGATTTCCCAATTTTTGTGCTTCGATGCGTTTTTTAGTGGTTTCAGTAAATTCTCTCTTGGCTGTCGCTATTTCTTTCTTAACGTTATTTCTAGCTTCTATGTACTTCTGTTTGTTTGAATTGGACTTATGTTGGTTAAATCTGCGGTATGCATGTTGTCTTTGAGCAATGGCAGTTGCGCAAGTCGAAGTAAACCATTGGGGAGAGTGGGGCTTGCTATAGAATTTCCGCATGGGAACATGTGCTTCAATTGCCGCTTTGAACCATTCAGTGGTTTCATTTGCGCACTGTTCAGCAGGAAGAAAAAAAATATTTCCCCCTGGGGCATCTCTAATAAGATCTTTGATGGCTTCCCAGTCAGCCTTTTTATAATATCTCGTTGTTTTGAGCACTGGCTCTTCAGTTTTGGGTCTAGAATTTAGGGCGATTTCAACCATTATCACTGCATGATCAGCGTTCCCAAGTGGGCTGTCAGCACTTGTTGTACAATCCTCGGGAACTGTAGTCAGAAACAGATCTAGAAGTGATGCTTGTTGTTCTTGCTGGTCAGGGAAACGAGTTGGAAACGTAACTATTTGTGATAGGGAGTGAGATATAGCAAAACTATGTGTTGTGCTGCCCGCTGCATCTGTGTGAGTAGAGAATCCAAGCCAGTTTTTGTGGTGAACATTAAAGTCACCAAATACATGGACTTGGGCGCTAGTGTCGAGGGAGAGTGCTGTGTCTATACTGTCAGAGACTTTGTTTATTATGGTGCAGTCCTGGGTCGAGGGAGAGCGGTAGAGAAAATAAAAGTAGCTAATGTTGTGTTGTATGTTTAGTCTAAAGCACATAAAGGCTTGATCGTTCGTTTCTAGGTTTGTTTCTCTAGTCAGGGGGAGGGTGTTACAAATGTAGACTCCAAGTCCGTGCATATGTCTGTCAGAGTCCTTACGGCAGAGTGGGAGATAGCCAGGCATGTTAAAGTAGTTTGAGGGGATGGAGGAGTGTAGGTTAGTCTCGCTTAGTGCTAAGATATCCGGGGTATTTGTTAGGAGAAATGCTTCAACATCAGCTAAATTAGTTCTAAGCCCACGGATGTTAGTGAATGCAAGCCTCAAGGGAGGAGGCAAGTTGAATTTGCTTGTCCCTAGGCCTGGTTTAAGCTTATTTTTTTATTGTAGTGTCATCATGTTTTTAAAGAGTTTCAATTAGGTGAGGGGGAGCTGAACAAGAGGTTATGCAGGATATCAGACATGCAACACAATTCACATCGACTCCTATGGGCTCGAGTGGACTTTTGAGTTTGACATGCCTTATGTACAGCGTATGAAAGTGGACGAGAAATTGCCAGCTTTTGATGGAATCAATTATTGAGATGAGTTTTATTTATTAATTTATTGCGGACTATTATCCTCATCTTTATTAGTTGTTGTTTCACGACGTTTCGGCCAACTATTCCTCTGGCCTTCATCAGGTGGTAACCTTGACAGACGTGCAGTTCCAAGAAAGAAGCTTTGTTCATGGAATCTATATTTAGGTTTAGGCACAGATAAAGAGCGTGGGAAATTATTTATAGTGGTTTTGCAGCCCTCATGGCAATCCACATCGACTCCTACGGACCTGAGTAGACTGAGTTTGACATGCCATAAAATATTATAAATCAAGAAGGCTGTATTTTTACAGTCATCTGATTTCATTGTTTTGTCCATGGAAGACATTTTATATTACAAACCTAACATGCTAACGATTTACATGTAAAAACTGATTTACAAGTAAAAACTTATTTACATATACTTCAAATAAAAAGTAGAGATGGATGACCGCTCATAATCATAAAATGGAGTTTATCATATATTAATTACAATTACGAGTTATCTAAACATATCACATGTGCAAGCCCAGAAAGTACAATAGGCGAAGAGTATGAAAGTGTAACAAGAAATTTTGGTGGAAAATCAGCGACATATTTAATTGGAATGAGTTTTATTAATTAATTTATTGCGTATTATTATTCTCATCATCTGAGTTGTTTCACACAACGTTTCGACCAACTATTCCTCTGGCTTTGTCAAGTGGTAACCGCGACGGGATAGGAACTCCGAATCTTCTAACTGCATTCACAGCAATTACTGCCATCCATAGTTGTCGTCTCACCACATTTTGACCAAGTAAGCCTCTGGCCGGCTTCAGATAGGATTGAAACCGCTAGAGATTCAACATCTTTATCCACAGTGCCTTCGGAGTTCCTATCCCGTCACGGTTACCACCTGATAAAGGCTAGAGGAATAGTTGGCCGAAGCTTCGTGAAACAACTAAAAAGGATGAGGATAAATAGTCCACAATAAATTAATAAAATCAGAGACGTCGAGAGTATGAGAATGAGCCAAGAAATATGCAAGAATGCCTTATATCGGCGGCGGTGGTGGAAAATGCAACAAACACAATGTGCAAAAAAAACAAAAAAAAGAAAAAGTTTTTTACGCTAAGAAAAATAAAAAGCATTTTCTTGTAAACAACTGAAGGCGATCATCATAATGCAATCTCAAGAATGGACGACAAGTGATTGGGGGATGGTGGTGGGGCAGGAGGGGGGGGATTAGAGAGACATGTTGGGTGATGGATAGCAGTGCTATAGAGAGCGGAGGGGGGCAGGTACAGTAGGTGGTTGTGTTAAGTAGCAATGAAAAACTACAGAGAAAGATATCAAATACTGGTACAAAATGATTTCTTCTTCCAAGACATTTAAAAAAAAAAAAAATGTTTTGCTAAGAGAAGCAAAAAAAAACAAAAAATAGCTACCACTCATTCCCTTTAATGCCTCACCAACCACCACCACCACCACCAGCACCACACACGTGAATCTCAACGATTCATTAACTGGTTTTATTGTGTTACAATGATTATTTTCATCTTCGTATTTAACCCCGATTCCAATTTTGACATTGTTGTATATCCCCCGGCAGCATTTAATTGAGGTTTTACTTAAAAAAAAAAAAAAAAAAAAAAAATGTAGATTTAAAAAGCGTCAAAAACTTAGTTTGCTAATCACCTTCTAATCTATATATATAAAAGCGAAAATGTATGTATGTATGTATGTACGCTTTTCCTCGATGTCCACAAAAGGCTTCTTTCAGAGAAGCGCTCGCTTGCTTCACAACTTAAAACTTTTTATATCATCTATACATTGTAATATCTCACAGTTAACCACGGAGCTCGCCTGTCTATTTAATTTTATTGACTTTCAAACGTTAATTATTCGACATTTCCCGCATCAGCACGCGTTACATTCGGTTTTCGGTATAAACAAAAAGCGAAACTCGACTCTAATCACTGGCCGAAAGCCAGTGGTCTCTAGAGAGCTAAGTAACGTTTGGTCAATGTCGACTTCATCATATCAGACGGTAGCTCAGGTTTTTAAAAACAAACAAACCGATTTATTGACCTCATTAAAAACTGTCCCGCACAAATGCTAACAGCTGAATAGCTATCGCCGTCACGTCAATCAAAAACGCGCACCTGTTTTTTTTTTTCACACTTTACTATTTTCCAACTGCGCGTCGTCAAGGCTTTGTTAATTTTTTTTTTTCACACGGGCACCTGTTTTCTTTCACATTTCGGGTTTTTTTCACACACACCTACAAACACCCGGGCAACGCCGGGTACCCCCTTGCTAGTTTATATATATAAAAGGCAAAATGTGTGTGTATGTATGTATGTTTGTTTGTTTGCTTGTATGTATGTATGTATGTTCGCTTTTTCTGTATGTCCGCAAAAGGCTTTTTCCGCCGTGATTCTTGGTCGGTTCACTCCTTAAAACTTTTTATATCGCGTCTAAATCATAATAACTACGACTTAACAACGGGGGTCGCGTGTGTATTTAATTTGCCCGACTTTTACTAGCTCGCCACGTCTTCGAAAAGCGAATGATCTGGCTTGCAGCGCAAAACTAGGTCAGACATCACGCCACTTCCTCGCACCTGTTTATTTCACTTTATATACCTTCACTTAACACGCTTGTCAGTTCCTCTCCGCTCGTGGCAAAGATGGTTAGGTATCTGGCTTTTTCTCCCTTTCGTTTCCACCTTCGCGTCAAGGCTTCGGGATTCAATCTTACCTTCCTACTAAAACTTTTTTTTCTTTCTTTTACACTTCCAAACACCTGGCCAACGTTTTTTATTTTTATTTTTTTAAAAACACACACACCTCCAAACACCCAGACAATGCCAGGTACACCCCGCTAGTCTATAATATAAATGTCACCTGTCTGTTTAAATGTATGTATGTATGTATGTATGTCTGCCTAAAACTTTCAACAGAAGCGACAGATTTTCATGAGATTGGTATCGTTTTGAAGCTCGACCTTTCGGACGACAAATATCGGAAAATTGGCTAAAAACATTAATTTCTTCATCCTCAACTCATCACTTTTCTACAGAGAGGGGTAGCAAAAATAAATCGTTTCTTCATGACAATTTAGCCATACATGCATGCGCAAAAAAAAGGTCTTTCTTGAAGAATTAGTTTAAATATTAAAAAAAAACTACTTTTATTTATGTGGTCATAACCCAGTCGGTTAAGTAGCAGCGCCATTATCTTATGATCGCACGTTTGAATCGAGATGTTAGATTTTTTTTTTTTTAGACGATTATTTATGCGATTTTTTCGTTTGAGTCGAGATGTTAGATTTTTTTTTTTTTTTTTTTTTTTAATATTAATTTTCAATATTTAAACAATTATTTATGCCATTTTTTCGGGTTTTTTCTTTCCATCACGTTACCCCCCCCCCCGATTTTTTAACAGAAGTTTTAACATCATTCGCTTATTCTTTATTTTGTGTCACACACATGCACGCACCTCACCACACCTGGGCAATGCCAGGTACCCCCACTAGTCTATAATATAAATCTCAGCTGTGTTTAAATGTATGTATGCGTGTTTTTATGTCTGCTTAAAACTTTCGACAGGAGATGGATTTTCATAAGATCGGTATCATTTTGAAGCGCGACCCTTCGGACGACAAATATCGAAAAATTGGCCCAAAACATTAATTCCTTTACCCTCAACCGGGCACTTTTCTACAGGGAGGGGGCGCTTTTTTTTGTCAATATTTTTGAAAGTCAACCCCTCTTTTCAATTGTCTCGTCTTAATTTAAACCTATGTCGGGTGCAACAGCAAAGACGTTGCATTTTTTTCACATTCTTTTCCTCCTTCGCGGTACAGGTTCAAGCCTGCCTGCCTGCCTACTACCACCTACAAACACCCAGGCCAGTCTAATATATAAAAGGAAAAATGTGTGTGCGTGTTTTCTGTGGGAAAAAGGTTGCAAGGACGAGAAAACGGCATCACCTACTAGGTTTCTTTTTTATTTCTTTTTACATAGGTATTACCACTTATCAAGGCCCAGAAACCACTCTAGGATAACGGTTAAGAGTGTACAGTAGTCAATTGAACAATATAGTAATTGTTAGTAATGGAAATTCGGTAAATTTGTTAATTTAAGTGGAACGGCTCATCAAGAACTTCAATCAGATTGTAGTCAGCTGGAAAGCAGGAAAACAGAAGACAGTTCCACAGGCGTGCAGTTCTAAGAAAGAAGCTTTCATGGAATCTATGTTTAGGTTTAGGCACAGATAAAGAGTGGGGGGAATTATTGATAGTATTTTCAGCTAGACGAGTGTTTCTTGTGAAAGTTTGGCGAGGGGGGGGAAACCATAGATTGAAGCTCAGTCGAGCAGTTGCCATGAAAATAATGATAAAGCAGAGACAAACTCGCAACATCTCTTCTGTGAGATAGAGGTTGCAGAGAAGAGAAAAGGACATCTACGGGGCTACAAAGTCTATTTTGAACTCTATCAAGGCAGGACAAGTCGTTTGTAGCAGCTCCTGTCCAGATGTGGCAACAGTACTCCATCATTGGACATTCCTGGCTCTTATATAGATAGAGAATTGCATCAGCAGTGAGATATCTACTGGATTAATAGAAGGATCCCACCATTTTTCCAGTGGCCTTGGCAACAGATTTAATGTTCCTTTCAAAGCCGGTTCTGAACTATGAAGACAGGAGAGGATGTGGTGAGCAGCTCCTGCTCAGATGGGGCAACAGTACTCCATTTTAGGATGTATGTGGCTCTTAAACAGATAGAGGATTGCATCAGCAGTGAGATACCTGCTGGAATGGTAGAGTGATCCAACCATCTTTCCAGCAATGTTAGCAACAGATTTGATGTATGACCAAATAAGATTGTCTTAACATGGTCAACGCAGTGGCTCATATGATAAATCATATAACAACCAACATGCCTGAAGACGGTCGAAGGACAATCCAACTGAAACGTTGCACAAATAACACTCAAGATGAGAACAATAGTTCGATCAATACAAGCAGTACAAACAATCAGCCCTCATCTAAAAAATTCAAAACTTTTACGTAATATCCATTACATCAATAAGTCTTTAATGCCGGTGACACTAAGAATACAATTGTGAAGCATATGCCTCCCCCCTCCTAAGATAAAGTTAAAATAATAACGTGTCGATGTTACTCACCAAGTTATTGACAATATATTTTTTCGGCGGACATTTTGGAGATTGCCTCCTCCCACCTCTAAATTCCACAATATATACTTTTTTTTTCTTTTTTTTTTTGTTACAAACTTAACTTTCAGATTAAAAAAAAATTTTGAAAAAAAAAAAAAAAAAAAAAAAAATTTTATGACTTATCGTTAGGGGATCAGTTTTCAATTATAACATACTACTAAATTGAACACCCACTTTGTGGCCATCTCTCTCACGTGACCGGTGAATAGTCCTGTCTAAAAAAGGGATTAGGGTAAATTTTTACTTTCTTTCCAAAACTTAATTTTCTAATCATAAAATGATATTTAATGTTTTTACTATGAGTAAAACTAAAATCCATAGATCATTAGAATATAAACAAATTTAGATGAAAAAAAATAAAAATGGCACTGGAAAAAACAACAGTGCTTATGCACTTTTGTTACCACGCTATTTTTAAAAAAATAGTATTTTCAAGTTAAACGGTATCTTTTATACTATATAAATATAGTATTTTCAAGTTTTATGATATCTTATGTATTAAATTGTTTAGTTAAAGTAGAGAATAGTTAGAAAACCCCTTCCTCATACTAAGAATGGCTTTCTAAATACTAAAATTATTTCAGCGCTGTAACAAAAGTGCATAAGTACCGAAATGACATAAAAATAGCACAGGTGATTGTATCGGTATCTGAAATTCACAACAGAAATCGGTAATTATATCAGAATTGAAAATTCACAACAGAATCGGTAATTGTATCGGAATTGGAAACTCACAACAGAATCGGTAATTGTATCGGAATTGGAAATTCACAACAGAATCGGTAATTGTATCGGAATTGGAAATTCACAACAGAATCGGTAATGGTATCAGAATGAGAAATTCACAACAGAATCGGTAATGGTATCAGAATCAGAAACTCACAACAGAATTGGTAATGGTATCAGAATCAGAAACTCACAACAGAATCGGTAATTGTATCGGAATCAGAAACTCACAACAGAATTGGTAATGGTATCAGAATGAGAAATTCACAACAGAATCTGTAATGGTATCAGAATCGGTAATTCACAACAGAATTGGTAATGGTATTGGAATCAGAAATTCACAACAGAAATTGGTAATTGTATCGGAATTGGAAATTCACAACAGAAATTGGTCTTGTATCATATTCGAAAATTCACAACAATGAAGAAAAATATTGGCATAGTCCCAACGCTAGTTAAAACAAAGCCAGGATTGAACGTGAAAATATCGGCAACAACAAAGTTGCACCAGCCACAGCAATCTGCAGGTGGAAATACAAAACAATTTTGCCAAGTCTCTTAACAAGTGGTTCTATAAGGCAACCCAAGAAGCACAGCATGCACGCTGAAATTTGGGATGGATGCCAAGAAGCATCGCAGACAAAAAAAATCTCGAGAACAAAAAGGAACAGTGACAGGTTGGATTACAAAAGAACAACGCAATTATTTTTTTTTGCATTGAAGTAAATAATTTCTAGCGAGTTAATTCTGCTTATAACCCCCCTCCCCACATACACACACACACACAAACATTTCATCTGTTGAATAATAAATTATCATGGCTTGGTTTGACATCTGGCATATATTGCACAAGTTTTAGAAATGTACTTCAAAATTAAATATTTCTGCCCAGGTCTTTATTTCTTTTTCTCTCAAACTCACTTTTATCTGAAAGAAACCAAGCAATATTTACACAGCAAAAGTTTTTAAAAGTTTGGGGTTTGTATTACTGTACACAGATTCGAAAAAGTTGTCAAAAAAACAAATATATAACAAATAAATGTTATCAAAGGCAAGATAAGTTACTTTTCTACCTAACTGGATATAATTTGTTTTTATTCAATGTAACATGTTTATTCAGCTCGAAAAGCATAGTGTTTACCAATGTATTGGAAAATTCAAAATGGCGTCTGACTCTCTCTTTAACACGGTAAGTACGGGAAAGGGTGTTATAAATAATAAACTCGACAAAATATTGTTAGAAATTCGCTCAATATATGTTACAGTGACATAAGTTAACATATATTCGGTATTTTGTCTAGTTTATTATTTATAACACCTTTTCCCAAACTTACCGTGTTAAAGAGAGAGTCGGGCGCCATTTTGAATTTTCCAATACATCGGTAAACATTATATGTTGTTCGAGCTGAATAAATATATTACATTGAATAAGAACACAAAAAATATATCCAGTTTGGTAGAAAAGTAACTTATCTTGCCTTTGATAACATTTATTTGTTATATATTTGTTTTTTGACAACTTTTTCGAATCTATGTGTACAGTAATACAAATCCAAAGTTTGTCCATTATCAAAATTTTTTTCAAAAATTTGTCCATTATCAAAATTTTTTTCAAAAATTTGTCCATTATCAAAATTTTTTTCAAAAATTTGTCCATTATCAAAATTTTTTTTCAAAAATTTGTCCATTATCAAATTTTTTTTTCAAAAATTTGTCCATTATCAAATTTTTTTTTCAAAAATTTGTCCATTATCAAAATTTTTTCAAAAATTTGTCCATTATCAAAATTTTTTCAAAAATTTGTCCATTATCAAAATTTTTCAAAAATTTGTCCATTATCAAAATTTTTCAAAAATTTGTCCATTATCAAAATTTTTCAAAAATTTGTCCATTATCAAAATTTTTTCAAAAATTTGTCCATTATCAAAATTTTTTCAAAAATTTGTCCATTATCAAAATTTTTCAAAAATTTGTGCATTATCAAATTTTTTTTTCAAAAATTTGTCCATTATCAAAATTTTTTTAAAAATTTGTCCATTATCAAACTTTTTTCAAAAATTTGTCCATTATCAAACTTTTTTCAAAAATTTGTCCATTATCAAACTTTTTTCAAAAATTTGTCCATTATCAAAATTTTTCAAAAATTTGTCCATTATCAAAATTTTTTTCAAAAATTTGTCCATTATCAAAATTTTTTTCAAAAATTTGTCCATTATCAAAATTTTTTTCAAAAATTTGTCCATTATCAAAATTTTTTTCAAAAATTTGTCCATTATCAAAATTTTTCAAAAATTTGTCCATTATCAAAATTTTTCAAAAATTGGTCCATTATCAAAATTTTTCAAAAATTGGTCCATTATCAAAACTTTTCAAAAATTTGTCCATTATCAAAATTTTTCAAAAATTTGTCCATTATCAAAATTTTTCAAAAATTTGTCCATGATATGAGTAAAAAAACAGATTTTTCCCCTATGGGTGGCTTTTGGGTTAAAATGGTTAAAATTGACACTTCTATGCATATTGAAAAAAAAAAATTTTTTTGATGCCTTGGATTTTTATAAAACTTTCTAAATAGTTGTAACTAACTGATTTCTATATAATTTTGTTTGTCTATACTTCACGATAACTCTTGGGTGAGGCCCAGAGGCTCTTTTAGGGCTAATAAAAACACTTTATTTTTGTGACTATTTAACCATATTTGTTCAAAATTTTCCGTGTATGTCTATTTAGCAGTTTTGCATGGTGCTGAACTCATATGTTAAGGTCTTGGGGACTAAGAGGGGGGGCACTGATGGACTTAGTCATTTCTTTTTTTTGCATGGTGCAGAACTCAAATTTACATATGTTAAGGCCTAAAACTGCACTGTTTGTTCAGTTTCACCAGGATTTAACGTCCCCTGGGGATGTTTGGAGGCTAACGCTAAACGTGGTCATTTTTTTTAATGCCTCGTTCACTGTGCACTTACAGAGGACCATGCATGCTTAACTTATTTTCCTTTAAAGAGTCACCACTAATCCGACCAAAGAAAAGAAACCCTTAAGGATGATGATTAATGAGATGACTCGATTGATGGCTAAAAGGATGATAAATATTATTGTAGGGGATTGAAAATCTACACATACTACCACTGCTAAGCAATTATCCCCCCTTTGTCAGAAACGTTTATGAAATGTGAAGACAAATGGAAAATGAGATTAAAAAATTTTTTTATTCATTTTTTTTATTTATTGCATTTTCAATTTTTATTTAGAACCAGAAACCCTCGTCAGGTGACTTCATAAGTTGTTGCTTTCCACAGAAGAAACCAGTCCTCAAAAATCTTATATATATATAGACCCAGGTGTCTAATATGTACACATATTAACACCAACAGCACATTCACTCCTCCAGGCACCAACGTCCATCTCAAACTTCCCCCTCTAAATTGCAATAGCTCAAATGTAATATATCTGTTATACTGCACAAAATGTACAAAAGGCAATTACGTGGGGGAAACAGGCCTGGAGTTCCGCCTACATCTTAATAACCACAAACAAACCATCAGAGATAAATCTACATAGCATCCAGTAGTTATCCACAGAAGAAACCAGTCCTCAAAAATCTTATATATAATATATATATATATATATATATATATATATATATATATATATATATAAATATAAGCTGAACGTCTGTGTGTGTCTGGTCACAAATAGGCTACTATATGGTTGGCTATTATAGAAAACTAATCACATATAATGATAGAAGATGTATCGAGACACAAGAATACATGTGCGTGGTCCCACCTCTGGTGCTGCATGTGAGATTACGCAAAAAAAGAAAGAAAAAAAAAAAAAAAGTGAAGAAATGATGAATGTGATGCCAACGTTGCCTTCACATGTTCACCAATGGATGGGGCAAAAGTTATGGGGTAAAAATCAGTTTTTTGCAATTTGGGGCATTCGTGACCCCCTTTTGAGCTCCTGGGAACACCAAATCCCAGTGAAAATGGACAAACAGTGTAGTTTCACGCTTTAAGACATGTATATTTGAATTCAGCACCATGGAAAACCACTATATAAACATACAGATAAAGTTCTTGAGTAATATGAAAAAATCATCAACGCTCTGATCCCCATCTGGCATCAATTGGGATGGATGGCTCTCGTCTGGGAAAGGCCCCGTGTTTTGACAAGCTTCTGGGTTTGACCTTTACTCCTGATCTGAAATGGAACACGTACATCAAGTCTGTTGCCAAGGTCGCTGGAAATATGGTGGGATCCTTTTACCGCTCCAGAAGATATCTCAATACTGATGCAATTCTCTATCTATATAAAAGCCAAGTACGTCCAAGGATGGAATACTGTTGCCATTTCTGGGCAGGAGCTGCTAAAAACAGCCTATCCTGCCTTGAGAGAGTACAAAATAGACTCCGTGCCTTAGTGGGGGATGCCCTTTTCTCTACCCTGCAACCTCTTTCCCACAAAAGAGATGTTGCGAGCCTATACTTGTTTTATCGTTATTTCCATGGCAGGTGCTCGTCTGAACACCAATCTCTGGTCCCCCCTCGCCAATCTTTCACGAAAAACACCCGTCTAGCTGAATTCACTGTGAAAAATTTCCCCCACTCTATATCTGTGACTAAATCAAAACGTGGATTCCATGAACAAAGCTTCTTTCTTAGAACTGCACGCCTGTGGAACTCTGTTCCGTCTGCCTGCTTCCCACCGGACTACAACTTGGATGTCTTCAAGTCAAACGTTAACAAATTCCTAATGAACTGCCCCCTTAAGTAAACACTTCATCAAATCTCTACACTAACGTAATGTACTTGCAATAACCCTTATCCCTGAGTGGCTTCCGGGCCTTGATAAGTGGTGATCAATGTGTAAAAAAAAAAAAAAAAAAAAAAAAAAAAAAGAGCTCCAAAAAGGCATGTTTTCTTTTAGCCCTAAAATGGGGCGAAAAGTGTCATTTTTGGCAATTTTGGGGCATATTTTTTTACCTCTTTTCTGGGAACGCCGAATCCCAGTGTAAATGGATAATGGTGCAGTTTAAGGCCTTAACACATGTATATTTGAGTTGGCCAACGTAAAAAACCACTATATAGTCAGACATTAAGTTTTTGCTGAGAAAAATGTAAAAAGAGCCACAAAAAGGGGTGTTTTTAGCACTGAAAGTCTCCGGGGGACACAAACCAGAATTTTGCCAGGGTCACCTACACTTATTTATATTAAGAACAATGGGCTCCACATTTTGGCCAAGTTTCAGAAAAATCTAATGGATGGATAAAATGCTACGGGGCAAAACTTGTCATTTTTAGCCATTTTGGGACATTTTAGACCTCTTTTGAGCCCCTGGGAACGCAACAGGAATTTTTGTAAAAAAAAAAAAATTTTTTTACTGTGCAAATCTATTTAATGAAATAATTTGTGGCAAAATTTCAGGAATGTCAGTACAGTCAGAGAAGCAGGAACCCAGGAGGGAATTCCAAAATCTACCAGTTTGAGGGAAGCTATTTGAGTAAAAGGTTTTCTGGCATCTACGGATCTCTATTGTAGGGGTGGGATTTTGCTGTTTATCTGGTTAGTTGCAGGTAGTTATGTCGAGGGGGTACAAGTGCTTGGAGTTCGTTGGAGCACATTCCATCAAAGTGTTTGTAAAATAGAGTCATGAACAGGTCAAAAGTGTATGAAATAATTTTATCTTTCCTAGGACGGGTTATATACAATGCACGATTAATATAAGTTCACTTACCCTCAAATGGGTAATGTAAATACATATACGAAACAGTTCATCGTACTCTTGACAGTTATTGTACGAGATATATGAACTAATTTCTCCTCCCACTAACACTACCATAATTTTCAGAAAAATAAAGTCTTTAGAAGATGGATCAATTCTCAAAAATTATTTTTTTCAGCACGTAGTATTCTGCAAAAGCCAGTTTTTGTTCATTAAATTGTTAGATGAAAGTACAGAATAGTTAACAAAACACTCTTTTTCCATATTAAGAATGGCTTTCTATTATTTCAGCACAGTCCACATTCTGTATGTTTTTTTTATTTATTAAAGTGTTAGGTGAAAGTACAGAACAGTTAACAAAATACTCTCCCCTGTCACATATTAAAAACGGCTTTCCAAATAAAAATATTTCAGCACGGTCCGCATTCTGTATAAGTCAGTTTTTTTATTCATGAAATTGTTAGATGAAAGTACAGAATAGTTAAAATATTCTCCCCTTTCCCATATGGCTTTCTAAATAAAAAATGTTATTTCAATACGGACCGTATTCTGTATAAGTCAGTTTTTTTTTATTTATGAAATTGTTAGATGAAAGTACAGAATAGTTAAAATACTCTCCCCTGTCCCATATTAAGAACGGCTTTCTAAATAAAAAATCTTATTTCAATACGGTCCGTATTCTGTATAAGTCAGTTTTTTTTTATTTATGAAATTGTTAGATGAAAGTACAGAATAGTTAAAATACTCTCCCCTGTCCCATATTAAGAACGGCTTTCTAAATAAAAAATCTTATTTCAGCACGGTCCGTATTCTGTAGAAGTCAGTTTTTTTCATTTATAAAATTGTTAGGTGAAAGTACAGATTATGCGAGTGTGAAAATAATTCTTAGACACATATGCTGACTTGTTAACGGCTGTAAAGACAAAGACAAATTCAGAGTATACACCGACTGACAACTAAACATTCTAATTCCAAAAATAATGCTAATTGCCTGAAATTATAATCAGGGCGGGGCAAAGCAGTAGTAAGGGTGTTAAGACATTAGTCACTCCCAAGTCTTCGACTTCAGTATGTCATTATTCTTTAATTACTTCCAAGGGTGGAATGCAGCAAAAAAATCTCGGCACTGCCTGGGTGTCAAATATCTTCGGATTAAGATCACAGCGTAGTATCTGTTCTGATGCTACACTTAATTTATTCTTAGTAAGGGAGGGGGACCCTTCTATACTACTAGCCTGGGTGTATTGAGCAAAGAAGTGGTAGTAAGCAGGCGGACTCAAATCCGGACCGCTAAGAAGGAAAAGAACGTTAAAAAAAAAAAAGAAAAGAAAAAAGTGAAGTCGGAAGTCACGAAGGCTTAAATTAAAGCTAGACCATCGAAAAGAGGGGATGACTTTCAAAAATATCGGCGAAAAAAAAAGCGATCCCTCCTTGAGGAAAAGTGGCCAGTTGAGGGTGAAGGAATTAATGTTTTAGCCAATTTTTCGATATTTGTCGTCCGATGGGTCGAGCTTCAAAATGATACCATTCTCGTGAAAATCTACTGCCTGTCGAAAGTTTTAGGCAGACATACAAACATTTAAACAGAAAAGTGAGATTTATATTATAGATGATACAAAACCTTATGTCGAGAATCCTTATTCCAATTTTGAAACATACATACATACATACATTTAAACAGACAGGTGAGATTTATATTATATAGAAGGAAAGTTTCATTTTTGCTTAGTTCCAAAGTGTCCCCCCCTTTTTTTTTGGAGAGCTGGTTTTACCCCACTTTAAAAAACGACCGTACGTCACATTTCGCTCTTGTGGGGGAAGCAAATAAATACAAATATCCTGAAAGAATGATCTGATTTTTTATGACTAGTAGAAAATTCAAGTGGTTGCAGAAGTGAACGAAACGAAAAAGGGATTAAAAAATAAATATGGAACCAATGTTACCAAAGGCAAGATAAATGACCAATACCACATTATGATAAAACAAGCCGAGCATTTGTGTGTGGGGGGGGGGGGTCCCCCTCCACGAGTGAAAAATTTACTTTCACCATGACTAATGCTTGTGCAAAACTTTTAAGAAATCCAAAGTGTGGTTATTGGGAAAAGTGCAAACAAATGAACGGGACTGAATTACTAGGTCCAGACCGAGGAGTTTAAAAGATGTACTTTCAGATAAAGAGTTTTTGGCCATTGCTATTGGTGGTAGAGAAGGTTTCTTGCAATTATTGAAGGAAACAAGTTTAGTCTTGGCAGCATTGAATGTAATCATCCATTTTTGTCCCCATTCCACTACAGATCAGAGGAGTGTTTCTGCCATTTCTTTAGATATATATGTCCGGGAACAAAGAAACCCTTGAAAAATTGCTAAAAAATAGGAAATTAAATATATATATAATACTTATCACCAATAAAGTGAAACTTTTATGCCCAACCAAAGTGTATATTTTATTTCTGTTTAACTAGCGGGACCTGTGGAAATTCCGCAGTGAACTCATTCATATGTAATATATTGATGTTGGTATTCTGTAGATGTTCAGTGTAAATGGAGATGCTCTGATATTACTGTAGCTCTTTTGTTAAAACTGCAAAAGTATTTATCTAAGCTAGCAGGAACGCCCGGTAAAGCCCGGTTGTAAAGTACACTTAAATATGATATTTTAATTCTTTCAGATTTTGTATATATTATCATGGAGTTAATGTTCTATCAATTTTTATATATTATAAAGTTGCAATTAAAAAGAAAATGTATATATATTCATATGACTGAGTGCATTAGCTTGAATCGAAACCAAAATAAAAACTTATGAAAAGCCAAGTACGTCCCTAAACATATACTTAAATCATTCGTTGACATCTATGCTGATGACACGACCATCTACGGCAACACATCAAAGGCTGTAAATGACAAAGTTCTCTCTGATTCTCTCTCCTCTGATCTCAAGCGCGTGGTTCAGTGGGGGAAGTCGTGGCTAGTTACCTTTAATGCATCTAAAACCAAACTCCTATCTTTACATCATCAACGCTCTGAACCCCATCTGGCATCAATTGAAATGGATGGCTCTCGTCTAGGAGAAGCCCCGTGTTTTCACAAGCTTCTGGGTTTGTCCTTTACTCCTGATCTGAAATGGAACACGTACATCAAGTCTGTTGCCAAGGTCGCTGGAAAGATGGTGGGATCCTTCTACCGCTCCAGAAGATATCTCACTACTGATGCAATTCTCTATCTATATAAAAGCCAAGTACGTCCAAGGATGGAATACTGCTGCCATATCTGGGCAGGAGCTGCTAAAAACAGCCTATCCTGCCTTGACAGAGTACAAAATAGACTTCGGGGCTTAGTGGGGGATGCCCTTTTCTCTACCCTGCAACCTCTCTCCCACAGAAGAGACGTTGTGAGCCTATACTTGTTTTATTGTTATTTCCATCGCAGGTGCTCGTCTGAACTCCAATCTCTGGTCCCCCCCTCGCCAATCTTTCGCGAAAAACACCCGTCTAGCTGAATCCAATGTGAAACATTTTCCCCACTCTATATCTGTGCCTAAATCAAAACGTGGATTCCAGGAACAAAGCTTCTTTCTTAGACCTGCACGCCTGTGGAACTGTTCCATCTGCCTGCTTCCCACCTGACTACAACTTGGATGTCGTCAAGTCCAACGTTAACAAATTCCTAATGAACCGCCCACTTAATTAAACACTTCATCAAATCTCCACACTAACGTACTGTACTTGCAATAACCCTTATCCCTGAGTGGCTTCCGGGCCTTGATAAGTGGTGACCACCGTGTAAAAAAAAAAAAAAAAAATATATAGTAATTAGTAATTTATAAAATATATATGGCGATTAAGCTACACTGAATATTCCGCGTTTCATCCACTCTAGGATTCGTCAGGCTTATGCACGAATTCTGTGGTTTCTCGTTTTTATATGGTCCTCTTCTGTTGAGGATAATAGTTAGCCAATCAGGAGAAAAACGTCCTGCTTAAACTACTAACTTAGTTCTAAAACAGATCCTTTGTTCGATAAAATGCATGCCCATTGGCTGATAGGAAGGGGCGCGGTGGATACTAGAAAGCTGATTGGCTAACTAAGATCCTCAACAGAAGAGGACCATATAAAAACGAGAAACAACCACAGAATTCGCGCATAAGCCTGACGAATCCTAGAGTGGATGAAACGCCGAATATTCAGTGTAGCTTAATCGCCATGTATATTTTATAAATTACTAACTAGCTCTACCTACGTATTGAGCACTTTTGAAGTAAATACTTAAAGTTTATGCATAAATTTATACTTTCGTATATTAATTTTATGTGAGTAAATGAAGTAGCTATATATATATATATATATATATATATTATAGGGATGTGATGATTCCAATATTTTTCTGATTCCGATTTAATTACTGATTCCGATTCTTCAGAAATCTCTACATATTTAACTATATAAAGTTATTTTTCACGATTACCATAAAAGCACATGTTAATTGTGAGGGATGATCCATCGATTTTAGTTTAACTAATCGATTAAAATTAATATACATTCATTATTTTAATATTACTATCAGTAAAAAAAAAAAAAATCATACAAGAAAGCCAATTAAAAGAATCGTTTTTGGCATCGAAAAATAGGCATAAATTTTTCCCCGATTCTGATACCACAAAAAGTTCCGATTTTTTCAATTCCCTGATTTCAATTAATCATCCCAATATATATATATATATATATATATATATATATATATATATATATATATATATATATATATATATATATATATATATATATATAGCTGGAGTTTCTTCAACCATAATCAAAAACGAAACCCAAACTTATTTTTAAAACAATAGATGACTTAAGTGCCATCAGCTATAATCAAAACCGAAACCAAAACTTATGAAGAATTCTTGGTAAAATTACTTATGACAAGAAATGTATTGGTTGGTTGTTTTTATTTTACGGCATATCAACCCTTTTCAGATTATTTAATGCCGAATCCAGTGATTTTGAAGAAAAGTTTTTAAATAGAGTATATTTGTTGTTTTCAAGTAGGTTTCTATTCAAACCATAGTTGGGACCCTAACAGGTACTACCACTCCGGGTTAGAGTGGACCTGGGAGCAATGGCAATTAAAGGGTGGCTCCACACTCCCCAAAACCCGCAAGCTGGGGCCTCACCATCGGATATAGTTTAAGGTCATATCTAGGACCACAACAAACGACCCGGGTGTAAGCAAGACACAGAAAATAACACACGCTATCGTATTATAATACATAAATTTTCGATTTTTAAGTGATTCTCAAAACTTTTTCCTCTCCTAATGTCGTGTTAATTGACTTCTTCAATTGTTACAGATATTACAGGGCTCTACGGACAAATTTATCTTTAGTATCCCTGCAACTTATGCCCCAGATAATAGCCCCCTACATCAAAGTGCCAATGTGCCTTATTTGGGGTGAAAATGCAAAAAACAAGTATCCCCCCCCCCCTCCATCCCCAGTGAAAAATTTTCATCATAACTAATGTTCGCGCAAAATTAAAAAAAAAAGAAGAAAAAAAAAAATCCATGGCATGGTTATTAAGTGCAAACAAACGAACGGGAGTGAATTACAGGATTCAATTCCTCCTTTGTCGGGGACCAAGAAAAAATGCCTGGGAGGGTGAACCTTCTAGAACTTCACATAACAGGTATTCAGAGCTCTATGGACACATTTATCTTTAGTTGACTTTTGACAACTAAATATTTTCGTTTACTAGCCAAACCTACATGATTTTTAGAATATGACATCTTCGTTCTGTGACGAGTATATACATTAGGGTTGGATCAAATACAATTGTATTTGTATTTCAATTGTATTTAAATACAATTTTAATGTAATTGTATTTTAACATCACAAGAAAAAGTAATTTGTATTATAGCATCCAGGAAAATAGTATTTTGTATTAGAGAGAGAGAAAGCGAGAGAGAGAGAGAGGGAAACTTTCAGAGCTCTAATGATAATAAAAAATGCAATGAGGATATGATATAGAATGTAATGTAGATGTCAAATTTGGAAGGAAATATTTCTTTTCTTTTTCTTTTGCATATTTTCAGATTTCTTTATTACTTTGAAAAAAAAAAGTACTTATATTTGTTTTTGTTTAAATCAGTTATTGTATTTTTATTTGTATTTTGAGATTGAGGAATAAAAGTATTTGTATTTTGAGATTGAGGAATAAAAGTATTTGTATTTCTGGTAACCTAAACGAAAGTATTTGTATTTCAATTGTTAAAAGTCAGTATTTGATCCAACCCTAATATACATCATTTACAGATTTTTCTGTATATTATTTTTAATAAGTGTAATTCTAAATATATAACAAATTTTATGTCGATACTTGAAAGTATAAACATTCATTTCTTCCGATATTTTCTTTTTTTTAAACAGCCTTAAAAAAAAAAAAAGTATTTTGTTCTATTAAACTTTTATTCTTTTAATAATTAAACTTTATTCGTTTCGTCGGAAATATATTTTTCACTCAGTAATAAACTTTGGAAGATGGTCAGTGAAAGAAATACAATCGCCAAAAGACAAGCGTTTCATTATTTCTTTTCTAGTCGCCATTTTGAAAAATCACTTGCAAATGCGACTGTTTCACTCCCAAAGTAGAGCCCTGTATTACATTGTGTTTCCAGCTGAAGATCAAACACAAGCTTCAGAATCAATCCGAGACGTTTCTAGAACAAGGACACCTGAAGTTGGCATAGCGTGTGTGTGTGTGTGTTGGGGGAGGAGGATTGATTAAAAAAAAAAAAAAGGTACAGTCGGCTAGACAATTCTATGGTTAACGACAATAAGGCGGCGGGGGGGGGGATACCTGCCATTTCCTTTTTGTCTCTTGCGAACAGTTAACTCGTTAAGCAAGGTGCAAAGTATCGTCATTTGCCAAACACCAATTAAAGAATCAAATGTTATCAGGTACACACCATGACAAAGGGGGTGGGTACGAGGGTTGGGTGAAAAGGAGCGCACTGTTAACGGACTAAACGCCATTGACGGTAGAGACAAAATGAGGAGGGTTTTACTGATAGTTTCAATGAAAATCAGAAAAAATTCTTGCGTTTAACCTTGTGACATTTACCCCCCCCTCCCTCCCTCTTCATCCCAGTGTCTCTGGAAGAGAAAGAGAACAAATACCACAGACGATTTAACAATGGCAACTAAGTCTCAAAGAATTAATGGTCTGCCTGTACAAATTCCAGTTTAAAAATGACTCTTCCGGGATTTAAGTCGTTATTTCATTAGACTCCGAAACATCGATAGAAACTTCATTCACACTTAAAATTGGCACGTTCATATAGAAAGTGTTTTTTTTTTTTTTTTTTGTTCATATAGAAAGTTTTTTTTTTTTTTTTTTTTGTTCATATAGAAAGTTTTTTTTTTTTTGTTCATATAGAAAGTTTTTTTTTTTTTTGTTCATATAGAAAGTTTTTTTTTTTTTTTGTTCATATAGAAAGTTTTGTTTTTTTTTCATATAGAAAGCTTTTTTTTTTTGTTCATATAGAAAGCTTTTTTTTTTTTTTGTTCATATAGAAAGTTTTTTTTTTTTTTTTTTTTTTTTTTGTTCATATAGAAAGTTGTTTTTTTTTTTTTTTTTTTTTTTTTTTTTACGTATACTATTTGGACTTCCGTTTCGCACAACATTTCGGTTGATGAAGCCTCTGCCCTTCTCCGAATGTTCTGAGCCCCAATCTACACCCCCCCTCGGCAAACTTTCACGAGAAACACTCGTCTAGCTGAAACCACTATCAATAATCTCCTCCACTCTTTATCTGTGCCTAAACCTAAACATAAATTCCATGAAAAAAGCTTCTGTCTTAGAACTGCACGCCTGTTGAACTCTCTCCCGTTTGCCTTCTTTCCAGCTGACTACAATCTGATTGTCTTCAAGTCCAACGTAAACAAGTTCTTGACGAATCATCCCCTTAAGTAATCCAATTTACAAAATTTTCACTAACTACTACTACTACAATATTGTCCCATTGACTACTCTACACTCATTAACTCTTATTCTCGAGTGGCCTCCAAGCCTTGATAAGTGGTTACTCTTTCGTAAAAAAAAAACAAAAAAACTTCTGCAATCTGCACAGAATTTTGAATGGAACCCTTTAATCAACAGGGGTAAGATGCTCTTGTCCTGTCTCTTCTCGACTAATATGACGGCTTGACCTTTACGCCTGATCTTAAATGGAATACGTACATCAAATCTGTTGCCAAGGCTGCTGGAAAAATGGTCGGATCCTTCTCGATCCAGTAGATATCTCACTGCTGATGCAATTCTCTATCTATATAAAAGCCAGATACGTCCAAGGATGGAATACTGTTGCCACATATGGGCAGGAGCTGCTAGAAAAGACTTGTCCTGCCTTGATAGGGTTCAAAATAGACTTTGTGGCCTGGTGGGAGATGTCCTTTTCTCTTCGCTGCAACCTCTATCTCACAGAAGAGATGTTGCGAGTTTGTCTCTGCTTTATCGTTATTTTCATGGAAAGTGTTCGACTGAGCTTCAATCTATGGTCCCCCCCTCGTCAAACTTTCACAAGAAACACTAGACTAGCTGAAAACATTATCAATAATTTTCCACACTCTTTATCTGTGCCTAAACCTAAACATAGATTCCATGATCAAAGCTTCTTTCTTAGAACTGCACGCCTGTGGAATTGTCTTCCGTTTTCCTGCTTTCCAGCTGTCTATTAATATGGTTGTCTTCAAGTCCAACGTGAACAAGTTTCTGATGAGCCGTTCCACTTAAGTTAACAAATTTACCAAACTTCCATTACTATTGATTACTATATTGTCCTTTTGACTACTCTACACTCTTTAACCCTTATCCTTGAGTGGCCGATCGGCCTTGATAAGTGGTGACGCCTACGTAAAAAAAAACAAAGATCCCACCCCATCAGTTTAGAGATCCCCCAATACCAGAGAGCCTTCTATTCTAATAGTCAATATAACTTTGTAATACTATGGATACCCCACCACAAAGTGTTAGGAAATGATTAGGAAAAAAGAAAAAACGAGTTTGTATTACTGTACACAGATTCGAAAAAGTTGTCAAAAAACAAATATATAACAAATAAATGTTATCAAAGGCAAGATAAGTTACTTTTTACCTAACTGGATATGTTTCTAGTGTTTTTATTAAATGTAACATGTTTATTCAGCTCGAAAAACATAGTGTTTACCAATGTATTGGAAAATTCAAAATGGCGCCCGACTCTCTCTTTAACACGGTAAGTTTGAGAAAAGGTGCTATAAATATAAAACTAGACAAAATACTGTTAGAAACTCACTCAATATATATTATGGTGACATAGGTTGACATATATTCGGTGTTTTTTTAATAGTATTTTGTCTAGTTTATTATTTATAACACCTTTTCCAGAACTTACCGCGTTAAAGAAAGAGTCGGGCGCCATTTTGAATTTCGGTAAACAATGTATGTTTTTCGAGCTGAATAAACATGTTACATTATTTTTTTTGGAATTCATTATTGAGATGAGTATTATTTATTAATCTTTATTTATTGCGGACTATTATCCTCATCTTTTTTAGTTGTTTCAAGACGTTTCGGCCAACTATTCCTCAGGCCTTCATCAGGTGGTAACCGCGACTTAGCACCTAACGAAGGCCAGATGAATAGTTGGCAGAAACATTGTGAAAAATCAACTAAGAAAGATGAGGATAATAGTTCGCAATAAATAAAAATAAAAATTAGGAAAATACTTATTTTCATAATATTGTGTTGTATTTAATTTAAAAAAAAAAAAAATTTGGTCCTTATAAAAAAAGTATTGATATAAAAAAAAGTATTGATATAAAAAAAAGGTATCAATGATAACATAGCCTTCCTTTTTTTTTTGGTATTGAAGCGCACTATAAACAAATGTATTTCTCCGCGACCAACAATCCACAAATTTCTTTAAAATTGTGACTTAATTGGATTTTCGACTATGCTGAAGACGAAAATCTCATTTAAATTTTACAGAAAAAAGTAGTTTGCGCGGTAAAAAAGACCTGTATTATAGAATTTCAGATGGTTACGTGCATAAGAATCTGATACGACTTGTTTACGCACGCATGCGTACAAGCCCGCGTAAACCAAATTCACACCCCAAAGATTTTTTGATTCCTTTGCCAACCATAATGAGAGAGCGAGGTTATTAAGTTTATTTTAGTGGAAAAATTATCAATTTAATCAGTTCAGTAAAACAAACGGCAATACGCACGCTGGTATTCGGGATGGGAGAAAAGGGGGCTTCATTGGACAGAGACCCGGTTAATCTTATCTCATCTACTTTATCAAAGTTCAACTATTGTATGCCGCATCCGGCAAGTGCACAATGCAAGCCAAGTCTGGTAAATAAATCATCTTTCGATATAAAAAAAAAATAAATAAATAATAAACAAGTAAAAAATTATCAATTGCACTTTTAAATAAAACTAGTGGGACTCCCCAGGAAATTGCACGATAAACGTGAATTTTTCATTTGTTTACTTGTTTATCTTGTAATTTGGTCACCCAGTGTTTAGAGGTTAGCTGTCATCTAATAAAACGATTTTTTCTTTAATTTTATCAAATTAAATATATAAATATATATATATATCTATATTAAAGTGAACGTGTCTGTCTGTCTGTCTGTCTGTGTACATTTCCCTACGCAATAACTCTGTCAATTTTTAATCTATAGACTCGAAATTTGAAATACTGGGTACTGAGATTTGGGAAAATCGATGTGACGGGTGTCAGCCAGAAATTTGGCTGTTAAGGGGTCAAATTTCAACCATTTGACCTTTAAGAACTCTACCAAACTCCTCCGACAATTTGGGGTCTAGACACTTGAAATTTTAGATTTAGGTTCCTTGAACATGGATCTAACTTAATAAAGTGATTTGTGCCCAAAACGATAAATTTTAAGGGGTCATAATAGGGGTCAAAGTTTTAAAAAATTAACCATTTTTTTTGTTTTTTTGCTTTTTTTGCACAGCATACACCTCCAAACACCCGAGCAACGCCGGGCACCCCTGCTAGTATATATATATATATATATATATATATATATATATTTTTTTTTTTTTAAGCAAATGAACAGAAATATTGATGTCTTTTTGTTTGCTTATTTATTTTATTTCATTTTATTTATTTTTGCTTATTACTGACTAGGGATTTTTTATCCTCAGCCTCTAAAGTCAACAGATTAGACCATTCCTGTAGCGATCTGATTCCGCTTGATTTCGGTGTAATACCAGGGCTTTACATTATGAGTGAAACAGTCGCATTTGCAAGTGATTGTTCAAAGTGGCGACTAGAAATAATGAAACGCTTATCTTTTGGCGATTGTATTTCTTTCACTGACAATCTTCCAAAGCTCACTAATGAGTGAAAAATATCTTTTCAACTTTTATATATATATATATATATATATATATATATATATATATATATATAAAAGCTAAATTATTTAAACAATAATAGTTTAATAGAACAATATACTTTTTTTTTATCTAGGACCTTTTAATGAAGACCGTTTAAAAAAATCGGAAGAAATTAGAATGTTTATACCTTCAAGTGTCAACATAAAATTTGTTGTATATTTAGAATTACACTTAATAAAAAATATACAGAAAAATCTTTATGATGTCACAGAACTAAGATGTCATATTCTAAAAATCATGTTGGTTTGGCTAGTAAACGAAAGTATTTAGTTGTCAAAGGTCAACTAAAGATAAGTTTGTCCGTAGTGTCCTGCCACCTTCTTTGCAGCAGTTTTCACAATGTATTTGTATTCAAAATATATCTCCAGTGTATTTGTTCCAATTCATATTGCCCGTGAATGTTAAGCCGAGGAGTTTGAAGGAAGAATTCTGAGGTAGGGTGTTATTTGTCATGGATATCGGTGGTTGGAGTTCCATCCTTTGTGTGTGATGGTGTGTATATATATATAAATAAATCATCTTTCGATATAAAAAAATAAATAATAATAAACAAGTAAAAAATTATCAATTGCACTTTTAAATAAAACTAGTGGGACTCCCCAGGAAATTGCACGATAAACGTGAATTGTTTTCAAGGTTTCTAGTCAGAGCAAATCCATTGCATCAGGAGAAAATTGGCTGACACTGTCTTAATTTTTTTTTTTTTTTTTTTACACAGAGATCACCACTTATCAAGGCCCGGAAGCCACTCAGGGATAAGGGTTATTGCAAGTACATTACGTTAGTGAGGAGATTTGATGAAGTGTTTACTTAAGGGGGCGGTTCATTAGGAATTTGTTAACATTAGACTTGAAGACATCCAAGTTGTAGTCCGGAGGGAAGCAGGCAGACGGAACAGAGTTCCACAGGCGTGCAGTTCTAAGAAAGAAGCTTTGTTCATGGAATCCGCGTTTTGATTTAGGCACAGATATAGAGTGGGGGAAATTTTTCACAGTGGATTCAGCTAGACGGGTGTTTTTCGTGAAAGATTGGCGAGGGGGGACCAGGGATTGGAGTTCAGACGAGCACCTGCCATGAAAATAACGATAAAACAAGGATAGGCTCGCAACGTCTCTTCTGTGGGAGAAGGGTTGCAGGGTAGAGAAAAGGGCATCCCCCACTAAACCACGAAGTCTATTCTGTACTCTGTCAAGGCATGATAGGCTGTTTTTAGCAGCTCCTGCCCAGATATGGCAACAGTATTCCATCCTTGGACGTACTTGGCTTTTATATAGATAGAGAATTGCATCAGTAGTGAGATATCTTCTGGAGTGGTAGAAGGATCCCACCATCTTTCCAGCGACCTTGGCAACAGACTTGATGTACGTGTTCCATTTCAGATCAGGAATAAAGGTCAAACCCAGAAGCTTGTCAAAACACGGGGCCTCACCCAGACGAGAGCCGTCCATCACAATTGATGCCAGCTGGGGATCAGAGCGTTGATAATGTAAGGATATAATATAAATCTCACCTGTCTGTTTAAATGTATGTATGTATGTATGCATGTCTGCCTAAAACTTTCGACAGGTGATGGATTTTCACGAAATCAATATAATTTTGAAGGTCGACCCTTAGGACGACAAATATCGAAAAATCGGCTAAAAACATTAATTCCTTCACCCTCAACTGGGCAGTTTTCTACAGGTAGATCACCCATCTGGTACTAGCCAGGCTTGATGTTGCTTACCTTCGGTGATCTAAAGAGAACTGGTGTGTCAACGTGATTATGCCATATATAGACAGCAAAACGTAGATTCCATGAACAAAGCTTCTTTCTTAGAACTGCACGCCTGTGGAACTTTGTTCCGTCTGCCTGCTTCCCTCCTGACTAAAACCTGAATGCCTTCAAATCCAACGTAAACAAATCCTGATGAACCGCCCCCTTAAGCAGACACTTTATTGAATCTCCACACTAACGTACTGTACTTACAATAACCCTTATCCCTGAGTGACTTCCGAGCCTTGGTAAGTGGTGACCACCTTGTAAAAAAAAAAAAAACATGCATACATTTAAACACTTGTCTGTTTAAATGTACGCATGTCTGCCTAGATACAGCATAATCACGGGCTCCCTACAGCCACCTACCTTGAAAATGCTGCTGTGAAACCTGACATAGTTACATGGAATAAGTCAGAGATAGTTGCAACCTTGATTGAAGTGAGTGTTTCTAATGATGGCGGTCTTAACAGAGCTGAAAGAGAGAAACAGACCAAATACCAAGGTCTCATGTATGATATGAAAAGAAACTGGAACCTAAAGGGGATATCGATCATACCAGTTATCATAGGTGCCACAGGACTTATGAAAAAGAACCTGAAGTCCTACCTAACTAATATTCCTGGTGAACCAAATGCAAAAGAGATTCAGACAATTGCACTTAAGGGAACAGCGAGGACACTAAAAAGAGCTCTCGGTTGGTTTCAATAAAAATGCGGGGCAATGTTGGCAGCTGGTTTGGTGCCCCATACCCAGCATTACAATCTTCAAAGGCAAAAAAAAAAAAAAGTATATATATAGAAGTCGTTTCCTGGGATGCCAACATGGCTTGGCATCGAGGCCATTACAATTATTTTGCCCTCCTAAACTATTTGATGGTATTCTTGTATGATTTCTGTGCTCGGCTTTTGTCCTCATCAAAAGTCTGTGTATAATCCGAAGAGTGTAACTTACAACTGCTTGGCCTTCGGGTCAAGATCAAAGTGTAATATCTGTTCTTCAGATGCTGCACTTCAATTTCTTGTTCTCTGTCCGTGGAGGAGAAATCCTTCACGACTAAGACAATTCTTATTTTTTTGTTCCTTTTTTTCCACATTAAAAAACGACTGTCCCGTGGGGAGGCATTGTAAATAGGAACTTACAACTGAATTTCTTCACTACGCCACCACAGGTTCGTAAGGGTTCAAAACAAGCTGGAATACGATCAGGAGAAGGTGATATGTCACCTGATTGCAATTTGGGGGTCGACATGCTTTCAAAATTAACTTCATTATAATTATTTATTCATTTATTATTTTTTTTACTAATGTTCACCCCTAACAAGGCATATCGTTACTTGAATGTAAGGGGCTACTATTTGAGACCATTTCTAGGGAAGATAACCAAGAGCTTGGTTTAGGTTACATTTGAACTTCTGGATATCAGTACAGTCAGGGAAGCAGGTAGAAGGAGGGGAATTCCAAAGTCTGGCTGTTTGAGGAAAGAAACTATTAGAGTAGAAAGCTTTTTGGCATTTAGAGACCTCGATAGTGAAGGGGTGAGATCTTGTTGCTAAGCGGGTTTGTCGGGGATATGTACGCCGATGGGGCACAAGTGCAATGAATTCATCAGATCACATTCCATTAAAATATTTATAAAACTGGTACAGAGATGCAACATTGCGGCGATGGGACAGGGGTTGATAAAGTGGGATATATTAGATTGGAGGCTTTTTTTGGGGACCCTATCCAAGAAGGAGAGACTAGTGGTAGATGCATCAGTCCAGATATGGCAACAATACTCCATGTATGGGTGAATGGTGGCCTTGCAGACGTACAGAATACTCTCAGGTGTGAGTAGTTTTCTAGCTCGATAGAGGGAGCTCATCCAGAGCTTTACACTGCAAGTAAAACAGTCGCATTTGCAAGTGATTTTTCAAAATGACGACTAGAAATAATGAAACGCTTATCTTTTGGCGATTGTATATAGAGCCGTTCTTAACATGGGGTGGTTGGGGGGGTACCGTTATTTTTCATTTGTTTACTTGTTTATCTTGTAATTTGTTCACCCAGTGTTTAGAGGTTAGCTGTCATCTAATAAAACGATTTTTTCTTTAATTTTATCAAATTATATATATATATATATATATATATATATATATATATATATATATATATATCTATTAAAGTGAACGTGTCTGTCTGTCTGTCTGTCTGTGTGTGTACATTTCCCTACGCAATAACTGTCAATTTTTAGTCTATAGACTCGAAATTTGAAATACTGGGTACTGAGATTTGGGAAAATCGATGTGACGGGTGTCAGCCAGAAATTTGGCTGTTAAGGGGTCAAATTTCAACCATTTGACCTTTAAGAACTCTACCAAACTCCTCCGACAATTTTGGGTCTAGACACTTGAAATTTTAGATTTAGGTTCCTTGAACATGGATCTAACTTAATAAAGTGATTTGTGCCCAAAACAATAAATTTTAAGGGGTCATAATAGGGGTCAAAGTTTTAAAAAATTAACCATTTTTTTTGTTTTTTTGCTTTTTTTGCACAGCATACACCTCCAAACACCCGAGCAACGCCGGGCACCCCTGCTAGTATATATATTTTTTTTTTTTTAAGCAAATGAACAGAAATATTGATGTCTTTTTGTTTGCTTATTTATTTTATTTCATTTTATTTATTTTTGCTTATTATTGACTAGGGATTTTTTATCCTCAGCCTCTAAAGTCAACAGATTAGACCATTCCTGTAACGATCTGATTCCGCTTGATTTCGGTGTAATACCAGGACTTTACATTGCGAGTGAAACAGTCGCATTTGCAAGTGATTGTTCAAAGTGGCGACTAGAAATAATGAAACGCTTATCTTTTGGCGATTGTATTTCTTTCACTGACAATCTTCCAAAGCTCACTAATGAGTGAAAAATATCTTTTCAACTTTTATATATATATATATATATATATATATATATATATATATATAAAAGCTAAATTATTTAAACAATAATAGTTTAATAGAACAATATACTTTTTTTTTATCTAGGACCTTTTAATGAAGACCGTTTAAAAAAATCTGAAGAAATTAGAATGTTTATACCTTCAAGTGTCAACATAAAATTTGTTGTATATTTAGAATTACACTTAATAAAAAATATACAGAAAAATCTTTATGATGTCACAGAACTAAGATGTCATATTCTAAAAATCATGTTGGTTTGCCTAGTAACTTTTCTATTTGGCTAGTAAACGAAAGTATTTAGTTGTCAAAGGTCAACTAAAGATAAGTTTGTCCGTAGTGTCCTGCCACCTTCTTTGCAGCAGTTTTCACAATGTATTTGTATTCAAAATATATCTCCAGTGTATTTGTTCCAATTCATATTGCCCGTGAATGTTAAGCCGAAGAGTTTGAAGGAAGAATTCTGAGGTAGGGTGTTATTTGTCATGGATATCGGTGGTTGGAGTTCCATCCTTTGTGTGTGATGGTGTGTGTATATATATATATATATATATATATATATATATATATATATTTTAAAGAACACTGAACGTAGTGCCATAATTAATTACTGAGGATTTTTTTTTTTGTTGTTAGTTTAAACATAAACCATTAAAAGAAAACTTTAAAAGAGACCAAAATACAATCGCCATTTAAAGAAACACGCACATCTTAAAAAAAAAAAAAATATGTATATATATATGGCATAATCACGTTGACACACCGGTTCTCGTCAGATCACCGAAGTTAAGCAACGTTGAGCCTGGCTAATACCAGATGGGTGACCATTTGGGAATTCTAGGCGCTGTATGTGCTCTCCGCTTATCTCGGCATTGTTTCCAGTCGTCTTGTACCTCAACTTGCCACTGGTATGCAACAATGTTGACTCAGGAGAGGCGTGGTTGGAGATTGCGCAACTCTTGCCACACAAATTTCACGCACAGGCACCCTTGCAGTGGGTATCCATGGTCTGTCAAGACTGAAGGAAGCCTTTTATATATATATTTTAAGATGTGCGTGTTTCTTAAAAAAAATTTTTTTTTTTTTCACATTTTTACCCCCTATAATGCCCTCGACGGAGGGGAGGAAGAATCCCGAAAAACCTGTTCTGGCAAAAATTTACTTTCACCATGACTAAAAAAAAATTTTTTTTTTTTTTAAATCCAAAGTGTGTTTATCGAGAAAAGTGCAAACAAACGAAGAGACAGACAAACAGAAGTAGGTCTACTCCCTCATTTGTCGGAGGGGGGGGGAATGAGGTAGGGTGTTATTTGTCATGGATATAGGTGGTTGAAGAGAGCAAAATTTCTGTTGATTACTATAAGATTCCTAGAAGATATTGGAATGATGACAGTTTTTCTTGGAATCTACAATTGACAGACTACTTAACCCACCACGCACTTGCTGATATGTTTAATCTTATCTACCGCAAATGGGGAGGGATGGGGTTAACGACATGACGTCAACACTTAAAAGAGAAAGATAAATCAGTTCTACTATTAAAACAATTTGGTCAGATTAAGTATATAATAACTTGATAACTTTGAAAATCTTATCTGAAAAAATAAAATATTTTTTGGCAAAAGACAATAATGAAAATAGTAGGTTGAGATTGGGTGTGGAAGATATATATATATATATATATATATGATTACTTCATTTAATCATAAATTAATATACGAAAGTATAAATTTATGCGTAAACAAAGTATTTATTTCAACAGTGCCATATATATTATATATATATATATATATATATATATATATATTCATGTGAACTTTTTCGAACATGATTGCTAGGAATAAACGCTGTCCACACTACAAATTTCCAGCTCTTTCAACGGTTTTCTTTTTCATTTTGATACTTTTTTGTGACTAAGAGCAGAGGTCCGCTTTAAATATAAAAAAATAATTAAAATATTAAATACAAAAAGTAACATCATTTTTCATGCTTCAAAAAAACCTCATCTCTAAATCACTTTCCTAGAAGCATATGTGGACATTTAACACACACACAATTATTTTTTACTATAATAATTAAATACCTACAGACACTAGTGTTTCATCCTTTCGGGAATCTTCAGTACAGGGTGTCACGATTAATACCAGTCGAACGATTTGAACTCCGCATCACGAGACATCTCTGGCTCGATTAGCGAAGACCTAATCCATTCGGCTACCATTAACCGCGTGAAATAACGTTGAATTTAAACATCTTAATTTTAAATGTTCATTTACGTCAGTCAGAGAGTGATCAAATCGTTATACGATGATCTATGCATATATATATATATATATATATATATATATATATATATATATGACACGTTCGGTGGAAGAACGACAATTGTCACTTGATATTTTTTAAATTTTTTTACATCGACCTTTAGGCATATATAAGAGATTTTGGAAATCAAATATGTTACGCTTTCTCGAATAAAATTGCCCACTTTTGTTATCTGTGCGTTTCTCGCCTGCACATAACATATTCCGTCTGTCGAAACCGCTCCAGAAGATATCTCACTACTGATGCAAAAAGCCAAGTACGTCCAAGGATGGAATACTGTTGCCATATCTGGGCAGGAGCTGCTAAAAACAGCCTATACTGCCTTGACAGAGTACAAAATAGACTTCGTGGCTTAGTGGGGGATGCCCTTTTCTCTACCCTACAACCTCTCTCCCACAGAAGAGACGTTGCGAGCCTATCCTTGTTTTATCGTTATTTCCATGGCAGGTGCTCGTCTGAACTCCAATCTCTGGTCCCCCCCCTCGCCAATCTTTCACGTAAAACACCCGTCTAGCTGAATCCACTGTGAAAAATTTCCCCCACTCTATATATGTGCCTAAATCAAAACGCGGATTCCATGAATAAAGCTTCTTTCTTAGAACTGCACGCCTGTGGAACTGTTCCGTCTGCCTGCTTCCCTCCTGACTACAACTTGGATATCTTCAAGTCCAACGTTAACAAATTCCTAATGAACCGCCCCCTTAAGTAAACACTTCATCAAATCTCCACACTTCTGAGTGGCTTCCGGGCCTTGATAAGTGGTGATAACTGTAAAAAAAAAAAAAAAAAAAAAAAGACCATCTGATCATCCTCAGGGACGCTGGGCATAGCCTGGTTGTAAAATATGCTTAAATATGCTATTTTATGTGATACAGATTTCATATATCAGGGCTCTTACAGACAAATTTATCTTTAGTTGACGTTTGACAACTAAATATTTTTGTTTACTAGCCAAATAGAAAAGTTATTAGCCAAACCCATATGATTTTTAGAATATGACATGTTCGTTCTGTGACGAGTATATACATTATAAAGATTTTTCTGTATATTTTTAAATAAGTGTAATTCTAAATATACAACAAATTTTATGTTGATACTTGAAGGTATAAACATTCTAATTTCTTCAGATGTTTCTTTTAAACAGCCTTCGTTAAAAAAAAAAAAAAAAAAAAAAAAAAAAAGAGTATATTGTTCTATTAAACTTTTTTTTTTTTACATGGGGTCACTGCTTATCAAGTCCCAGAGGCCACTCGAGGATAAGGGCTAATTGTCATTTTAGCGTAGTAAACATTAGTGGGAATTTTATAACTTGGATTACTTAGGGGGACGGTTCAATAAGAACTTGTTTACGTTGGACTTGAAGACAATCAGATCATAGTCAGCTGTAAAGCAGGCAAACGGAATAGAGTTCCAAAGGCGAGCAGTTCTAAGAAAGAAGCCTTGTTCATGGAATCTACGTTTAGGTGTAGGCACGGATAAAGAGTGTGGGTAATTGTTGATAGTGGTTCTGGCAAGACGAGTGTTTTTCGTGAAAGTCTGGCGATGGGGAACGATATATTGAAGTTCAGACGAGCACTTGCCATGAAAATAACAAGTATGCACGTCAAAGATTTTTCTGTATATTATTTTTAAATAAGTGTAATTCTAAATATACAACAAATTTTACGTTGATACTTGAACGTATAAACATTCTAATATCTTCAGATATTTTTTTTTTAAAATGTCTCCGTTAAAAATTAAAAAAAAAAACTTAAAAAAGTATACTGTTCTTTTTATTGTTTAAATAATTTAACTTTCACTCACAATGTACAGCATTCGGTGGAAAAACGACAAACGCTACTTGATATTTGTATTTTTTTACATATTTTTTTGTCCGAATGAAATGAAACTTTGGTCATAATTAGTTCATTATATTCAAAACATCACATCAAAACACTAGGGTCTTTGGCCTTTTTTTTCTCCAGTGACTGTAAAATGCTCAGAAAAACAATTGAATGTCGTGTTTTTTTTTTTTTTTGGGGGGGGGGGGGTCACCCTATATATATATATATATATATATATATATAGGGTGTTTGTAAAGTTACTATACAGTCTTACAAGTTACTATACAGACACCCTGTAATATATTAACAGTACAATAAATTTGCGCTCTTCCAAAGTTAGCTTGCGTGGCATGCTTGATTAAATAAACCTGTAAAAAATAAATATTAACTATTAATACAAATATAATACAATAAAACAATAAGACTGTATAGTAACTTTACGGACACCCTGTATACATAAACATGATATAATCCTAATTAAAGGCTTATAATATTATACACTATTGAGCTACTACTAAACAAACGAAAGGATGAAACACTAGTGTCTGTAGGTATTTAATGATTATTATATTAAATAATTATATATATATATATGTGTGTGTTGTGACGATTAATTGAAATCGGAATCAGGAATCAAAAAAAAAATCAACAAATTTAGGGGTATCAGAAAAATTGATGGCAACTTTTTGGATGCCAAACGATTTTTTTGTCTTTTTTTATTTTATTTAAAAAAAAAAAAAAAATCTTCCATTGCTGCCAATAAATGATGAAATAATAAATATTTATTGATTTTAAAATACTAGTGAAGCTAAAATCTACAAATGTAAATTCACGTTTAGGAGAAGATCTGCATATTTAACGTTTTTTTTTTTACAGAAATCGGGGAAAATAACTCTATAGTTAAATATCGAGAGATTTATAAAGAATCAGTAACTGTATCGGAATCTGGAAAAATATTGGAATCGTCCCATCACTAATATATATCATCATCATCGGCGGTCACTCGTGTTCGAGTAAGACTGTCCTCCGTTGTGGCTTCTGTGGGTCCTCAGGTGAGCATAGAGCCCAATCCTAGACCCAATTTGTCTTGTGCAATTTGGGCAGATAAAGGTAGTGGTGGTGGGGTGGGGTTGGGTGTGTCTGGTTGATAATCTGTCCTTTCTGTGCTTGTGTTTATCCTCAGCAGCTTGATTTAGGTCACTACTATAAAGCGCAGCACCTTTGTGGACAGCGCTCCTCCATGCCAACCTGCTCCCAGCCACGTCCTCCCATGTCTCAAGGTCCATGTGAAACCGCTTTAGATTTGCTTTGATGTTGTCCTTATACCTCATCTTTTGGCCACCCTGGGCACGCTTTCCCTCAACAAGCTGAGAGTAGAAAATCTTTTGGGAGGCGGAGATCCGGCATTCGGACAACATGACCAGTCCATCTGACCAATATATATATATATATATATATATATATATGTCTGTTTATTATACATCTAAATATACCAGCTCTGTCCTGCATTGATCACTCTTTAATAATCAATCGAGTTTCATTGGATTTACATCTAGGAAACCAACCGATACAACCTTTAGCTAGAATCAAAACCAAAACTCTTGGTAAAATTATTATTACATGAAATAGAAGGTCATAACAAACAACAGTCACTCGGAAGGAGGAGATATAAATGTGACACACAAAATAACACACCATCGTATTAATATATAGATTTTTATACCAAGAATACACATAAAAAACAAATTTACGTATTAAAATTCTTTTTTGGGACATAATTGCATGCGACAAACGCATAGTGACTTTTTATGAGAAAATCTTAATTCTTATATAATAAAAAAGAAAAATCGTTCGCCTACGCATGTGTATTTTTTCCCATATGTTCACAAAAAGCCAAAAACTCCGATCACAAATGTAAGACAAGAGAAATAAACAACATTCGTCCGAATATTCCCACTGAACTAATCAGTACAATAGATATGTTTTTTTTTGTTTTTTTTAAATTTATTTTTAGAATTACATTGCAGGATCCCATCTGCATAAAGAAAGTTGGGGTTGGGGGGGGGGGGGTAATTATAACGGCCAACACTACTCTCCCTTGTGCTCACCCCCCTCTTCAAATTATAAATAAAACAAAAATAGAGGGAGATTTGAAAAAAAAAAAAAAAAAAACTTGTCCGGTTATGTCCCTTCATCACAAAACTACCCAAGGTTGTATCCACAATTTCACAACAATGTATTTCGATTTTATTTTCAATATTTAAAAAATATTTTAACGGTATTTTTATCAATACTTAAAAAAAATAATTTCAAACTATTTATTCCGATTTTATTTTGAATATTTCGACATTTTTTTTTCCTAGACAAAGAAAATTTTCAGGAAATTTTCCATATCTTTGGGTGAAACTATGATGGAATCTTAATCGCTTAAAGATAATCGGTACAATAGATAAGTTTGTTTTTTTTAATTTTATTTTTACAATTACATTGCAGGATTCCATCTGCATAAAGAAAGTTGGGGGGGGGGTATTTATAACGGCCAACACTACTCCTCTCCCCTTGTGCCCCCCCCCCCCACATCAAATTATAAATCAAACAAAAATAGAGGGAGATTTGAAAAACAAAAAAAACTTGCCCGGTTATGTCCCTTCATCACAATGAAGATCGAACACTGGTATTAGGAATATGCATGCATAACGTAATAGCTATTGATTCTTGTTTTAATTTTTAGCCTTGCAGCAAACATGTCTTCATAGCTCAGGCATTAACATCAAAGGAAAAAGTAAATGGTAAGCTAAACGTTTTGATTTCAATTCTCTGATGGCGCACGAGTTATTTATCTTTTTTTAACTTTATCACAACCTTGGGTAGTTTTGTGATAAAGGGAAATAACCGGCCAAGTTTTTTTTTTTTTTTTTTTCAAATCTCCCTCTATTTTTGTTTGATTTATAATTTGATGTGGGAGGTGGACACAAGGGGAGAGGAGTAGTGTTGGGCGTTATAAATACCCCCCCCCCCCAAAAACCCCAACTTTCTTTATGCAGATGGGATTTTATTTTGAATATTTCGATATTTTTTTTTACTTGACAAAGAAAATTTTCAAGAAATTTTCCATATCTTCAAGGATTTTTCAAGACAATATCAGAAATATTGCCTTTTCAAGGCAAAAGTAAAAATTCAAGGACCCTGTCACGTTTGTGCGAACCCTGTCACGTTTGTGCGAACCCTGTTAGAGGCAATCTGATGCTAAATTACTCTAAACTATTAAATAGAAACCCAACGGATTATGTGTCGGCTAGTTTTCATTTGAAATTTATTACTTCACTCTAAATTCTAAAGTGCTATCGATTCTAACTTGTCACAGCGAGCACAGCTGTTTTCACAATCACGGTCCTTTCTATCAGCTGTGAATCGAACATGTGTTCCCCCCTACCCTCAGTACCAACAAATGACCTGAAATTGATAACAAACAAAACACCATTCCATCCTTTTCACAAACTGACAAGAACAAATTTTCTCAAAGCATACAGCCGATACGGAATTTAAAACATTTTGTTTTTCAATCTGGTCTTACGCTATCTGGTCAAGAAATGGCTGATCAATAACGATCTTTGGACATGAAGTAGGGGATCATTTTGCAACAGACACTCTGTAAAATTTATGTGTGTCTCTGCGCATGCAATAAATATATATACATATATATATGAAATTGGTATATTTAGGCAGCATTTTTTCATTCAAGCAAATCTTTTTATATCAAAATCAAAAATATTAATAAAAGTTCCCTGGTTGTTGCAGTCACGAGCACCCGTGACAGGGGACTTTTATTAATATTTTTGATTCTGATATAAAAAAATTATATGGAAAATCGAAAAATTAAAAAGAATCATAAAGCAAAGCGTCTCCGTTACATTTAATAATATTTGCTTGAATATATATATATATATATATATATATATATATATATATATATATAGAGATATATATATACACACACACACTAGCTGGCCGAGTATATATATATATATATATATATATATATATATATATCACACACACACACTAGCTGGCCGCTCGGCATTGCCCAGTCATAAAATACGCTTCAATATGATATTTTGGTTAATGCGGATTTCATGTTTATTTATTATTATACTGGCGGGGTTGGGGGGGGCCAGATGTTTGGAGGTGTGCGCGAAGGCGCAAAAGAAAACCTGACATCTTACTGCTACGCCGCAGGAAGTGAAAAGCGTTCAAATTAAGCGATGTCAATCATGCAGGCATAGAAATGAACGTTGGCTGAAGGCCAGTTAAGATTCATGCTTCCTGTCGTTTTATTTGTTTCCCCACGATGTTAGGGAAATGAAGCTCCCCCTGAAAAAGGGGGGGGGGACTCTCAAATGAATAGCAATTGTCTGATATGAAGAGTTTTCCCCCACATTGATCAAAGCTAATTGCTTTCAAGACGTCCTGGCACGAAAGGCTGCTGACGGCTTTGCTTCGATGACTTTCGCTTTATTTATACGAAAAAGACGAACAAAGACACGAAAGGACGGAATAGCGGGAATTTTTTAAAAGTTTATCAAAATAAATGTAGAGACGACGTCGTTTCGCAAATCATACATATTATCAAGGGAGTATATAAAAAGTTGTTAAAAAAAAAAATCATACATATTATAATCTAGGGAGTATATAAAAAGTTGTTAAAAAAAAATCATACATATTATAATCTAGAGAGTAGACAAAAAGTTGTTAAAAAAAAAGTAGCCCCTCCCCCAAGAAGCCCCCACCCCCACCTTTCTTGGACATACAAAAACGCGCACAACCGTTTTGCCTTTATATATATATAATAGCGGCGGAGGGGGGGGGGGTTAATTAATAGCCAGCATTGCCTTATTGTTTGGTGGTGTGTGTGGTTTTGGGTAAATCAAAACACTCGGGTGTTTGTGTCCTTGGGGGGGGGGGTAAAAAAAATTTTGGTAGGTAAGTATGAGGATCGAACCCGAACTCTTGAGGCAAAGTTGGAAACTAAAGTGTGGAAAAAAAAAAAAAAAAACCATGCAACGTTAATCTAATACTAACGGAAACAGGTTTGAATTTATTTAATTATTTAGAATTGGCAAGTGCACGTTTTAATGACTTAATGAGGTCTTTGACTGCGGGGTAGTATTTTTTATTTTATTTTTTTTTTTTATTACATTTTCACCCCAAACAAGGCAAATTGCCACTTTGGTGTAGGGGGCTACTATCAGGGGCAACAACTACTGGGGTACTATGTAGGGATTTGGGCAGCAAGGTGTCGGTTCACATTACACTTGAACTTCTGCACGTCAGTACTGTTGGGGAAGCAGGGACCTGGAATGGAATTCCAGAGTCTTGCGGTTCTGGGGAAGAAACTATTGGAGTAAAAAGATCTTTTACATCTAGGGACCTCTACAGTGTGGGGGTGGGATCTAGTAGCCTGTCGGGTTTGTCGAGGGTGCTCGCGTCGTGGGGGCACAAGTGATTGCAGTTCGTCAGAGCATTCACCACTAAAATACTTGTAGAAAAGGCAGAGGGATGCAACATTTCGTCGATGGGACAGAGGCTGAAGCTTAGATGCCAGTTCAGGGCCTATCAGGTTTGCGACTCTCTTTTGAACCTTGTCAAGGAGCGAGAGACTAGTAGCAGATGCACCAGCCCAGATGTGGCAGCAATACTCCATACATGGGCGAATGGTGGCCTTATAGAGGTACAGGATACTTTCGGGTGTTAGTAGTTTTCTAGCACGGTAGAGAGAGCCCACCTTTCTTGCAGCGGCCCTGGCAATGCCTTCAATGTAATTGTTCCAACTCATGTTTCCTGTGAACGTTAGGCCAAGGAGTTTGAAAGATGGACTCTCAGATAAAGAGTCGTTGGCCATTGCTATGGGTGGTAGAGAGGGTTTCTTGTAATTATTGAATGAAACTAGTTTAGTCTTGGCAGCATTGAATGCGACCAACCACTTTTGTCCCCATTCCACTACAGATTGGAGGTCTTCCTCTAGTGTTTCTGCCATTTCTTTAGAAATGTGTTCATTCGTCTTCCTGTCGTGTCTGCCATAGAGTGTAGTGTCATCAGCATATATACCCATCTCAGAGGCAATGTTGTCGGGGAGGTCATTTATGAATATCAGGAACAATAGAGGTCCAAGGATAGAACCCTGGGGCACTCCCGCATTTATATCATATTGTTTAGATGTGCGACCGTCAAGGACTACCTGGATTTTTCTCTTATCTAAGAAGGATTTAATTATGTTAAGTATTCTACCAGTGATACCGTATGATCTGATTTTACTGAGGAGACCCTCATGCCATACCCTGTCAAAAGCCTTAGATATATCTAGAGCTACCGCTCTGCCTTCCCCCGCTTTGTCCAGTGAATGGTATATACGTTCAGAGATCACAGTGAGGATGTCTGCTGTGGAACGGGCTCGTCTAAATCCATATTGTTTGTCAGTCAGTAGTTTAGCATCTGTAAGATGATGGACTAGAGCATGGTTAATTATGGTCTCAAATATTTTGGCAAAAAGTGAGAGGAGGCTAATGGGGCGATAATTTGATGGGTCTGTCCTTTCGCCAGAATTCTTGAATACTGGTACAACAGAAGCAGTTTTCCAACAGCCCGGAAAGCAAGCTTCATTAAGACATTTGTTGTAGAGTTTGGAGAGAACTGGAGCTACTTTTTATTTTATTTGCTGCAGGAACTGGAGCTACTTTTTATTTTATTTGCTGCAGGAACGCTTTTTTTTATTTTTATTTTCCCAAGATGTTGGGGGGGGGGGGACCAACCCCCCATAAAAAGGGGATTGTCCAAATTGAATAGCAATTGTCTGATACAAGGAAAATTTCCACATTGATCAAAGCTGATTGTTTTCTGACATTTCCAGCGATTGCGACTGGAAAAATACCGCCAAAATTAGTTCTGCTTGTATTATATGAAAAGGCCTAATCCACATGCAGCGAAAAATGTTGAATATTTATCTTTTCAAAGTCGAGCAAATTAAATAAACAGGCGACCTCCGTTGTTAACTCATAGATATTATGATTTATATGTGATATAAAAAGTTTTAAGAAGTTGTGAACCAACTGACCGCTTCTCGGAAAAAAGCCCTTCTTGGACATACACAAAAAAACGAACATACATACACACATTTTCGCTTTTATATATATATATATATATATATATATATATATATATATATATATATATACATATATATTGGACCCAATACATAGTAATGATTTAAAAAGTTAAAAAAAAAAAAAAGATAAATTACTTGTGCGCCATCAAAGAATTGAAACCAAAACGTTTAGTTTACCATTTACTTTTTCCTTTGATGTTAATGCCTGAGCTATGAAGACATGTTTGCTGCAAGGCTAAAAATTAAAACAAGAATCAATAGCTATTACGTTATGCATGCATATTCGTAATACCGATGTTCGATCTTCACCTGGAAAATTTCATTTTCCAGAACTTCCACACTTTTGCACAGATTTTCCGCAGCTATTCAGATATCCTATATATTAAGTTTCATGTTTGTAGACCAAAAACTGACAGATTTGGCAGGCAAAATTTTTTAAACAAAAATATATACGCAAATATTATGCAAGTATAAATCATGTAGAATGTCTGGTGTGTATGCATGGAATCTATTTGCTGCGTAGAATGTTATATTTATCATAAACAAGCATTGTTTTATAAAAACGAAACATGGATTTTCACAAACCTGGTCAGTGTGGACAAAACCAGGAGTATCGAATATATATATATATATATATATATATATATATATATATATATATGTATATTCTTGCTCGTCCGTCAAAGTCGACGATGACCAAGGTATCATTCAGTTCGGCGTCGGGGGTTTGTGGGTCCTGAGATGGCTGATGAGGCCAATCTGTGCTCGGCAGACTCTTCCACACTCTGGACACGTGAAGGCGGTATCAGCAGGCTGTGAACCGGCAGCTCTCTCCTTCCTCCTCTTGCGCTTCTGCTGGTCGTGTGTCATGCGTTGATTCTCTGCCCTGTCAGCTCCTAGGCTGATGGCACAACGCCAGGCCGAACGTTCAGCAGCGCGACTCTCCTAAGACTGGGGGCTGATATCAAAGTCTTTGAGGGAGGTTCTCAAACAGTCTTTATATCGTTTCTTTTGGCCTCCTGCATTCCGCTTTCCCTGGCTGAGTTCCTCATAGAAAAGTTGTTTGGGGATTCGGCTGTCGTGCATGCGATAGACATGGCCTGCCCACCGGAGCTGGGTTTTGCGGATTATGGTGGTGATGGTATGGAGCCCCGCACGCTTCAAGACTTCTGTGTCAGGAATTTTGTCTTGCCAGCGGATGTTGAGAAGATTACGGAGGCATCTGAGGTGGAAGCCATTTAGCTGTTTTTCATTTCTTTTATATGGCGTCCAAGTTTCACAGGCGTAGAGTAGGGTTGTAAGGATGACTGCTCGGTATACTTTCAGTTTGGTTGCGAGTGTAATGCCTCTCCTCTTCCACACATTGTCTCTAAGTCTTCCAAATGCACTGCTCGCTGTGGAGATCCTATGGTTAACCTCAATGTCAATGTTGGCGGTGTGGGAGAGGGTGCTGCCAAGGTAGGTGAATTGCTCCACAGCATGGATCTTCTGTCCTTTGACAGTGATGCCGGGTTCATGGTATGCATCTCCTGGGGCGGGTTGGTACATAACTTCTGTCTTCTTTGTACTGATGGTGAGACCAAAGTTGTCACAACTGGTGGAAAATCCGTCCATTTGACGTTGCATCTCTATCTCATTTGGGGCATTAAGGGCACAGTCATCGGCAAAGAGAAGGTCTCTGATGATGGTTTCCCTCACTTTCGTGACTGCCTGCATTCGCCTGATGTTAAACAATTCCCCGTCACATCTGTACTTGATGACAATGCCAGAGTGACTGTCTTTGAAAGCGTCCTGGAGCATGGCAGAGAAAACCATGCTGAAGAGCGTCGGGGCTAAGACACAGCCCTGCTTGACCCCGTTGGTCACAGGGAAGGGTTCTGAGGGGTCGCCGTCATCCAGGACACGAGCGGTCATGCCCTCATGGAACTGCCCGGCAATGGCGATGAGCCTGTCTGGACAACCAAATTTTTCCATGATCCGCCAGAGGCCATTTCGGCAAACAGTGTCGAAGGCCTTGGTCAGGTCGACAAATGTGGTGTAGAGGCCCCGGTGCTGCTCGAAACACTTCTCCTGCAGTTGGCGTGCAGCAAAGATCATATCAGTCGTCCCGTGGCCCACTTGAAAGCCACACTGGCTCTCGGGAAGACGACCATCTTCAAGGTGCACCAGCAGGCGGTTGAGAAGGACGCGGGCCAGGATTTTCCCGGCGATGGAAAGAAGGGATATCCCGCGGTGGTTGTTACATGATTGACGATTTCCCTTGCGTTTGTAAATGTGAACAATAGTAGCATCACGAAAATCTTGGGGTAGTTCTTCACTCTCCCACATGGATTGGAAGAGTTCTGTCAGTCTTACAAGCAGTGTAGGTCCACCAGATTTGTATACTTCTGCTGGAATTGAGTCGGGGCCAGGGGCCTTCCCAGAGGAAAGTTGCTTGATGGCTTTGCTTACTTCCTCTGACGAGGGTGGGATGTCGAGCTCCTCGTTGATAGGCTCCTGGCGTAGTCGGTCGATGGCTTCATTGTTGATGGAAGATGGTCGGTTTAGCACGCTGTTAAAGTGCTTCGCCCATCTATCAAGAATCTGCTTTTTGTCATTCAAGAGAGTTGTTCCATCGGAGCTAAGCAGGGGGGAGGAGCTAGAGGACTGGGGACCGTAGACAGCCCTCAGTGCATCGTAAAACTTCCTCATATCATGGCTATCGGCATGCTCCTGGATCTCATCTGCTTTGGCGCTGAGCCAGGCATCCTGCATGGAGCGGAGTCTGGCCTGCACCTTGCTGTGGATGTTGATGAAGGCAGCTTTCTTTGCGAAGCACTTGGGGTCACTCTGATGTGCACGGAGAAGTTGGCGTTTCTCCTCCAGGAGGGGTTGAATCTCAGAGTCATTTTCATCAAACCAGTCCTGGTGCTTCTTTTGCTTGGGTCCAATGATTTTGAGAGCGATGGAGTAGGTGGAGTCTCTGAGGTGTGCCCACTGATCTTCAATAGTGTCTGAGATGGTGAGGGGGACAGACAGCTTGTCGTTGATTGCTTCCTGGATGGATGACATCTGGACTTTTAAGTTTTTCTACGTCAAGGCACTTTGTGACTTTCTGGCCCTGAGGCCGCCTCTTGGGTTGGATGTAGAGGCACATTTTGGATATGATCAGGCGGTGGTCTGTCCAACAGTCGGCACTACACACAACCTTGGTCAACCTTACGTCTCTCTTGTCCCTTGCCCTGATGATGACGTAGTCGATCAGATGCCAGTGGTGGGAGCGTGGGTGCATCCACGACGTCTTGCTACAGGTGGGTAGGCGGAACATGGTGTTGGTGATTGAAAGGTCGTGTGCAGCGCAAAAGCTGAGCAGCCGTAGGCCGTTACTATTGCACTTGCCCACTTCATGGTGGCCAAGGACCCGGTCCCAAGTGAAATGGTCCGTGCCAACGCGGGCATTGAAGTCGCCGAGGACGATGAGCTTCTCTCTCTACGGAGCAGCGGAGATGAGGCTTTCCAGATCTTCATAGAACTGGTCCTTGGTATCTTTGGGGTTAGTCATGGTTGGTGCGTAGGCGCTGATCAGTGTGGCGGTTCTTGCCTTGCTGAGCGGGAGTTGCATCTTCATCAGCCGGTCATTGATGCCATCCGGGATGCTGACCAGCTTCCTCACGTGCTCAGTCTTGATGGCAAAGCCCACGCCAGCCTCTCTGCTGCGTCCACTCCAGAAAAAGGTGTAGCCGCCACCTGACTAATATATATATATATATATATATATATATATACACACACAAGTGGAATGGGGACAAAAATGGATGGTCATATTCAATGCTGCCAAGACTAAACTTATTTTCTTCAATAATTACAAGAAACCTTCTCTACCACCAATAGCCAAAATTTCTTTTAAACTCATTGGCCTAACGTTCACAGGAAGCAAGAGTTGGAGCAATTACATTGAGAGTATTACCAGGACCGTTGCGAAGAAGGTAGGTTCTCTCTACCGTGCTAGAAAGCTACTAACGCCCGAAAGTATCCTGTACCTCTATAAGGCCACCATTCGCCCATCTACGAAGTATTGTTGTCATAATTTGGCTGGTGCATCTGCTACTAGTCTCTCACTCCTAGACAAGGTTCAAAAGAGAGTCACCAACCTGATAGGTCATGAACTGTCATCTAAGCTTCAGCCTCTGTCCTATTGACGAAATGTTGCATCCCTCTGCCTGTTCTACAAGTATTTTAATGGTGAATGCTCTGAGGAACTGCAAGCACTTGTGCCCCCTCGATGTAAATACCCCCGACAAACCAGACAAGCAGCTAAATCCCACCCCTACATAGAGATCAGTAGTTTCTTCCCCAGAACCGCTAGACTTTGGAATTCTCTTCAGAGTCCCCGCTTCCTCAACTGTACTGACATGCAGAAGTTCAAGTGTAACGTGAACTGACATCTTGCTGCCTAACTCCCCACATAGTACCCTAGTAGCTTATGTCCCTGATAGTAGCCCCCTACACCAAAGTGGCAATGTGCCTTGTTTGGGGTGAAAATGTAATTTAAAAAAAAAAAAAAAAGAAAAAGAAAAAAAAAGAAAAAAAAAGAAGAAAAAAAAGAGAAAAAAAAGAAAAAAAAGAAAAAAAAAGAAAAAAAAAGAAAAAAAAAGAAAAAAAAAAGAAAAAAAAAGAAAAAAAAGAAAAGAAAAAATATTTTGAGTTTAAGCAAATTCACAAAATGTTCGACTGTGTTCTGGGAGGGAGCATTTTCGTCACATCAGGAGTTTCTGGTATTCCCCCCCCCCCTTAGTCATTCTCATCTTCAGAAAGAATATTTCAACTAAAAACAAAAAACGTGTTTTCAAACATTTGTTTAGAAATGAAATAGAATTGAAACAAAATTTGTTTATCATTCGTTGTGATTATGTCAAAACAAAACGCAAAATTTATTCATAGTATAATCGAAAACATTTCAATTGAAATTCAATCATTTGTGCATCAAAATATATAGTGCACTGGAGACCTCTTCAGGTTTATTTTTATTAAAACTTTGTTTAGCCTAGATAAAAAAAAAAAAATCTGTGGTAAAAAAAAAAAAAAAAAAAAGAAACAAATGTTCCTATTTACTTGCCTCCCCACGAGGGCAGAGTTGGACACAAGGTCGATTTTTAACGTGGAGAAAATCCAGCTCCTCAAAATGGGGCACTCTTGATAGGAACAAAAAATTTAAATTGTCTCAGTCATGAAAGATTTCTCCTCCACTGACCAAGGACAGAAAAGGTGAAGTGTAGCATCAGAACAGATACTACACTGTGATCTTGGCCTGAAGGCCCCCAAAGGCCAGATAGGCTACTCTATCTAACTGATAAAGTTTTGGTGTTTTAACTTATTTTAAACCGTTTTTTTAAAGGCCGACAAAAAAAGCGTTTCGCATGTCTATATATGTTATGTCTATATATTTAATTTTATACAAAACTAGTTATACCAATTGTTGATTTCATCTAAATTTTATATCCATATGTAATTCAGTTTTATTAATATTTTAATTAAATTTATTATCAAATTATAATTCTTTTGTCATCTATTTACCATTTTTTTTCTAGTCTGTACTGCGAAGTGTGTGTTTTATAGAAATTAATATCAAATTAAAAAATATGCTGCCAAGACTTAGCTTTTTTTCCTTTATTACAAAAAACCTTCTCAACCTCTGATTGCCATGGCTAATGATAGACTACCTGAAAGCATTTTGGGTACTCATGCAGAGAGTGATCCATACTTAAATAACATTTAAAAAGCCATTCTTAACATGGGGAGGGAACGGTGTTTTGTACCTATTCTGTACTTTAACCTTACAATTGAATAAAAAACAACATATCAAAACTTTAATTAAACATGGAAATACGATTTTAAAAAATAGCGCGGATCACTCTCTGCATTAGCACCGTTTTCTTTGGGTTTTTTTTTTTTCTATTAGTTCAATTTTACGATATTTTCAGGTTCAATATGAAATTTTATGCTCTTTCCAATAAACCGAATATAATATTCAAGACAAGCGTTTTTTTTTTTTAAATTTACCCCCCCCCCCATTTTGAAATGTCTATTAAAATGAAAATAATTAATTTTTTCACCTCAGATATGTGTGGTTTTCTGGGACCCTTGCTTTAAAAAATTCCTTTATTTAAAAAGTACATGGAATATAAAATATAAATATGGACAAATTCTTATAAATGAAGAATGGAAGCACCCATTGCTTAGTATTTTTTTATAGGTAAGTGATTTTTTGCCATTTATATATATTTATTAGATTTGGATTAAGTTAAAATTTGTTGAATTTTGCAAAATGTTTTTTTTAAAGAAAACCGATGAAAAAAAAAAAATATATTGTATATTTTTCGATTAAACCTTTTATTATTTTAAAATTTGGTCTTTGCTCATTTTATTGAAAAAAAAAAAAAAAAAAAAAAAAAAAAAAAAATAGGCATTGAAATTATATTTTCATTTCGTTATAAACTTCGAAACATAGTCTAATTAATCAAATGTTTATTCACTACTTTGTAATGGCGACTTCTGATACTGCTAGTGCATCTACCATGAGTCTCTCGTTCTTAAACAGGTTTAAAACATGAGCCGCTAACCTAATAGGTCCCACACTAGCAACCAAACCCCAACCTCTGTCCCATCGCCAAAATGTGCCTATTTCACAAGTATCTTAATGGAACATGCTCTGACGAACTTGAAGGATTTGTACCCCCCCAGCAAAATCCCACCCCAGCACTGTAAAGCCTTTTACTCAAATAGTTTCTTTCCTCAAACTGATAGACTTTGGAATTCTCTCGCTGCTCAACTCCCTACATAGTGCCCTTAAAGATATGTTATCAATAAGCAGTGAATTATTACAGTACTAGCGGGGGTACCCAGCGTTGCCCGAGTGTTTGTTTCCAGGACGGGAGGGGCGGGGGGAGTTTTAAAAAATGTTATGGTAGGTAAGTAGGAAGGATCAAACCCGGAGTCATGAGTAAAAGTAGGAAAATAAAGTGTGAAAAAACAAAAAAACATCTGCAACATTAACAGTTCGGCCACCAAGAAAAGTCCATTCCAGTTGTTTAGGAAAAAAAAAAAAACGACTACGGTAGGTCGGCGCAAACGTGAAAATATAATGTGAATTGTCCAGCACGCTAACCACTACGCCACAGAGCACTGCAGCTTAGTTTAGTGATTTTAAATAACTTCACATGAAAGAACTATGAAGCCAAACCGGTGTTCTCTTCTCAACTGTTCCTTGTGAACGATCCCCAAACGGTGTTAAGTGGTGGCAGGGGGAGGAGGAATTTATTAGAGAGAAAATATTTTACCACTTCCATTGATCTTAACCGATTTTGGCCGTGACTTCTCAGCAGAAAAAGTATAGAAATCTAAGATTATCGAGGAATTTGAGAAATAATAAGCCTATAACACACCTCAGATATTGTTCTGCCGTTTGTGCATATTATATTTGCATGAAATATCTTGATTTTTAATCCTATTAAGGTCAAAATCAGACGGGAAAAAATGAGTTCATTTTATTTATATAGAGATGAACAAAATATAGTGTAGAAATACAATTTTAGGCGAACCCCCTCCCATGCGTTTTTTTTTTTTTTTTTTTTTTTTTTAACTTTTCCAACAATTACCATACTTAAGGGGGGGGGGTCGCTTTCTCGTTATATGTTTTCCTTATTTACTCCCTCACTTTGTGTCCATTTCTTTATCGACGTGTCACGTAACAGGTGAGATTTTTCTGTGTAACTTTAATAATTAATAAAAATAAAAAATAAATAAAAAAGGATGGCCTACTACTGGTCTACTCGTATAAAAAGACACTTAAAGTATATTTCGGGGATCAGTTGGAGACATTTTTATTTATTTTTTAATTTAATTAATTTTTTTACCGTTTGTTGTAAGGGAATTTACGGAAATCTCACCATGTTTAATCAAATGAAGAAATGTACAGTAAGTCAGGGAGCAAATAAGTAGAACGTTATAAAGTGAAAATGAACCCCCTTTTTAAAAAGTCATTAAATGTATTTTTTATCGATATTTTTTCTACCGATATATGGTAGTTAAATCTGTAATCTATGATCATCGTTAGAAAAAAGTTAAAAATAAATAAATTTAAAAAAAAAATTAAAAAAAAACGCATTTTTGGGAGGGGGCAGTCTTGCACAGGTCCGCTAAATTTTACAAAAATAGAAAAATAAAAATTAAATTAAAAAAAACGCATTTTGTAGAGAGAGGGGGCACTCTCGTACAGGTCCGCCAAATTTTACAATAAATAAATAAATGGGGGGGGGGTGTTAGGACACGTGCCCACAGAACTGGGCATGTGCAGCTTGCAGCAGCAACGCCACCGCTCTGAAATTATTTCAATAAAGATTATTAAAAGAAAAAGAAAAGGAAACCTTGAACATTTTTGCGTAGACCTTGTACAATGTACGTGAAGAAGACGTCCTCCTATTTTTAAATCATGTCCTACTTTTTCAGCACATCTACCCCGTGGGTAGATCGTGGCGGCGATCCTCTTTCACAACTCTCCCACACACATACACATCACCACCACCACCATCATCATCATCATGCCGGTATAAAAAAAAAAAAAAAAAAAAAAAAACATAAAACGATGCATGGCAGAAAGCTCATGTTTTCCCAAGAGCAAACAAGACTTTATTCACACTCCCACTTTTCTTTTTCTTTTGCCTTATAATTCAAGACAATGCTTTCTAGTCGAGAGTTTAAAGACTACAAAATCATTTTCGAATTTCAAACACTCAAATTTGATCTTGGTATAGGGTTTTGCTTTCAATTTGATCCTTATACAAAATCTAACATATCACATGAACATGTTTTGATCGTCGTTAGTGATGACTGATGCGGGTTTTTATTTGAGATTCAATTTTATATTTTTTTTAAAAGAAAAAGTGTGATTCTGATATAGAGATAAACGACAAGAGAGAGACTCACACACACGAGAGAGACAGAGAGAGAGACACTCACACACACGAGAGACAGAGAGAGAGAGAGACACTCACACACACGAGAGACACTCACACGAGAGAGACACAGAGAGAGACACTTACACACACACGAGAGACAGAGAGAGACACTGACACGAGAGAGACAGAGAGAGACAAAAAAAAGAGGAAAATTATTGAATCCATAACTACACGTGTACAAAATACATAAATCGTAATAACATATCTTCACAGTGAGATAATATATATATATATATATATATATATATATATATATATATATATATATATATATATATATATATATATATATATATATATATATATATATATATATATTAAAAACAAACGATAAATATCTGACAATTCGGTCATAAAAAAAAACGTAAACAATTTTCATTTCAGAATTTTTCATTTTTTTCACATTTTTTAGCAATCGAAGTTGAATTCGTTTTATTCGACGCATTTGTCTGTTTTTTTTTTGTTTTTTTTTTAGTTTTTAATAATAATAATAATAATAATAATAATACAATAAATAAATAAATCAATTGTCGAAATAAAAAAATAAAAAAAAAATTGTGATTTTTTTCCCCCAAGAATTGTGATAGCGATTGTGATCCAATGATCCATATTAAAAAAAAAAATGAGGGGGGAGGGCCATCTTCCTTGATGATTACAAAAGCAATACATATTTTGCTACTTCTGCAGTTTACCTACCGTGCCGAAATACAAACGTGGCGGACCTGAAGAAGCTTGGCCCATCTGTATTTGTTATTTTCGTTTTTATTTATTTTTTTTATTTTGTTTCCCCATAGACGATTATCGACTAAACACTAGTCTACCAAATTTCGCGAATTTAGCCCCTTTTTATGCAGTTTAACCTTTTTCCCCTCCCGGATATTTAAAAAGCGAAATTCCAAATAAGGGTTGAACTTTTGGAGAGGGGGGGGGGGTAAATTCGCGAAATTTGGCCAAAAAACGTCGAGTGGTTCTAAAATGAGTGATCGATTTACTAGACAAATGCATTAGAAACTGAGCAGTGCTCAGTCTGAGCACCCCCTACAAATACATTAAATAGTCCCCGATTATCTGACCACATCATGTTTTTAGTTATTTTTTGTCGATTTCCTTTTTATATATATATACATATATATATAATCGTATAAAAATATACGTACTATATTACCTCGTTGAAATAACATTTAGAAAGCCATTCGTAACATGGGGAAGGATATTTTGTAACAATTCTATACTTTCATCTAATAATAAAAACAAAAATATCGTAAAAAAAAAAAAAAACAAATTGCGCCGTAAAAAGGAAGGATGTACTTATGGCACGTAAGCTACAGAAATTATTCCGGCTAACTGCGAAATTAGAAATTCTACTATTCCTTGTATAAGATTGTTTAAAATATGAAACAATGTATATATGTCGCGCCGCTCCCCATTTGGGGGTACCAAATTGGTCAAAGAGAAAATTATTCCAAACTCGCATTTAGGTAAAAATGCACTTTCGTATAAATAATTGAACTCATTCAAAAAGTATCGCAAACAAAAAACAAATCACACGTACAGTCGTACGTACACACACACATATATGTATATAAATAAAGACAGTATATATATATATATATATATATATATATATATATATATATATATATATATATATAAAGACTGAGAGTGGATGAAACGCGGAATATTCAGTGTAGCTTAATCGCCATATATATTTTATAAATTACTATATATATATATATATATATATATATATATATATATATATATATATATATTTTATAAATTACTATATATATTTTATAAATTACTATATATATATATATATATATATATATATATATATATATATATATATATATATATACACACACACACATACAAACTTGAGGTGGGGGAACAAGCGTACCTGCAAAAACGTCTAGCAATTATTGGAAGCTATGATTAGATAACTATATATATATATATATATATATATATATAAGCTATGACAAGAATTTTTTATATACTGTAAACGAATTTCTGCATTAGTAAAATTCTCCTTTAAAATGACGCGTAAACGCAACAGCGCAACACTGAGAAACTACGCGCAAGCGCCTGCGTACAAAGATGGCCACCAGCAATAACACAAGAAATTACAAATGCCTAATATCCGGAAAAGTACTTATTCGCGAAAAATTTAAATGCGATATTCATTTCCAGCATGTCCGAAAACGTATATACGGGAAAATGTTAAGGTGAAAACCAAGTAAAAATTTACCAGAATTATGACTCCTCCTTGTGTCTGCGATTCTCGCATTTACGTGAAATGACACGTGAACCGTGTAGAATATTTGCACGAATATAATTACACGTAAAAGTTAACTAAAGATGATCAGTGCATAAGAAAACGGGAAAAATACTAACAAGGAATTAATTAAAATGAATGTTTAAAAGAATATGCAAATTAGCTAGATTTTGGGTTTGTATTACTGTACACACAGATTCGAAAAAGTTGTCAAAAAACAAATATATAACAAATAAATGTTATTAAAGGCAAGATAAGTTACTTTTCTACCTAACTGGATATATTTTTGTGTTTTTATTCAATGTAACATGTTTATTCAGCTCGAAAACCATACAGCGTTTACCGATGTATTGGAAAATTCAAAATGGCGCCCGACACTCTCTTTAACATGGTAAGTTTGGGAAAAGGTGTTATAAATAATAAACTAGACAAAATGCTATTAAAAAACACTGAATATATGTCAACTTATGTCACGGTAACATATAATGAGCGAATTTCTAACAGTATTTTGTCTGGTTTATTATTTATAACATCTTTTCCTGAACTTACCGTTTAAAGAGAGTGTCGGGCGCCATTTTGAATTTTCCAATACATCGGTAAGCACTGTATGCTTTTCGAGCTGAATAAACATGTTACATTGAATAAAAACACGAAAAATATATCCAGTTAGGTAGAAAAGTAACTTATCTTGCCTTTGATAACATTTATTTGTTATATATTTGTTTTTTGACAACTTTTTCGAATCTATGTGTACAGTAATACAAACCCTAGATTTTTTTTTTTTTTTTTTTTTTGTACATAGGAATCATCACTTATCAAGGCCAGGAGGCCACTCGAGTATAAGGATTATTGAGTGTACAGTCGTCAATGGGCAAATATCGTAGTAATCGTTAGTAGTGGAAATTTGGTAAATTGGATTACTTAAGGGGACAGCTCATCAAGAATTTGTTTACGTTGGACTTGAAGACGACCAAATTGTAGTCAGATGGAAAACAGGCAAACGGAAGAGAGTTCCACAGGCGCGAAGTTCTAAGAAAGAAGCTTTGTTCATGGAATCTCCGTTTAGGTTTAGGCACAGATAAAGAGTGGGGGGAATTATTGATAGTGTTTATTGCTAGACGGGTGTTTTCCGTGAAAGTTTGGCGAGGAGGAAACCATAGATTGGAGCTAAGACGAACACTTGCCATGAAAATAACGATAAAGCAGAGACGTCTCTTCTGTGGGAAAGAGGTTGCAGGGAAGAGAAAAGGGCATCCCCTACTAGGCTCCGAAGTCTATTTTGAACTCTGTCAAGGCAGGATAAGTCTTTCTAGCAGCTCCTGCCCAGATGTGGCAACAGTACTCCATCCTTGGACGTACCTGACTTTTATATAGATAGATAGAATTTAGAAGAATATGCAAATTAGCTAGATCTTTTTCAGATGAATGCAATTCCACAACCCATTTTTTTTTTTTTATATAGGCATAACCACTTATCAAGGCACAGAGACCACTCGAGGATAAGGGTAAAGAGTGTACAGTAGTCAATTGGACAATATAGTAATCGTTAGTTATGGCAATTAATTCGGTAAATTTATTAACTTGTGGAACAGCTCATCATATATAACAAAGTTGTATCTTCTTTTCAAATAAATAGAAAAAAAGGGGTTATTAATATCAATACACAAAAACCCCAAATTTATTGGAGTATATATCTACTATTAAATAAAATCACTGTGTGTGTGTGTGTGTGTGTGTGTGTGTGTGTGTGTGTGTGAGAGAGAGAGAGAGTTCCTTCTTTACAGGTTCCGAAACGGCTGAGCCTATCTTTTGCAAATTTCATACAAAACTAATTTATATGTCTGGCAGTGTTCTTAGATATGTTGGTTCTAATGCAGAGAGTGATCCACGCTATTTTTTAAATCGTATTTCCAAGTTTAAAGTTTTTTTTTTTTTTTTTTTTTTTAATTTTAAGGTTAAAGTAAATAGATACAAAACACCGTTCCCTCCCCATGTTAAGAATGGCTTTTTAAATAACATTATTTCAGCACGGATCACTCTCTGCACGAGTACCAATATGTTTTATACAGAAATTCATCCGATAAGTATCGGAAATTGAAAAAAAATCTAATCTTAAAAATAGCTTTCCTCTCTTATAGATTAAAAAAAAAAGAATTTTTACAAGGGAATATTTTACGTTACACAGGCAAGGGAGATAAAAGAACAGATTTATTATAACTTAGTGGTAGAGTATTCGACTACAGATCGAATGATTTCATGTTCAAGCTTTGGTGTACCTTACAATTTCATTTAAATTTTTTTCTTATTAATGAATTCAATTTACGCTAAAAAGAAGTGCCTATTTACTATGCCTCCCCACGGGACAGAGTTAGACACCAGGGTTGTTTTTTAACGTGGAGAAAAGGTACAAAAATAAAAATTGTCTCAGTCGTGAAGGATTTCTCCTCCACTGAAAGAGAACAAGAAATAGAAGTGCAGCATCTGAAGAACAGATACTACACTTTGATCTTGACCAAAAGGCCAAGGAAACTAAAAAGAAGTGGTACCATTTAAAATCCCTGCAAATCATTTCCATATTAAAAAAAAAATCATTTCTCCTTTTGTATATTTTAAAACTAAAAATTAATCAGAAGTGACTTTTCCAGGGCATTCATCGTAAAGCCCAAATATCAGCTGACATGAGATTGTAAACAAACACAGACGGAATTTGATGAACGACATTTATTAGTATTATTTTTTTTTTTTGCGAATTAGTTCAACCGGCAAATTATTCCTCTTAATATATAATAATCAATCTCTCTTATATCCGTTTTTATTCTATTATGGTCTCTTATATCCGGGTTACACTATAATAATCAATAAAGGATTGATTCTATAATAATAATACATATGCAATCTGCATAAATTAAAATATCATGTTTAAGCGTATTGTAAGACCGGGCAACGCCGGGCGTTCAGTTAGTATTTATTTTATTTTACTTCAGTCGAAGTTCTCAGAAATCAAGGGGCCCATGACCTGGGGCTAACACTTGAACTCTATATGAGATACATAGATATTCGAATGTTCCATTTAAGTTCTTTATCTCTCAAGCACTGAGTTAGTAAAGAAATTGAGAACATAATTTTCCTCTCCCCAATTAACCATTTTCATATGTTGTAGTATATCTTTCATTTTGGTCTCTTGGTCTTACTGGATTCCAGGACAAGAATTTATCTAGTCTGGTGGAGTATCCAGCTTCGTGCGGCTACTTGAGATAACATCACTTGGAGAAGGTGCACCATTCCTCCGAAAAGTTAATTAGGGTTAGCCATAGCAAGTACATCTTATTTAGGCAGCGAATAATATGTGATTTTGAATATTTGGTCAGAGTTTACTTGTATGGAAAAAGTATCCTCATGTCAGGTTGTTCTGACAAACCCATGTACAGAGAGACCTTAGACACTCGAGGACAGTGTCTAGTAGGCATTCAAGCTCTCTGCTTTTTTTTTTTTTTTTTTTTTTTTTCTTAAACTTTTTCTTCTAGGGGATGGGACATCCAACCAGATGTCTGACATTTACCCCTATTTTAGTGAGTCCAACCAAGAGATCTTTTCAGGATTCTAGCCGTCCCTTTCAGTGCAATCGTTTGTATTTCACTTGCACTTGGTTCACCGGGTATGCTTGCTATGTACTTTTTAAAGTTCTTTTTCATAAGCCCAGTTGCTCCTATGATGACTGGTATCATTGAAACGTCTTTTAATTTAGGGTGATGTATGTTCGGCAAAGTGGATGGGCATAGCCACCATCATGCAACATAAGTAGATCATCAGCTGACTCCTCATCGACAGGAATATGGCCTCGGTGATGTAGGATCCCTTTCAACTGATGATGTTGGTATTTTTTTGATATACCGTATATACTTTTGTTTTATTTTACTTCAGTCGAAGTTCTCCGAAATCAAGGGACCCACAACCCGGGGCTAACACTTGAACTCTATATGAGATACATAGATATTCGAATGTTCCATTTAAGTTCGTTATTTCTCAGTAAAGAAATTGAGAACATAATTTTCTTTCCCCCAATTAACCCAGGGCTCTACGGACAAATTTATCTTTAGTTGACCGGTGACAACTAAATATTTTCGATTACTAGCCAAACCCACATGATTTTTAGAGTATGATGTCTAAAATAGTTAAGATTTCTCATAAATATTACGATTGTGTCGTGTTGTGTTTTATTGAGTCTGCCATGAATGTGGTTCAGAGGACGAATAAAGAAAATTCCAACCAGAATGCCACCAGGGTGAAGAGGTCATCCTGAGAAAATAAAGGAGCCACACCCACATCCAACATCTCAGGTATGATTTTCTTCTTGATAAGCAGACCCTAATGATTGGCCATCTCCACATCTTCCTGAGACTGTTTCCAAGACAATTAGTGTAACAGATGAAGCCAGTCACACGCCAGTGACCGGCTGATCATGTTATATTTTTAATGGCCTTTTTTTCAAATGTTAGTGTTCAAATTATATTAAGTAAACATTTCAGCAAATCTCCTCACTAACGTAATGTACTTGCAATAACCCTTATCCCTGAGTGGCTTCCGGGCCTTGATAAGTGGTGATCACTGTGTAAAAAAAAAAAAAAAAGAGTCTTGTGAAATGCTATAATATTTCCGTCTCTCTCTCTCTCTCTCTCTCTCCCTCTCTATATATCTAGGCTATTTGTGTCTTGTGAAATGCTATAATGTTTCCGTCTCTCTCTCTTTCTCTCTCCCTCTCTATATATCTAGAGCTACTGGTCTTACCTCCCATGCCTTATCCAATGCCATGAATGCCTCCATCAAACAACGAAGTGGTCCGGAGGACGAAGAAGGAAAATTCCAACCAGAATGCTGCCAGGGTGAAGAGGTCATCTTGAGAGAATAAAGGAGCCACACCCACATCCAACATCTCAGGTATGATTTTCTTCTTGATACACAGACCTTAATGATTGGCCATCTCCACATCTTCCTGAGACCGTTTCCAAGACAATAAGTGTAGCAGATGAAGCCAGTCACACGCCAGTGACCGGCTGATCGTGTTATACTACAATGGTAATGGATAGAGCAGAATATTCCAAGAAATTGGCAGATTTAATAGAATCTGGTGGCTACCGTAAAGTGAAAATGAATTCACTTTTGAAAACAGAAGGAGGCTGGCACAAATCCTCAGTAAGAATAAGAACAATACCATCTGCAAAATACAGACACCAAATGAAACATTACAACAAGCTACCACACCTATATGGCCTCCCTAAGATTCACAAGGACGGTATTCCATTAAGACCTATGAAGAGCCCAGCTCACTTCATGGAAATAATAAACAATGCTCTCATTCATTCCAACCAGATGGCGAGTCTAGATGTAGTGAGTGTTCACAAAAGTACCCACTGATGAGACTCTGGCAGTGGTACGGGATAAGCTGACATCAAATGCCTCGCTGACACCAACTTAAACCAATCTACCGATCAATTGTGCTTTAAACAGAAACATTCATTTTGAACATGCCCCTATTATATCAAAGAACCTACTGTTGGTTTTATATGCTGGGTCTTTTGGCTTATGCCGTAATAAAACTTCTGAAATGCACTTGTGATGTTAGGATGTATAAGGTGTTAACTTGGGTCAAAATCGCTTATTCCTTCTTTAATTGGATTTTTTTGATTGATTATTGATACTTATCAAAGACATTACAAAACCTATCTAAGAACACTGCCAGGCACATAAAGTACATGTGCGTGAAATTTCATAAAAATGAGCCCAGCCGTTTCGGAGTCTATAGGGATCAAACTCACACAAAGTTTGTTTTATATAATGATAGATAGTAGGGATGGGAAGATTCCAATATATTTCCGATTCCAATACAATTACCGATTCTTTATAATTCTCTAAATATTTAACTATAAAGTTGTGGTTTTTCATGATTAAGCACATGTGTGTAGATCTTTTCTTGTGAGGGATGAGCAACCGATTTTCGCTTTACTAATCGTTTAAAAATCAATAGATATTCATTATTTTAGTTTTACTAATCGTTTAAAAATCAATAGATATTCATTATTTTAGTTTTAATATCAGCAGTAGATTTGATTTTTCTTTACAGAAAATAAAATAAAACAAAAAAAAAAAAAATCGTTTTTGGCATCACAAGATAGGCACAAATTTTTCCGATTCCCCAAAAGTTACAATTTTTTTTGATTCTGATAATCGAAATTGTTAAATACCAGTGGCAGGTGAAATGGAAACAAATGCCAAGATAAGCGGAGAGTACATACAGTGGCTAGAATTCCCAATTGGTCACCCATCTGGTACGAACCAGGCTCAATGTTGCTTAACTTCGGTGATCTGACGAGAACCGGTGTGTCAACGCGATTATATATATATATATATATATATATATATATACACACACACACACACACACACAATCTTTTATACTGATCTCATACCAAAACCCAAATTATAATTAAAAAAAAAATAAATAAACCATAGCGGTGTTTATTCTTAAATTATATAATCTGTGTGTGTGTGTGTATAGTCACTTAACACACACACGGTCAGAGTACAGAATAGTTAACAAATATCACCACCGTACAGTATATGGATACTCTACGGCTGACTGGGATAGCTTCCATACATTTATATCTGATCTACCTCTGCATTCCATGTTTAAATAGGATGTGTCCTCTATAGAGCTAGATTTGACTGAATGGTTAATTGTAGGCATAGACCAATTCATACCATCCAAAAAATTCCTATTAGCCATCCATGGTTTTCTCCAGAATGTGCTGCTGCCATTGCGCATAGAAATCACTTCTTCTGTAGCTATCAACGTAATAGATGCACCGAGACTAAAGCTGTTTTCAGGACTGCCAGCAACCACTGTAAAGAGTAATAAAAAATGCAAGGGAGCTATATGCTCAGTCCGTTAAATCCAAAGTAGCTAAGCAGCGGCTTGGTTCCCACCAGTTTTGGCAAATAGCAAAAAGGATCCTGAACAGAAGTGTGCGTTCTATCCCAAACATTATCAATTGACCTGAAGTAATCTCGTCAGCATCAGACATGGCCAAACTATTTGCCAAGAACTTAGCAGCTAATTCTACCCTATGCGTCGAAAGCCATCAACTCTCCGTATTTCCTCCTATAACAGACGACACACTATGCAACATACAAATACCTGTGCATGAGGTTGCCAAGCTAATCAAGAACCTTGATTCCAGTAAAGCAACTGGGCCTTATGGCATTCCAATTATAGTGTTGAAAAAGCTTCAACCAGAACTTGCGCCCATACTTACAAAACTGTTTAAGTGTTGCCTTAAGAAGTGCTTCCCAACACCCTGGAAAACCTCATCAGTATGCCCTGTATTTAAGAATTCAGGTGATAAGTCATCTCCCTCTCACTACAGACCAATAAGTCTCCTTGTGTCATGAGTAAGTTGCTGGAATCCATATTAAATAGAGAAGTAGTCAACCACCTCAGCAGAAATAACCTTAGTGACATGCAATATGGTTTCTGTTCTGCCAGATCTACCACAGATATGCTGACGGTTATATCTCATAGGATTAGTGAATATCTTGACAAAGGCTTCCTTTCTAGGGCAATTGCTCTTGACCTATCAAAGGCCTTCGATAAGGTATGGCATAAGAGCCTACTTCACAAGATTTCCAGCTACAGTATAACTGGAAATTTTTTCTCAATCATTAAATCATTTCTCTCTGATAGGCTCATAAGAGTAGTGGTTTATAGGCAGAAATCAGAGGCCCTGAGTATTAATGAGGGGTCCATCCTGGGCCAAACTCTCTTGCTGATCTATATTAATGATCTCCCAAAACACATCATTCTTTGACATCTATGCTGATGACACGACCATCTACGGCAACACAAAGGCTGTAAATGACAAAGTTCTCTCTGATTCTCTTTCCTCTGATCTTGAGCACACGGTGCAGTGGGGGAAGAAGTGGCTGGTTACTTTTAATGCATCTAAAACCAAGCTCCTATCTTTACATGATCCACACTCTGATCCCCAACTGGCATCAATTGAAATAGATGGCTCTCCTCTTGGGGAGGCTCCATGTTTTGACAAGCTTCTGGGCTTACTCCTGACCTGAAATGGAACACGTACATCATGCCTGTTGCCAGGAGTCGCTGGAAAAATGGTCGGATCCTCTACCGCTCCAGAAGATATCTCACTACTGATGTAATTCTCTATCTATATAAAAGCCAAGTACGTTCAAGGATGGAATACTGCTGCCACATCTGGGCAGGAGCTGCTAAAAACAGCCTATCCTGCCTTGACAGAGTACAAAATAGACTTTGTGGCTTAGTGGGGGATGCCCTTTTCTCTTCCCTGCAACCTTTCTCCCACAGAAGGGACGTTGCGAGCCTATCTTTGTTTTATCGTTACTTCCATGGCAGGTGCTCGTCTGAGCTCCAATCCCTGGTCCCCCCCCCTGCCAATCTTTCACGATAAACATCCGTCTCGCTGAAACCACGTTCAAAGATTTTCCTCACTCTTTAACTGTGCCTAAATCAAAACAGATTCCATGAACAAAGCTTCCTTCTTAGAAGTGCAGGTCAGTGGAACTCTCTTCCGTTTGCCTGTTTCCCACCTGACTACAACTTGGATGTCTTCAAAGTCCAACATAAACAAATTCCTGACAAACCGCCCCCTTAAGACACTTTATCAAATCTCCAATACTAACGATTACTACAATATTATCCCATTGATTACTGTACATGCAATAACCCTTATCCCCGAGTGGCTTCCGAGCCTTGATAAGTGGTGTCTTCTATGTAAAAAAAAAAAAAAAAAAAAATCATTCCTCCTGTTAACATGGGAAGGGATATTTGTTAACTATTCTGAACCTTCACACACAAGATTAATTTAAAATTACTCCGCCATAAATATATATAAGATTGTGTGTGTGTCGATCGTAACGTTCTGTCTCTTGAGATGGTATTCTGCAACTAGTTTAGTGTGTGTGTGTGTGTGTGTGTGTGTGTGTGTGTATATATATACATACACACACACACAACCCAAATTATAATTAAAAAAACTAAACCATAGCGGTGTTTATTCTCAAATTATATAATCTGTGTGTGTGTGTGTGCGCAGTCACTTAAACACACATGGTC
>NC_136527.1:986540-1206540 GCF_053919585.1 Euprymna scolopes
TCTAGGATGAAGTTAAAATAACTCAAAAGTTTATTAAAAAATTATAAATTAGAAATAAATTATTTTTAAAAAAATAAAAAGGTTAAATGGGGGGAAAAAATGAAGAAAAACTGGGAATATTTAAGGAATAAAAAAAAATCACATGGTCTTAAAAAAAAAATTATTTTTTAGGTTGAGAGAAAAAAAAGGACAAAAAAGGATTTTTTTTTTTTTTTTAATGTTATTTTTTCTACCTTTTTTTTTTTTTTTTTTTTGATTAAAAAAAACTATAAAGAAATAATTCGATGTTTGTTAGAAGCCATCAAGGATCAGACAAAAAACGTCGGGAAAGTTTTAGGAATCCTCAAGTGCTGCTGCGAGGAGTAAAACGAAAAGGAAGACAATTTTACAACCATTTTTGATTTCGAAGGAAAAAAAAAAAAGATAAAACAAAAAATGGAAACCGAAGCTTTTTTTTTTAAATTTAGATCAAAACTCCTCGTTTGGGTCGTGAAAAATGGTTCATCGAAGAGACCTGGGGAAAGATCGGACCTTCCAGCTGGAGACTAGATTGTTTTTAACAACCGACATTGGCTTTTAAAGGTTGTGTGTGTGTGGATGTGTGTTAATAGGGGGTTGAGTTTTTAAAAAAAAAAAAAAAAAAAAAATGGACGAGAATTGCGAGAGAGAGAGAGAGTGTGAGACGGCCCACGCGAAGGGCAAAGTGAATGTCTCGTTTCAGATACAGACACTTGCAGCAGCAGCGGGAGGAGGAGGGGCGGAAACTAGCAGCCGTTTTAGTTTCGTATTTGACATGGAAAAAAAAAAAAAAATAAATAAATAAATAAATAAAAAAAAAGAAGAAATAAGCAAAAAAAAAAAAAACAAGATTTATTTAATCAGAAAAATGGGCGACTCGAAAGCCGTAGCAAACGGTGTACAAGATACAAAAAAATATATTCTATTTAAAAAAAAAATAATCTTGGAGAAGGAGTAACAGCAGAAACTAGCAGCCGTTTTAGTTTCGTATTCGACATGGGGGGGGGAAATAAGCAAAAAAAAAACAAGATTTATTTAATCAGAAAAATGGGCGACTCGAAAGCCGTAGCAAACGGTGTACAAGATACAAAAAAATATATTCTATTTTTCAAAAAAAAACAACAAAAAAAAACTAATCTTGGAGAAGGAGTAACAGCGGAAACTAGCAGCCGTTTTAGTTTCGTATTCGACATGATAAAAAAAACAAAACAAACAAAAAAAAAAAAATATTGAAGCAGAAAAACGGGCGACTCGAAATCCGTAGTAAACCGTGTTAGATATACAAAAATTATATTCTAGTTTTCTAAAGAGAAAAAAAAAACTAATCCGACACTGGGAGGAGAAGGAGTCAGAGCGAAAACTAGCATCTGGTTTAGTTTCGTACTCGATTAATAAAACAAAACAAAAAAAACATTTATTGAATCAGAAAGACGGGCGACTCGAAATCCGCAGCAAACAAATATACAAAAACACAGATATACAAAAAATATATTCTATTTTTCTTAAAAAAAAAAAAAAAAAAAAACCCTCTAATCCGACACTAGGAAGAGGAGAAGTAAACGTGGAAACTAGTAGTCGGTTTAGTTTCGTATTCGACATAAAAAAAATAAATAAAAACATTTATTGAATTAGAAAGGCCATGCAGCTCAAAATCCACAGAAAACGGTGTGAAAGATATCCTAATACGACACTGGAGAAGGAGGAGGAAGAGCGGAAACTAGCATCAGTTTTAGTTTCGTACTCGACATAAATAGAAAAAGCATTTATGAATCAGAACAGGCGGCTCGAAGTCCACAGCAAACAGTGATAGATAAATAAAAAATAAAAAATTCTATTTTCTAAGTATCCCTAACCTTACACCGTTAGACGGAGGGAAAGCGGAAACTAGCAGCCGTTTTATTTTCGTACTCGACATAAAAAAAAAAAGAAAAAAAAGCAAGTCCAACCGTGGCCTTCGTTATAAAGATGGCCGGCCAGCTGAAAAAATGACGTCATCGCCGAGGTCCCAACAAGCAAGATATGTGGAACTCTTAGACTGTCAATAATGAACAGTAATTTTTACAGACAGCGTTACAAAACTTCAAAATTGGATTAAAATAAAGAAATAAAGAAAGAACACGATGATTTATACTGAAACTCATCTAATATTAATAATAAAAAAATAATACAAAAAACACAAGTTGTTTGTTTAAGTATATTATAAGCAATTGAATATTTCGTTGTATTATAGATTTTAAAGATTAGAATGCGTTCTTTAATTACTTATAAATTACATTTTAAAAAAGTGAAGGAACACGATTTGATTTGAAATAAACTTGAAGTTTATTTAATATAATTAAATGAAAATTATGCATGTAAGATTATGAATATTTGAAGCAGAACACAAGCAAAACATTTGATATGAGTTAAGACAATAAACAAATATTAAAATTAAACTATTTTTTTTTAATCAAAATGAACAATATTTTTTAAATCAAAATGAATTTTTTTTTAATCAAAATGAATTTTAAAATCAAAATGAATATTTTTTAATCAAAATGAACAATATTTTTTTAAAATCAAAATGAATATTTTTAAATCAAAATGAACAATATTTTTTTAAAATCAAAATGAATATTTTTTAATCAAAATGAACAATATTTTTTTAAAATCAAAATGAATATTTTTTAATCAAAATGAACAATATTTTTTTAAATCAAAATGAATATTTTTTAATCAAAATGAACAATATTTTTTTTTAAATCAAAATGAATATTTTTTAATCAAAATGAATATTTTTTAATCAAAATGAACCACAATATTTTTTCAAAATCAAAAACAATATTTTTAATAAATTCATGAAATATTGCACAGTAAAAAAATAATTAACCTAAAGAAAAAATCATGTTTCTTATTTAAGATTATTTCACCACATAACAAAAATAACATGCAAAATCATTTTTTTATATCCATATTTTCAGTTTGTTAAAATATGTGGGTTTGTATTACTGTAAACATAGATTCGAAAAAGTTGTCAAAAAACAAATATATAACAAATAAATGTTATCAAAGGCAAGATAAGTTACTTTTCTACCAAACTGGATATATTTTTTGTGTTTTTATTCAATGTAACACGTTTATTCAGCTCGCAAAACATACAGTGTTTACCGATGTATTCGAAAATTCCAGATGGCGTCTGATTCTCTCTTTAACACGGCAAGTTTGGGAAAAGGTGTTATAAATACAAAACCGGATAAAATACTGTTAAAAACTCGCTCAATATATGTTACCGTGACATAGGTTGACATATATTCGGCGGGTTTTTAATATTATTTTGTCTAGTTTATTATTTATAACACCTTTTCCCAAACTTACCGTGTTAAAGAGAAAATCAGACGCCATCTTGAATTTTCGAATACATCGGTAAACACTGTATGTTTTTCAAGCTGAATAAACATGTTACATTGAATAAAAACACGAAAAATATTTGGTAGAAAAGTAAATTATCTGCCTTTGATAACATTTATTTGTTATATATTTGTTTTTTGACAACTTTTTCGAATCTATGTTTACAGTAATACAAACCCAATTACGTTAATGAAATGAACGAAAGACCACGAGTGAACGCGCGTTTTTTGTTTTTTTTAGTTTAGTATCATATATATATATATATATATATATATATATATATATATATATATATATATATATATAAATAAGTATTTTTAAATTTTATCTTTCTAGCATTAAAAAAAAGTTTAAAAATTTTATCAGCCGGCATAATTTATTTTTAAATATTGAAAAATTTCAGGAAAATTAATTTTTGCTAGATTTTTAAAACATGTGTGTCAACAGCTTAAAAAAATCGTCTCTTCAAAAGAACGTGTTTTAAAGAGTCGAAGTTGTCTCGCATTTTCATTAGTTTTGTATGCTGTAAAAAAATTTTTTTTAATATTAGCAATTTATTTGAAGCTTCTTCTTTTGAATGGTAAAAAATTTAGGATGATAATCTTGAATTAAATTATAGTTACATCGTGTTAAATACAGGGGGGGGAGCATGTTAAAACTTACTTTGCTGAATGGAGATGGTGTAAAATCTTTTTTTTTTTACTGCATTATAATTCTTTATCTTTCGGAAATGAAAATACTGTCACTTTTTTGTCCTTTATGATAATTTCCTCAGCAATTTGGAACGATGCACCGTGAAGGCATTTTAATAAAAAAAGAAATATTACACTGACTTCAAGACGTTACGAGTTACGAGTGACTACCGGTGTCAAGCAACTAAGGACTATCCGTGATGACGTCAGAAGATTAAATTATTTTTGCCCACCGGCCATCTTGTCTTTTAAGACGGTCTTGGCCCAACCCCACACGGGGAGAAGGGAGAAGAGCGGAAATTAACAGCCGTTTTTTTTTTTTTCGTACTCGACAGAAAAAAAACTAGTGAATCAGCAGAACGGTCGACTCAAAGTCTCAAACAATGTTAGATAAAAAAAAAAACTATTTTTATTAAGAGAAAATTAATAAACACGCTGGGAGAAAGCAAAAACTAGCTGTCGAGTTTCGTACTCAACTTTAAGAAAAATAGGTACTTGTACAGTTTAATCAAGATATTAAAAAATGAAAATATCGAAAAAAAAGTTTAAATTGTACGTATCCGTTATGGAACGAAGTTCTCCGAAAAAAAATTTCACTTAATTTCATCAAGTAGTTTTTCTCTTTTTTTTTTTTTTTTTTTTTTTTACAATGAAAAAACAATTTGTTATGATACCGAGCAGAATGTTCGATTTTTAAGAAGAAAAGCTAGGGGATGGGGAAGGGTGTCAGTGCTTTAACTGGAGTTATCTCCCTTTGTCATTTCTAAAATTCAAACAATTTTTTTTAAATCCAAGATGGCTGCCTTCAACAGACTCTCATAAAAACGTGTTTTCCCGCTGTAAAAAAAAAAAAAACTACTTGATGAAATTAAGTGAAATTTGTTTTCAGAGATCTTCGTTCCATGACGGATACATACAATTTAAACTTTTTTCGATATTTTCATTTTTTAATGTCTTCACTAAACTGTACAAGTACCAAAAGATAAAACATTTAGCGAATTAAAAGAATGGGCGACTCGAAGTCCGCAGCAAACGGCGTTAGATACATAAAAAATATATATTCAATTTTTCTAAAAAAGTAAAAATAAAGAATAGAAAGAGATCAATAAATATTATTAAACACGCTTGTTGACCTAATCTAGTGTGGCCTTCGTAAATGGCGTTCCACTAAAATAACTTAATCTTCTGCTGTCACAGAATAGAGTACAATTGTTTGTTGTTGTTTCAGCGTTCACTGTTGGTCGGTTGAGCCGGCTCCTCCTCTGCATATCATGTAGGCGTCGCCCAAGCACGTCGGATTGAAGCTGCAGTTGATATCCGGTTCCTGTCAGAGAACCTCAGTTAAACAACAATGAGCCTGGCCAGTATCAGATGGGTGACCATTTGGGACTACCAGGTACTGTATGTGCTCTCCACTTATCTCGGCATTGTTTCCAGTTTTCTTTTTTTACACAGTGATCACCACTTATCAAGGCCCGGAAGCCACTCAGGGATAAGGGTTATTGCAAGTTGTTCTGGATTTTTCCTTGCAATTGGACTCAAGCAGTGCTGATTCAGGAAAGGTGTGATTGGGATTGCGCAACTCTTGCCTACGAATTACGTGCACAACTGCTCCTACAGGAGATATCCTTTGTCTTTTGAAACTGAACGGAAGCATCGATAAGAGAATGGTGTGGACAAGAGGTTGGTATATTCAAATTTTTGTACCACGTCTGCCTTAATTTCTGGATTAGAGTCGGGTGCGAAAACGGCAGAAGCATTGTTGACACGGTTGCCAATATCCGCTTCATCTTGGCCTGTTGGGTGATAATAGAACCCAGGTATTTGAAACTCTGGACCTCTGTTGTGGATTTCTTCTTTTTTTTTTAACAAAGAAATCACTACTTATCAATGCCAAGAGGCCACTCGAGAATGAGGGCTAATGAGTATACGGTAGTCAGTGTGAAAATATCGTCGTAATCATTAATTGTGGAAATTCGGTAAATTGGATTAATTAAGGGGATGGCTCATCAAGAATTTGTTCACGTTGGACTTCAAAACAACCAGATTGTAGTCAGCTGGAAAGCAGTAAAATGGAACAAAGTTCCACAGACGTGTAGTTCTAAAAAAGAAGCTTTGTTCATGGAATCTACGTTTAGGTTTAGGCACAGATAAAGAGTGGGGGAAATTATTGATAGTGTTTTCAGCTAGACGAATGTTTCTCATGAATGTTTAGTGAAGGGGGATCATAGATTGGAGCTTAGACAAGCACTTGCCATAAAAATAATGATAAAACAGAGACAGGCTCACAAGAGGTTGCAGGGAAGAGAAAAGGGCATCCCCTACTAGCCTACAAAATCTATTTGGAACTCTGTCAAGGCAGGATAGGGTCTTTCTAGCAGCTTCTGCATAGATATGGCAACAATACTCCATCCGTGGATGTACCTGGCTCTTATATAGGTAGAGAATTGCATCAGCAATGAGATATCTATTGGATCGATAGAAGGATTCCTTCATTTTCCTAGCGACCTTGGCAACAGATTTGATGTATGTGTTCCATTTCAGATCAGGAGTAAAGATCAGACCCAGGAGCTTATCAAAACATGGAATCCCCTCAAGACGAGAGTCATTCATTTCAATTGATGCCAGATGGGGATCAGAGCGTTGATGATGTAAAGATAGAAGCTTGGTTTTAGATGCATTAAAAGTAACCAGCCATTTCTTTCCTCATTGTACCACATGCTCAAGATCAGAGGAGAGAGAATCAGAGAAAACTTAGTCATTTATGGCCTTTGTTGTGCTTCCATAGATGGTAGTGTCATCAGCAAAAATGTCTATGAATGATTTGGAAGATCATTAATGTAGATCAGGAAGAGAGTTGGGCCCAGGATGGACTCCTGAGGGACTCCAGCATTAATACTATGAGCTTCTGATTTCTTCCCATCAACAACTACTCTTAAGAACCTATAAGAGAGAAATGATTTAATAATTGAGAAAACATTTCCAGCTGTACCATAGCTGGAAATCTTGTGAAGTAGATCATACTCTATCAAAGGCCTTTGATATGTCAAGAGCAATTGCCCTAGAAAGGAAGCCTTTGTCGAGAGATTCGCTAATCCTATGAGATATAAACGTAAGCACATCTGCTGTAGATCTAGCAGAACGGAAACCATATTCCATGTCACTAAGAAGGTTATTTTTGCTGAAGTGGTTGACTACTTTTCTATTTAACACAGATTCCAACAACTTACTTATGACGCACACAAGACTTATTGGTCTGTATTGAGAGGGAGATGACTAATCACCTGAATTCTTAACTATGGGGCATACTGACAAGGTTTTCCAGGGTGTTGAGAAGATAGAAGCTTGGTTTTAGATGCATTATAAGTTCTCGTTCCTATCTTAACGGACTATTGTCCTCAGATTTCTTGATGTTTATTTACTTAATGGCCCGTTATTTGTCTAATGGTTGTGGGTAGGGTTGGTTATGGTCTTTGGTGTGGTTTCAAGTGAGGGCCACATCATGCCACCTCAAATCTTCAAAGTCGGCTTGAAAGTCAGCAGCAAAGTGTACCTGGATGTGCTGAAGAGTGTGGTTATCTCCTGGTGTAATCAGGTGGCCTCTGGTAGACTTTGGGTGTGGCAGCAGGCCTCAGCACCGGCCCACAAGTCCAAAGAGACCCAAGCTTGGCTTCAGAAGGAATGCTATGACTTTGTACCTTTCTCTCACTGAACCTCCCTCCTCCCCCAATGTGAACTCGCTGGGCTACTTTGTTTAGTCATATGTCGAGAACATCACCAACATGACCTCTGACAACACTAAAGTCAGCTTGATCACCGCTAACTGCCAACTATTCGACAAGCTCTTGCTGGCACTTGTGGAAAAGGCATGCTCCCAGTTCCAGACCAGTATCGAGGTGGTGATTGAGGCTGAAGGTGGCTACATTGAATGTATGTCAGCTTTGCTCCATAATCAAGTTACCTGAATTGATTTTTTAAATACAAGTTTTAAAATAAAAAAGCTGTAGTGTTGTTTTTTTTTTTTAGGGCGACAACTTTATAGTTCCACCTCGTAGAATGAGGCTGAAGGCGGCTACATCATTCCACCGCTAGGGTTGGATCAAATACTGACTTTTAACAATTGAAATACAAATACAAATACTTTCGTTTAGGTTACCAGAAATACAAATACTTTTATTCCTAAGTCTAAAAATACAAATACTTTTATTCCTCAATCTCAAAATACAAATAAAAATACAATAACTGATTTAAACAAAAACAAATATAAGTACTTTTTTTCCAAAGTAATAAAGAAATCTGAAAATATGCAAAAGAAAAAGAAAAGAAATATTTCCTTCCAAATTTTACATCTACATTCTATATCATATCCTCATTGCATTTTTTATTATCATTAGAGATCTGAAAGTTTCCCCCTCTCTCTCTCTCTCTCTCTCGCGCTCTCTCTCTCTCTCTCTCACTCTCTCTCTCTAATACAAAATACTATTTTCCTGGATGCTATAATACAAATTACTTTTTCTTGTGATGTTAAAATACAATTACATTAAAATTGTATTTAAATACAATTGAAATACAAATACAATTGTATTTGATCCAACCCTAATGTATATACTCGTCACAGAACGAAGATGTCATATTCTAAAAATCATGTAGGTTTGGCTAGTAACGTTTCTATTTGGCTAGTAAATGGAAATATTTAGTTGTCAGAGGTCAACTAAAGATAAATGTGTCCATAGAGCTCTGAATACCTGTTATGTGAAGTTCTAGAAGGTTCACCCTCCCAGGCATTTTTTCTTGGTCCCCGACAAAGGAGGAATTGAATCCTGTAATTCACTCCCGTTTGTTTGTTTGCACTTAATAACCATGCCATGGATTTTTTTTTTTAATTTTGCGCGAACATTAGTTATGATGAAAATTTTTCACTGGGGATGGAGGGGGGGGGATACTTGTTTTTTGCATTTATCTGTTATCTGAAAATATGCAAAAAAAAAGAAAAAGAAAGGAAATATTTCCTTCCAAATTTGACATCTACATTACATTCTATATCATGTCCTCTTTGCATTTTATTATCTCTCTCTCTCTCTCTCTCTCTCTCTCTCTCTCTCTCAAATGTAAATACAAATACAAAATACTATTTTCCTGGATGCCATAATACAAATTACTTTTTCTTGTGATGTTAAAATACAAATACAAATACAATTGCCTGGAGGATTCTCTAACGTCAAGACACATAAGACAATGTATGTTTTTATATATTGGTTTGTTTCATTCCCAGGCATCTTGTCTTGAGTGAAATTGATAATCTTGAACTTGTGGCATTTCTCCGCATCAATTTGGAGACCATCACTCCCTTATGGGAAGACCTGTTTACCCCATCTTGCTTTCTCGTCTTCCAGCATTCAACTCAACTAAACTGAAAATGAGTTAAAAATAAAAAACTATACAAAATATTGTAAGAAACTCGCTCAATATATATTACCGTGACATTGGCTGACATATATTCGGTGGGTTTTCCACAGTATTTTGTATAGTTTTTATTTTAAACTCATTTTCCCAAACTTACCATGTTCAACAGAGAGTCCAGCTCCATTTGTAATTTTCAAATACATCGGTAAACACTGTATGTTTTTCAAGCTGAATAAACATGTTACATTAAATAAAAACGCTAAAAAATTATATCATTTATTTGTTATATATTTGTTTTTTTGACAACTTTTTTGAATCTATGTGAATACAATCCCTAAAATTTCAATGCAATATTCGTTTTCAGCATACATGAGAATCTACAGAAAAATGTTAAGGTGGAAACCATTTCATGCACAAAAGGGTCCACAATGACCTCCCTAAACACATACTTAAATCATTCGTTGACATCTATGCTGATGACACGACCATCTACAGCAACACATCAAAGGCTGTAAATGACAAAGTTCTCTCTGATTCTCTCTCCTCTGATCTCGAGCGCGTGGTTCAGTGGGGGAAGTCGTGGCTGGTTACCTTTAATGCATCTAAAACCAAACTCCTATCCTTACATCATCAACGCTCCGATCTCCATCTGGCATCAATTGGGATGGATGGCTCTCGTCTGGAAGAGGCCCCGTGTTTTGGCAAGCTTCTGGGTTTGACCTTTACACCTGATCTGAAATGGAACACGTACATCAAGTCTGTTGCCAAGGTTGCTGGAAAGATGGTGGGATCCTTTTACCGCTCCAGAAGATATCTCACTACTGATGCAATTCTCTATCTATATAAAAGCCAAGTACGTCCAAGGATGGAATACTGTTGCCATATCTGGGCAGGAGCTGCTAAAAACAGCCTATCCTGCCTTGACAGAGTACAAAATAGACTTCGTGGCTTAGTGGGGGATGCCCTTTTCTCTACCCTGCAACCTCTCTAGACAAATTTTCACAAACAAATAAAAAGTCAAATTGAGCATTTAAATTGTAAATATATAAGCATTTATATTTTTTCATTGTGCTTGTGCAGATTAATGATGTTTTAAATCGACACATTTCAGGTGAAAACATTATTATGTATTTACATATCCTGCTGAAATAAGTATAAATTAATAAAATTAATGGCAGACGTTGTCGAGAGTTCCCCCCCCCTTTCTAAATTCCACAATTTTCACTTTTTTCCCCGATTATATAAAAAATATAACTTTTCACGTGGGGGTTCAGTTTTCAATTATAACGTTACTAAATTGAACACGAACTTGGTGACTACGATGAAAAAAAAAAAAAATGACAACTCTCTGATGTGACCGGAAGGCAGCGGTTAGAACGGAGGTGTTAAAAAAAAGGAGATTTCTTTAGACCCCCCCCCCCGTCTCATCTCTGAATGTATCCATCTCATTGATTCATCGTGGTCACAAAGTTCGTGTTCAATTTAGTACAACGCTATTATTGAAAACTGAACCCCCACGTGAAAAGTTATGAAAAATTTCAATTTTTTTTTATAATCTGAAGCTTAAGTCTACAATCGATGATATTAACAAGAAAAAAGTAAAAAAAAAAAAAAAAAAAAAATTGTGGAATTTAGAGGGGGGGGGGGGCACAGTCTCAACAACGTCCACCCCCTTAATTTTTCCTATTTACAATGCCTCCCCACGGGACAGAGTTAGACACCAGGGTCGTTTTTTAACGTGGAGAAAAGGAACAAAATAAAAATTGTCTCAGTCGTGAAGGATTTCTCCTCCACTGACAGAGAACAAGAAATTGAAGTGCAACATCTGAAGAACAGATGGTATTTATTTGCTCCCCCACTGAGCAAATTAGGCACAAGGCCGTTTTTAATGTGAGGTAAAAACCAGCTCCCCGAAAAGTAGGCAAAAAGGGGGCACTCTGGTTACCAAAAATAATAATTGTCCCAGTATAGAGGGTTTCCCCTCCATTGACTGGTACAAATTATCTTAAGTGCAGCATCTGCCGGAACAGATACTACACTTTGATCTTGTCCCGAAGGCCAAGTAAACCCCCTTAATTTTTAGTTAAACACGAGGAACAAATAAATAAACGAAAATTTATTTATTATTTACTTATTTATTATACGATATTGAGAGGAAATGCTCTCCGCTTCTTGAAGATATACCTTTTTTTTTTTTAGATTAAAATTCTTCGGTTAGTCACACCATTTATGGCCGTATTTCCGTATCAAATTCCGTAAATTGATGACTTAATGATGAAGTAGGAGGAGGAGAAGGAGGAGGAGGAAGAAAGTTGATATCCTCCCTTTCAGTATGAAACCATAATCTTTTTTTACATACACATTAAATAAATAATACACAGATTTATTAGCTTATTCGGAAACTTAACACATATTTATTTAAGAATAAATTGTAGTAAATGGAGATTAATGGCCATATTTTCGTATCCAAATTCCAAAGGTTAAGAAGAAGGGGGCGGTATAAGCGATAGGACACGGCCACCGTAAAGCAGGCCTGTCTAGCAAGTCTCGTTTATCTGCTGATGTCATATAAGTTGGTAATAAATCACATCTGGAGATTTCGTTTACAATCTAGCGGGTAAAATTTTGATCTAGCGGCTAACGGTTTTTTTCTAGAAAATCTGGAGATATTTGACGCCCACGCACCCGCAATTTAAGATTTAAAAAATAAAGAAAAGCATTTGAAAATACCATAAACTGAATTCCTTCAGATAGGTAGAAAAATCGATTTTTTGCAAGTACATTTTAGGAGGGGGGGGGGTTGAGTCTCTGTAGTTTAAAATACGATCTAAACACTCCTCTTAATTTGAAAGTATTTATTTACTTACAAAACGTGTAGACAAGTTAACAGTCGAAAGTTGTATATTAAAAAACAACAACAGCAAAAAAAAACAACAACAAAACTTTAATCAAACGCAGTAAAGTTAAAAAATCTAGCGATTTTCTGGAGATTTTTTTTCCATGATTTAGCAAGTTTTTAAGACGCTTCAAAAAAAGAACAGTTACAGGTGAACTTTTAGGAGATTGCCTACCATGTCTAAATTCAACAATTTAAATTTTTTCTTACTTTTTTCACGTTAATCTAATCGATTACAAACTTAACTTTCAGATTGAAAAAAAAAAAGAAAATTTGAAAAAAGAATATTCCTTATGAGTTTTATCGTCAGGAATCAGTTTTCAACTACAACTATTTCAATTATAACTATTTTAATTATAACTATTTCAATCATAACTATTTAAATTATAACTATTTCAATCATAACTATTTAAATTATAACTATTTAAATTATAACTATTTCAATCATAACTATTTCAATTATAACTATTTCAATTATAACTATTTCAATTACAACTATTTCAATTATAACTATTTCAATTACAACTATTTCAATTATAACTATTTCAATTATAACTATTTCAATTACAACTATTTCAATTATGACTATTTCAATTACAACTATTTCAATTATAACTATTTCAATTATAACTATTTCAATTACAACTATTTCAATTATAACTATTTCAATTATAACTATTTCAATTATAACTATTTCAATTACAACTATTTCAATTATAACTATTTCAATTACAACTATTTCAATTATAACTATTTCAATTATAACTATTTCAATTACAACTATTTCAATTATGACTATTTCAATTACAACTATTTCAATTGTAACTATTTCAATTATAACTATTTCAATTATAACTATTTCAATTATAACTATTTCAATTATAACTATTTCAATTACAACTATTTCAATTACAACTATTTCAATTATAACTATTTCAATTATAACTATTTTAATTACAACTATTTCAATTATGACGTTCTACTAAATTGAACACCTACTTTGTGACCATTACTGAGAAAAAGATATTGCAACTCTCTCACGTGACCAGTGAATATTCCCGTCTAAAAAAGGGGGATAGAAAGGGAACTTTCTTAACCCCCCTCTCTTTCTCTCTCTCTCTCATCTATCTATTTCAACCGCGTGTCGTCTCGTTTGAAAGAACCCCAACTATAAGAAATTGTGAATTTTTTTTTTTTTTTAAATTTGGTCAAAAATTAAAATGGCCACTCCAAAAATGAACCTTTTGTAAAATTTTACAGAAAATAATTTGTTACATTTGTTGCGGGGCCAAATGTCAGTGGCAATCGACCCTAGAACTAAAAGATGACACAGGCAAGAAAAAGACGAAAAACGGTGATGGCAGAGAAGAGATGACAAACGCAGTAGGTACCGTCGTGAACGAATACAAATCTGTTCAGGTTTATTTTCCAAAAAAAAACTGAATGATGGTAGGAGGTCTTCGGCTGAAGGTTGAAGTCCATCTCCAGTGACTACAGGACATACGTGCTGCCTTGGGCTGCTGGGCTGCTAGAAATCGAGCGAGTCGACGGTGAGTGGTCACTGCTGTTGCTACTGGGTTCGGCCGTTATCTGGGAGGTAGTCTAACCCATTCTGTGTGGACATGGTTGCTGCTGAGTTACATTACGCACAGACAAAACTTCTTATAAATTTACCCTTGTCCCTTTTTTAGTGTGAGAATTTCTCTTATTGATTTTGCCCCCGGCAGAATGAAAGAAAACCAATCAGAAATTAAAACCGGATCACTTTTTAAACTCCAACGTAAATTTTATTAAAGCAAAAAGATGCACTATTAAGTACTTACCTTGTTATCACACATCTTAATAGTGCATGTTGTTGCTTTTCACTGTTTCGGTATTTCTATATTACTAGCGGATTGGAGACCTGGACCACATACAGGAGGCACGTAAAAACCCTGGAGACGTACCACCAAAGATGCCTCCGAAAAATCCTCAGAATCAGTTGGAAGGACCGACGCACCAACACCAGCGTCCTGAGTGAGGCTAACATTCCCACTATCACCGCTACTGTTGCTCAACGCCAGCTCAGATGGACTGGTCATGTTGTCCGAATGCCGGATCTCCGCCTCCCAAAACAGATGTTCTACTCTCAGCTTGTTGAGGGAAAGCGTGCGCAGGGTGGCCAGAAGATGAGGTATAAGGACAACATCAAAGTAAATTTAAAGCGGTTTCACATGGACCTTAAGACATGGGAGGACGTGGCTGAGAGCAGGTTGGCATGGAGGAGTGCTGTCCACAAAGGTGCTGCGCTTTATAGTAGTGACCTAAATCAAGCTGCTGAGGATAAACGCAAGCACAGAAAGGACAGATTGTCAACCAGGCACACCCAACCCCACCCCACCACCACTACCTTTATCTGCCCAAATTGCACAAGATAAATTGGGTCTAGGATTGGGCTCTATGCTCACCTGAGGACCCACAGAAGCCACAACGGAGGACAGTCTTACTCGGACACGAGTGACCGCCGATGATCATGATGATTACTAGCGGGGTTACCCGGATGTTTGGAGGTGTGTGAAAAAAATAAACAAAGTGTTAGTAGGCAGGCAGGCTCGAACCCGTGACTCGAAGGTGGAAAAGAAAGTGTGATACCTTACTGCTACGCTATGAAGCCATAGTAAGTGAAAAGCGTTTAAATTTAACGATGTCAATCAAAAAGTTGACTTGCTAAGTGAATGAGTTCACGCAGGTGCAGAGATGAACGGTGGCTGAACGCCAGTTCAGCTTTCCACCATTTCATTTATTTGTTTCGCCACAATTTTTTGCTACTGATGCAATTCTCTATCTATATAAAAGCCAAGTACGTCCAAGGATGGAATACTGTTGCCATATCTGGGCAAGAGCTGCTAAAAACAGCCTATCCTGCCTTGACAGAGTACAAAATAGACTTCGTGGCTTAGTAGGGGATGCCCTTTTCTCTACCCTGCAACCTCTCTCCCACAGAAGAGACGTTGCGAGCCTGTCCTTGTTTTATCGTTATTTTCATGGCAGATGCTCGTCTGAACTCCAATCTCTGGCCCCCCCCTCGCCAATCTTTCACAAAAAACACCCGTCTAGCTGAATCCACTGTCAAAAATTTTCCCCACTCTATATCTGTGCCTAAATCAAAACACGGATTCCATGAACAAAGCTTCTTTCTTAGAACTGCACGCCTGTGGAACTCTGTTCCGTTTGCCTGCTTCCCACCGGACTACAACTTGGATGTCTTCAAGTCCAATGTTAACAAATTCCTAATGAACCGCCCCCTTAAGTAAACACTTTAGCAAATCTCCTCACTAACGTAATGTACTTGCAATAACCCTTATCCTTGAGTGACTTCCGGGCCTTGATAAGTGGTGATCGCTGTGTAAAAAAAAAAAAAAAAAAAAAAAAAAAAGTTCCTTCCCCCCACCCCCCAAAATAAGGGGAACTCTTAAATGAATAGCAATTGTCAAAAAAGGATTCCGCCTCTTTGCTCACCAGAGACAAAAGCATAGAGTGATTGCCAGATACAATGAAAGCATCATCATCTTTCTTCTGATCTGAATTTTCCATTTCGTTTTCAAAAAGGACGTTTTTGTACTTTTTTATATTCTCACTTATTTATGTTTAAATCGATTCTGAAGTAAGTTGCATTCTTTCAAATTTATTTATCAATTTATTGTAAGTTTTTATATTTTATATAATTGTCATTTGTTTTTTTATTTTCAGGATTTTCAATCAACACTGTGTAGGGGAATAAATAAGAGCACCGGATTACCGGTGTAGGGTAAGGAGTGAGGTCCCTTGAGAAAAGTAGAGGAGAGTCCGTACACATGAGGCACGGACGCAAAAAGTTCTTCTCCTAAAAGACAATGTTGGACAGGCAGAGTACAACTCTAGAATAGTCCTCACTCCTCCGTAAACACTGTGTAATATATGTCTTGTCTGCGCGCGTGTGCGGTCGGCGGTTTCTCCTCCAAGGGTGCTCTTAACCGAGTGTCCGCGGCGGCCGGTACGTTCACTTTGAAAAAATTAGAGTGCTCAGAGCGGGCTGTTCAAGCTTGCATACGATAAGCATGGAATGATGGAAGAGGGCCTCGTCTACGTCTGTCGGTCTCCGTCTACGGCGAGGCAATTCCATATAAGTTATCAACTTTACCAAATTTTCATTACTAATGATTACTATAATGTCCAATTTCTACTGTACACTCTTTAACCCTTATCCTTGAGTGGCCTCTTGGCCTTGATAATGTGGTGATGCTTATGTAAAAAACAAAAAAAAAACCCAAAAAACCCCACTATTGAAGTGAGTAATCTTTTTACCTTAATGTTCTGAATTGCAGTGTTGTCATGTTTTCATGTTTGTTAATAAATTCTTGTCGTTTATACTTGTTGTACGTTTAGTAATTATTAAAGCTGGTCGGTAGTTTTGGGACTTGGAAGAACCTAAACCTGTACCAACAGCTGCAGCAGGTTGAAGAGTTGAGTGATGCCTTCCAAGATGGGTACTGCTAGCCTAGTAGCCTCGTGGAGTTCACTGTAGATGACCGTTTGAAGGCGGACAAATGACAGGTCAAACTGTAGATCTTAATTTCGTCTCTTACAGACATTATATTGTAATGATGAAAGTCAATTGATTCACAGAGTACAACAACGTGCAAAAATATAATAATTCGCCAAACATAAGTGCATTGGTGTTTGCAAATCATAATAACATTTCGCCCCACATTAGGGCATTAAAACATCTCAATGAGATAAAGTGATTTGGAGGCTACAAGTCTTGAGTGAATTTTGAATGTCCATTTCAACCTGAGTCTGTGGTGAAACTGGTGACCTGAAAAGATAAATTTGGCACCAAGAGTACCCTTGGCAGTTTAAAATAACAAGCAAGTTGACAAAACAAATTCGTGAGCAGACAAATCGACCAATGAGGAGCCTGCTTATTTCTGCAGAATTTCTTACACCCTTTTTTAAATGGGAATATTCACCGGTCATGTGAGAGAGATGGCCATAATGTGGGCGTTCAGTTTAGTAAAACATTATAATTGAAAACTGATCTCTGATGGTAGAAATCATAAAAAAAAAAAATTTTTTTCCTAAATTTTTTTTTATTTTTTTGAAAATTTTTTTTTTTTTAATCTGAAAGTTAAGTTTGTAATTGATGAAATTAAGGCGAAAAAAAAGTGTAAATTGTGGAATTTATAGGCAGGGGAGGGCAAGCTCCTATCTTTACATCATCAACGCTCTGATCCCCATCTGGCATCAATTGAAATGAATGCCTCTCGTCTTGGGGAGGCTCCATGTTTTGACAAGCTTCTGGGCTTGACCTTTACTCCTGATCTGAAATGGAACACGTACATCAAGTCTGTTGCCAAAGTTGCTGGAAAGATGGTGGGATCCTCCTACCGCTCCATTAGATATCTCACTACTGATGCAATTCTCTATCTCTATAAAAGCCAAGTACGTCCAAGGATGGAATACTACTGCCATATCTGGGCAGGAGCTGCTAAGAACAGCCTATCCTGCCTTGACAGAGTACAAAATAGACTTCGTGGTTTAGTGAGGGATGCCTTTTCTCTTCCCTGCAGCCTCTCTCCCACAGAAGAGACGTTGCGAGCATATCCTTGTTTTATCATTATTTCTGTGGCAAGTGCTCGTCTGAGCTCTAATCTCTCGTCCTCCCTCGCCAATCTTTCACAAAAAACACCTGTCTAGCTGAAACCACTGTCAATAATTTTCCCCACTCTTTATCTGTGCCTAAATCAAAACGTAGATTCCATGAACAAAGCTTCTTTCTTAGAAGTGCACGCCTGTGGAACTCTTTACTGCTTGCCTGTTTCCCTCCTGACTTCAACATGGATGTCTTCAAGTCCAACATAAACAAATTCCTGATGAACCGCCCCCCCCCCCCAAGAAATGACACTTTATCAAATCTCCAATACTAATGAATACTGCAATACTATTCCATTGATTACTGTGCACAAAATAACCCTTATCCCCGAGTGGCTCTGGGCCTTGATAAGTAGTGACTTTCTGTTAAATTCTTTCATCTTTGATCTAGTTATTGTTTCGATTGCTGCTGCTTTTGTGGATACGTGGGCAATGTTGGACTTTGTATGTAAATAAATATGTAAAAAAAAAAAAAAAATTGTTTCCACAATCAAAATAATAGAATTTTAGTTTTTCGAATGCAATGTGTAATGAAGGAAAACCAACCGGTCTCCGAATTCATGGGTCAAAACTCCTTTCTCTATCAAGAAAAAAAGGTAAATGTATAGTTTAGCGGTGTAAATTATTTTACAGACAAAAATATTATAAAAACTGGTAATCTCCAAAAATACCGTTAGGGCTTACAACATGGCCGCCAGAAGAGTCACGTGATCCGGTTGATCTAAAACATGAATCGTGCAAATGGAAAACGCAGCCTTGAAGGCAAACTTTGACAAACAATCACAATTTGTTTGTATTTAATTTTTTGTTGATATAATGTTGTTATAAAAATAGGCAAACTTTGAGAAACAATCTTAGGTTGTTTTTAGTTAAAACAGTGTTTATAAAAAGTATTTTATTCAGAACAAACAAGTGGTCGACTAGGTGTATCAGAATTTTAGGCGGAATTTTTGACACCCCCAACAAAAAAACTGCGAATAAAATATATAAAACTCGTAATTTCTGTTTTTAAAGTGGGTTGTCAATTTTCTTTATGAAATATACTTCCAAAATAAACTATTACAGTCGTTTAAAACATAATAGAAGTATTATTTTTTATTTTTTAAAAACAATGTTTACAAAATGTCTACGAACGTTCGTAGACATTTTGTAAACATTGTTTTTAAAAAATAAAAAATAATACTTCTATTATGTTTTAAACGACTGTAATAGTTTATCTACGCACGTTCGTAGACATTTTGTAAACATTTAAAAAACAAACAAACTGTGATTGTTTCTCAACAAAAAATTAAATGACCGTTCTAAATAAAGTATTTATTATTATGATATTGAAAAACTGTTTTTGTACTTAATTATTATGCTTGTTTGTCAAAGTTTGCTTTAAATTTGCGTTTTCCGGTTTCGTAATACGGCGATTCATGTTTTGGATCAACCGGATCACGTGACTCTTCTGGCGGCCATGTTGTAAGCCCTAACGGTATTTTTGGAGATTACCTAAAAACTATTTATTTTTATACTAGCCTGGGTGCCCGGCATTGCCCAGATGTTTAGAGGTGTGGGTTGAGCAAAAAAAAAAAGGTGGTAGTAGGTAGGCAAGCAGGCTCGAACCCGTGACGCAAAGGCGGAAAAGAAAGTGAAAAAATAATCTGACGTCTTACCCCTACTCCATGATGCGACCGAAAGTTTGGAACGTTAAAATTAAACAAAGTCAATCCAACCAATACAATGACTTGCAAAAAATCGACCTCACCTTGTAGAAAACTGCCCACTTGGAGGTGAAGGAATTAATGTTTTTGGCATTTTTTTTGATATTTGTCATCTGAGATGTCCAGCTTCAAAATAATACCAATCTCGTGAAAATTCGTCGCCTCTGTCGAAAGTTTTTTTTTTTTTTTTTTTTTTTTTTTTTACACAGTAATCACCACTTATTTTAGTGAATCAATCCCACCCGGAAGCCACTCAGGGATGAGGGTTATTGCGAGTACATTACGTTAGTGAGGAGATTTGCTGATATGTTTACTTAAGGGGGCGGTTCATTACGAATTTGTTAACATTGGACTTGAAGACAACCAAGTTGTAGTCCGGAGGGAAGCAGGCAGACGGAACAGAGTTCCACAGGTGTGCAGTTCTAAGAAAGAAGCTTTGTTCATGGAATCTGCGTTTTGATTTAGGCACAGATATAGAGTGGGGGAAATTTTAGGCAGACATACAAATGTACATACATACATACATTTAAACAGACAGGTGATATTTATATTATAGATAAAACATATTATTAGACTCAAAGGCTAAAATAAAACCAGAAAAAAAAAATTCATTTTTATTATTTTTTCATCATTTCTTATTAGACTAAATGTATGACATTCGAGGCCGCCATATTGCTTTTAAAATTTGGCCCTTCTAAGGTTTGACAGATCGGCCTTTTTAAGGCCAAGTTTAATGTTTTTTACTCTCTTTCATGGAAGCCATATTTTTTTGTAAAAAAACCCATTCAATTAAAGCAACTAGCAGCATCCGTAAAAAGCACAATTATAAAATAGACACAAAATGATGACGTAGCTGATAGTGCGTAAAATGTTTGGTGATTTTACATAACAGAAGATCCTTAAAGGTCAGGTCCTGGATATGACCTTAAACTATATTCGATGGTAAGGCCCCAGCTTGCAGGCTTTGGGGAGTGTGGAGCCACCCCTTAATTGCCATTGCTCCCAGGTCCACTCTGACCCGGACTGGTAGTATCTGTTAGGTTCCCAACCATGGGTTAAATAGAAACCGACTTGAAAAAAAAAAAAAAACAAATATATTCTATTAAAAACTTTTTCTTCAAAATCACTGGATTTAGCATTAAATAACCTGAAAAGGGTTAATATGATATAAAACAAAAATAACAAACCAACGAACCAACCTAAAGGCCAGTTTCAGTTTTTCTCTTTTTTTAAATGCATTTTTTAAAGTTTTTATTATGCTTTAAAAAAAAACAAAAAAAAACCTTTCGCTCCTTATTGACAATCTGTTCGACAGATCTTGTTTGCTAACTACATGCATGACGTCATTTTTCAGTGAACAGGTCTGCTTTATCTAGGTCATGGATAAGCCCACTACTGAATCCAAAGTCAGAAGATTTTTTTTTTTTTTTACAAAGGAGTCACCTGGATTTTCCTGATGAGGAAGTGTTCAATTTGCTTTAATGGAAGGAAGGAACGTCTTCACTAGTTTTGGTCTTGGAATTTAAAGTTTAGTTAAAGTTTGAATTTTGTAAATAAATTGTTTGGAACCCTGTCAAAACCTATTGTGTTGTTCTTTCCTAGAACTGCTCGCCTGTGTAACTCTGTTATGCTGGCCTGCTTTCCAGCTGACTACAATATAGCCGTCTTCAAGTCCAATGTAAACAAGTTCTTATTGCTCCCCCATCACCTTGCTAAATACCCTAAAGTCCTACCCCATTTTCACCACTGTTAATACGCTGTTGTCTTAGTGACTACCATGCCTTTATCATTAACCCTAAACCATCATTAACCCTTATTCTTGAGTAGCCTACAGTCCTTGATAAGTTGTGACTCCCAAGTAAAAAAAAGACCACTTATCGAGGTCCAAAGGCCACTCAAGGATAAGAGTTAATGAGTGTAATGCGGTAGTGTAGTAATCTATGTAAATCTCACCTGTCTGTTTAAATGTATGTATGTTTGTATGTTTGTATGTCAGGTCATGTCTACCTGCCTCATGGTCGGGTCATCGGCGACTAAACTGGTTCCCCCACCAGACTTGTTTGGTGAGGAGGGCGGCTAGTCTCCCTGAAGGATTAAAAACAAGACCTTCCAAAGGGCGAATGAACTCTTTTTCTGGGTCAACGGCCAACTAGCACCGTGTATATTTGTGTGTGTGTGTATATGTGTATTGGGGTAGAGAGGGCTCCCGTAAGCCGTGGTGAAGGCAACCTTTCTAGGAGAAGCAAATCTCTGATTTAAAAAACCATAAAGCGGAAGATCAGTACCCGCATTAAGCTGGTCTGCAGTTTAATTTGTTGCTGGCTATCTTGCTCTTGCTTGTTGCTGGATCTCAACATTTTGGAGCGAGAGAGAGACTTAGCTGTCGTACAAAGCTAAGACTCTTTAATATCATATTTGTATAGATACTCCCTCAGACATTTGGGCTCATGGATTTTAAATGTCTGAGGGAGTGGCACTCGTCTGACAAGACGTTGCAATCATCATGTCTGCTTAAAACTTTCGACAGAGGCGACGCATTTTCATGAGATTGGTATCATTTTGAAGCTCGACCCTTCGGACGACAAATATAAAAAAAATTGACTAAAAACATTAATTCCTTCACCCTCAACTGGACTCTTTTCTACAGGGAGGGTCCACTTTTTTTGCCGATATTTTTGAAAGCCATCACTTCTTTTCGATTGTCTAGCCTTAATTTAAACCTTTGCGATGGGCGCAGCGCCAAAGACATCACTTTTTTTATATTTTTCACATTCTTTTCCTCCTTCGTGGTATGGGTTCGAGCCTGCCTGTCTACAGTTTTTTTTTTTTTTTTGCTCAACACACACCTCCAAACACCCAGGCAATGCTGGGCATCCAAGCTAGTCATTAATAATGGAAGTTTCATTATTATGGGGACAGCTCAGCAAGAACTTGTTTACTTGGACTTGAAGGCTACCATATTGTATTCAACTGGGAAGCAGGCCAGCAGAACAGAGTTCCTTAGAATTATTACTGAGAGAAGAATTTTTTTTTTGTTTTTTTACATGGAGGTCACCACTTATCAAATCTCCACACTAACATAATATACTTGCAATAACCCTTATCCCTGAGTGGCTTCCGGGCCTTGATAAGTGGTGATCACTGTGTAAAAAAAATAAATAAAATAAAAAAAAGGCCCGGAAGCCACTCGGGGATAAGGGTTATTGAGTGTACAGTAATCAATGGGATATTATCGTAGTAATCATTAGTATTGGAGATTTGATAAAGTGTTTTACTTAAGGGGGAGGTTTGTCAGGAATTTGTTTATGTTGGACTTGAAGATATCCAAGTTGTAGTCAGGTGGAAACAGGCAAACGGAAGAGAGTTCCATAGGCATGCACTTCTAAGAAAGAAGCTTTGATTTAGGCACAGATAAAGAGTGGGGAAATTTATTGACAGTGGTTTCAGCTAGACGGGTGTTTATCGAGAAAGACTGGCGGGGGGGGGGGGCAGAGATTGGAGCTCAGACGAGCACTTGCCATGGAAATAACGATAAAACAAAGATATGCTCGCAACGTCTCTTCTGTAGGAGAGAGGTTGCAGGGAAGAGAAAAGGGTACCCCATTAAGCCACGAAGTCTATTTTGTACTCTCTCAAGGCAGGATAGGCTGTTTTTAGCAGCTCCTGCCCAGATGCGGCAGCAGTACTCCATCTCCGGATGCACTTGGCTTTTATATAGATAGAGAATTGCATCAGTAGTGAGATATCTTCTGGAGCGGTAAAAGGATCCCACCATATTTCCAGCGACTTTCATCAAATCTCCACACTAACGTAATGTACTTGCAATAACCCTTATTCCTGAGTGGCTTCTGGGCCTTGATAAGTGGTGATCACTGTGTAAAAAAAAAAAAGACTTGATGTACGTGTTTCATTTCAGATCAGGAGTAAAGGTCAAACCCAGAAGCTTGTCAAAACATGGAACCTCTTCAAGACGAGAGTCATCCATTTCAATTGATGCCAGATGGGGATCAGAGCGTTGATGATGTAAAGATAGGAGCCAGGCCCCAGACGCATTAAAAGTAACCAGCCACCTCTTCCCCACCTGTACCATGCGCTCAAGATCAGAGGAGAGAGAGTCAGAGAGAACTTTGTCATTTACTTTGTCATTTGTCATGTGAAGGGGCGAAGAAACAACCTCCCTCGTCCCCCGATATTTTTTGGTTATCTTTAAGTCAACGCATTTCAGGTGAAAACATTATTATATGCTTTCGTGTCATGTCGAAATTAGTATGAATTCCGGATGTTTATAGGAGTGTGTTGAGCAAAAAAAATAAAGTTGTAGTAGGCAGGCTCGACCCTGTACCGTGAATGAAGAAAAGAAAGTGAAAAAAAAAAAAATCCCGCAATGCATTAGTTGTTGTGTCCATTGCCAAACCGGAAGTGATGAAGGTTTAAATTAAGACTAGTCAATCTAAAAGAGGGGATGACTTTCGAAAATATCGGCGAAAAAAGCAGCCCCTCCCTGTAGCAAAGTGCCTGTTGAGGGTGAAGGAATTAATGTTTTTGGCCAATTTTTCAATATTAGTCATCCAAAGGGTCGACTTCAAAATGTTACTGATCTTGTGAAAATCCGTCGCCTCTGTCGAAAGTTTTTGCGAGACCTACATACGTACATACATGCATACATTTAAACAGGCAGGTGAGATTTATATTATAGATTAGCAGGGATGCCCGGCGTTGCCCGGGTGTTTGGAGGTGTACAAAAAAAAGAAGTTTTGGTAGGCAGGCAGGCTCGAACCCGAAGCCTTGAGGCGAAAGCGGAAAAAAATTGTGTGACACGTTACCATGACGCTAAGTTTTTGGTCCCCCGACAAATGGTGGGTGAACCTGTACATTCACCCTTGTCCGTTCGTATGTCCACATATTTCTCAATAACTGCGCCTTGGAATTTAAAAAAATTTTGCACAAACATTAAACATGATCTGAGTAAAAAAGTAACAGAACGGATTTTCCGGGAAAACTTTGGTTGCCCCCCCAGGGATGCCTTTCGGGTTAAAATGGCTAAAATTGACACTTTTGTGCTTATTAAAAAAAAAATTGATGCCTTGGATTTTTATAAAACTTTCTGAAAAGTTGTAGCTAACTGATTTCTATATAATTTTGTTTGTCTATACTTCGCGATAACTCTTGGGTGTGCCCCAGGGGTTCTTTTAGGATTAATAAAAACACTCCATTTTATAATAGAATGGTGGATTATCATCAAGCGATGTCTGCTGCGAGTCTGTTTGACTAAAATCAAACATCATTGAAAAAAAAAAAAAAATACAGAATATTCCCCAAAAGTTTTCTTATTTACTATTAAGATCCATCTATATATTAATATGATAGCATGTGTTATTTTACCTCTGACCCGGAGTGGTGGTACCTGTTAGGGTTCCAACTATGGGTTAAATAGAAACCGGCTTGAAAATAGCAAATATATTCTATTAAAAAACTTTTCTTCAAGATAACTGGGTTTGGCATTAAATAACCTGAGAAGGGGTGATATGCCGTAAAACAAAAACAACCAACCAACTGTTCGTCTGTGGCACTTTTCTCAATAAGTATGCTTTGGAATCTTTTGAAATTTTGCACAAACATTAAACATGATATGAGTAAAAAAATGTAACAGAACGGATTTTCCGGGAAAACTTTCGTTGCCTCCCCAGGGATGCCTTTCGGGTTAAAATGGCTAAAATTTACACTTTTGTGCTTATTAAAAAAAAAAATTGATGCCTTGGATTTTTATAAAACTTTCTAAAAAGTTGTAACTAACTGATTCCTATATAATTTTGTTTGTCTATACTTTGCGATAACTCTTGCGTGTGCCCCACGGGCTCTTTTAGGGCTAATAAAATCACTCCATTTTTGGGACTATTTTACCATATTTGTCCAAAATTTTCTGTGTATGTCTATTTAGCAGTTTTGTATGGTGCTGAACTCAAATTTAAATATGTTAAGGTCTTGGCGACTTTTGGTGCGAAATGGGGGGGAGTGGCAAATGATGGACAGTCATTTCTTTTTTTTTTTGTATGGTGTAGAACTCAAATTTACATATGTTAAGGCTTAAAACTGAATTGTTTGTTTATTTTCACCAGGATTTGACGTCCTCTGGAGACTTTTGGGGCTAAATGAGGAGGGATGGGGCAACTGCTGAACTTAGTCACTCATGGGGGAGTTCAGACGAGCACCTGCCATGGAAATAACGATAAAACAAGGATAGGCTCACGTCTCTTCTGTGAGAGAGAGGTTACGTGTTCCATTTCAAGTTTTTCAAATGCAATGTGTAATGAAGGAAAATCGACCGGTCTCCGAATTCATGGGTCAAAACTCCTTTCTCTATCAAGAAAAAAAAAAAGGTAAATGTATAGTTTAGCGGCGTAATTTATTTTACATTTATAAATGAGGAGGGATGGGGCACCTGCTGAACTTAGTCACTCATGGGGGAGTTCAGACGAGCACCTGCCATGGAAATAACGATAAAACAAGGATAGGCTCACAATGTCTCTTCTGTGGGAGAGAGGTTATGTGTTCCATTTCAAGTTTTTCAAATGCAATGTGTAATGAAGGAAAATCGACCGGTCTCCGAATTCATGGGTCAAAACTCCTTTCTCTATCAAGAAAAGAAAAGGTAAATGTATAGTTTAGCGGCGTAATTTATTTTACATTTATAAATGAGGAGGGAGGGGGCAACTGCTGAACTTAGTCACTCATGGGGGACCATGCATTCTTCACTTGTTTTTTTTTACTTCAACTTGTGTGAGTAGTTTCTTCTACTACATAATAACAGTCAAACATATAAAAGGCACAGTGTCTACCTCATTGTGGCATTTTGTCAAATTTTTCATGACTGTGCATGCTCGAATCGTTCACATAATAGCTTCCTTATGTTAAGAATGAGTAGGTTTGAAAACACTTTTTAAACAGCGTGTCAAGCTGGTCTAATGGTTATTGCACTTGACTCACTGTCTTTAGGTTTTGGTTTTGATCTCAGGTATTTTTTTTTTTTTACTTACAAGAAGTGAACATAATACTCGCATGCTACCATTTTTTTTAAACTTACTTTTTTAAAGGAATCTAACGTTACGTTTAATACCGGGCAATGCCGGGTACTTCTTCTCGTATTATTAGTATCGTTATTTCCATGGCAGGTGCTTGTCTGAACTCCAATCTCTGGTCCCTCCTCGTCAATCTTTCACGAAAAACACCCGTCTAGCTGAATCCACTGTCAAAAATTTCCCCCACTCTATATCTATGACTAAATCAAAACGCGGATTCCATGAACAAAGCTTCTTTCTTAGAACTGCACGCCTGTGGAACTCTGTTCCGTCTGCCTGCTTCCCACCGGACTACAACTTGGATGTCTTCAAGTCCAATGTTAACAAATTCCTTATGAACCACCCCCTTAAGTAAACACTTCAGCAAATCTCCACACTAACGTAATGTACTTGCAATAAACCTTATCCCTGAGTGGCTTCCGGGCCTTGATAAGTGGTTATCACTGTGTAAAAAAAAAAAAAAATTAATATGAAAGATTGAAATCATAAAAACAAATCTACATCATTAGTTTATGAAATGGTCAAAGAAGAAATATAAAAATGATTCTTTTTTTTTTTTTTTTTTTAAATCCATTCACGCAATCATCAAATAACATGTTTGTTTTTTTTAATACAAATCACTTGAGACAGGTTTTTTTATGTATCTTTAACAGGTTCAAATAGTATTAAGGGGTCAAAACTGAAAAAAAAAAAATCGTTATACATTTTTTTTCTCGAGACTTCTGGAAAATCTACAACAGTGTAGTAAATAATGGGCAATCAACAATTCCCCCACTAACCAACAATCACGAGGTTGTCTCCTAAGCAACCGACAAGGCTAACATGCTTGCCAGTCGGTTTGCCTCAAACTCCACACTGGACCCTTCCAACCACCCCCTACCTGACTTTCCTATGCGGACAGACGCCACACTAGACGATCTGAAAACCACCCCTGCTCAGGTGCATGCTATCATAAAAAACCTTGACACCTCAAAAGCATGTGGACCCGATCTTATCCCAGCTGTGCTATTAAAAAAGTGCTCAGCCGAAGTAGCTCCAGTTCTCTCCAAACTCTACAACAAATGTCTAAATGAAGCTTGCTTTCCGGGCTGTTGGAAAACTGCTTCTGTTGTACCAGTATTCAAGACTTCTGGCGAAAGGACAGACCCATCAAATTATCGCCCCATTAGCCTCCTCCCACTTTTTGCCAAAATATTTGAGACCATAATTAACCATGCTCTAGTCCATCATCTTACAGATGCTAAACTACTGACTGACAAACAATATGGATTTAGACAAGCCCGTTCCACAGCAGACATCCTCACTGTAATCTCTGAACGTATATACCATTCACTGGACAAAGCGGGGGAAGGCAGAGCGGTAGCTCTAGATATATCTAAGGCTTTTGACAGGGTATGGCATGAGGGTCTCCTCAGTAAAATCAGATCATACGGTATCACTGGTAGAATACTTAACATAATTAAATCCTTCTTAGATAAGAGAAAAATCCAGGTAGTCCTCGACGGTTGCACATCTAAACAATATGATATAAATGCGGGAGTGCCCCAGGGTTCTATCCTTGGACCTCTATTGTTCCTGATATTCATAAATGACCTCTCCGACAACATTGCCTCTGAGATGGGTATATATGCTGATGACACTACACTCTATGGCAGACACGACAGGAAGACGAATGAACACATTTCTAAAGAAATGGCAGAAACACTAGAGGAAGATCTCCAATCTGTAGTGGAATGGGGACAAAAGTGGTTGGTCGCGTTCAATGCTGCCAAGACTAAACTAGTTTCATTCAATAATTACAAGAAACCCTCTCTACCACCCATAGCAATGGCCAACGACTCTTTATCTGAGAGTCCATCTTTCAAACTCCTTGGCCTAACGTTCACAGGAAACATGAGTTGGAACAATTACATTGAAGGCATTGCCAGGGCCGCTGCAAGAAAGGTAGGCTCTCTCTACCGTGCTAGAAAACTACTAACACCCGAAAGTATCCTGTACCTCTATAAGGCCACCATTCGCCCATGTATGGAGTATTGCTGCCACATCTGGGCTGGTGCATCTGCTACTAGTCTCTCGCTCCTTGACAAGGTTCAAAAGAGAGTCGCAAACCTGATAGGCCCTGAACTGGCATCTAAGCTTCAGCCTCTGTCCCATCGACGAAATGTTGCATCCCTCTGCCTTTTCTACAAGTATTTTAGTGGTGAATGCTCTGACGAACTGCAATCACTTGTGCCCCCACGACGCGAGCACCCTCGACAAATCCGACAGGCTACTAGATCCCACCCCCACACTGTAGAGATCCCTAGATGTAAAAGATCTTTTTACTCCAATAGTTTCTTCCCCAGAACCGCAAGACTCTGGAATTCCATTCCAGGTCCCTGCTTCCCCAACAGTACTGACGTGCAGAAGTTCAAGTGTAACGTGAACCGACACCTTGCTGCCCAAATTCCTACATAGTACCCCAGTAGTTGTTTCCCCTGATAGTAGCCCCCTACACCAAAGTGGCAATGTGCCTTGTTTGGGGTGAAAATGTAATAAAAAAAAAAAATATATATATATATATATATATATATATATATAGTAATTTATAAAATATATATGGCGATTAAGCTACACTGAATATTCTGCGTTTAATTGCCACATATATTTTATAAATTACTAACTAGCTCTACCTACGTATTGAGCACTTTTGAAGTAAATACTTAAAGTTTACGCATAAATCTATACTTTCGTATATTAAATTTGTGTGAGTAAATGAAGTAGTTATATATATATATATATATATATATAAAAGTTACAATAAGTTTACTAAGGTAATCAAAATGGTAAACTTAAAATATATTATAAATATTAAAGAGTTAATATTTACAAGTAAAATAAACTCAGCCAGATGTAAAAAGCTCAATAAAACCAAAAAGGAAATAGAGCTTATAATATGAACAAATGATTAATAAAACATGTTAAAAGACATCTTGAAAAAGAGTTAAAAACATATTTTTAATTTTAAAAAAGGAAGCACAAGATAAGTGGATAGTCCTTAATCCGCGGAGTTTCGAAGAAATACTCTCCTTCTCATCTGAGGGCAGGAATTAGCAAAATGCAGGATCGAATTTTGCTAAAAGTATTTAATGAAACTACAAGTAAGTCAAAGATCTTACTTGGTTAAAAAAAGGGTGAGGTAAGGGGAATAGGAGGTAAAAGAAAAATAATAAAAAGATTTCACATGAATGGATAGTCCGGTGAAGGGTAAAGTTGACTGCTATACGGTATTGTAGGTACCTGAAAGCAAGATTCTGAGGAATAACTGCCGCGAGTTCCAGAACAGTAAAAAATCTCTGGTAGCTGAACGGATTACCCAGTCCACGTGGAAAATATTTAGCGCAGCAACAGAAATCCTCAGCTGCGTTACACTCGGATACATTACCAATTGCAAGATGTCCTCCGCCGCATCATACCGCACGCGGTCGAAAGTTTCAGCCTCAACCAAGTCTACTTCAGCTCGGGCCAGAGCAGAAGCAGCTAAAGCTCATCTCGCCCTTATCGACAGCGAAGCCGACCTGGAACAGGAGCTTGAAATGTTGAGGATTAACGCTCTACAGAAAGAGGTAGAGCTAAAAACAAAATTTAAAAAAATAAAAGCGAGCAAAGAAGTGGCCTTCACAGCCACCTGCTCCAGCAGAGATGAAAGCTCAGTCACCTCCTCTCGTCACCACAGAGCCAACCCCATGCTCGACCAACCACCTCTCGACGCATTAAAACGTACTACCGACTATGTCATCAGCCAGAGGTCCCTAAAACAGTCGGAGACACCAGTCGTTCCCCCTGCCGATCAGCACATCCGACCTCCACCTGACCAAACCTTTGACCCTCCACACGACCTTTTATTATATATGGCCCGCCGGGAAATGCTCTCCTCGAGTCTATCAAGATTCTCAGACCAACCTAAAGACTATAGAGCCTGGAAAGCGTCTTTCCTGAACACTATCTCGGGATTGAGACTTTCTCCTCGGGAGGAGATGGATATGCTGGTGAAGTGGCTCGGCAGACACTCTTCAGACCAAGCCAACAGACTAAGGACTGCTCACTTCAACCGGCCTGAAAAGGGACTGTATGAGATATGGAGGAGGCTCGACAAATGCTACGGAGCCGTTGAAGTCATCGAGGACTCTATTTTCAAGAGACTCGAGGTGTTCCCTAAGATCACAAGGGACTACTCAAAACTCAGAGACCTAAGCGATCTTCTTGCGGAGGTTCAAGCTCTGAAGGACGATGGGGACATACCCGGCCTTGCCACCTTGGACACTGCCCGCGGCATCCGGCAAGTAGTGGAAAAGCTCCCACCTTCTATAGGAGACAAGTGGGCATCATACGGTGCGAAGTACAAACGACAACACCAAGTGTCCTTCCCCCCTTTCTCTGTTTTTGTCGGTTTCATAGAACAGCAGGCAGATGACCGAAATGACCCCAGCTTCTATCGGACAATGGACAGTCAATCCCCTAAAGGGCACGAGAGGACGAGCCGCGGTGAGGTGTCTGTCCATAAGATCGAGGTTAAACCAAAGGACTGCAGCCGACTATGCCCCATCCACAACATGCCTCATCCTCTCCGAAAATGCTGGGCATTTAGGAAAAAACCCTTGTCTGAAAGGAAAGACATCCTTAGGCAAAATGGGATGTGTCTCCGATGCTGCTCCACCACGGACCACAAGGCGAAGGAATGCAAGGCCATCCTACAATGCACAGAATGTGGCAGCGACAGCCACGAAAGCTCGATGCATCCACACCCGACACCCCAACCAACCAATGCCAAACCCATGCCGTTGCACGGCGGGGAGAAGGAGGATGTCTCGACCAATTGTTTACAAATCTGTGGAGACAGCCTAAATGGACGATCATGCTCCAAGATTTGCTTGGTGAACATATATACTAGTGAACAAGAAAAGTCACTTAAAGCATATGCCGTGATCGACGAGCACAGCAACAAATCCCTGGCTCGCTCGGAGTTCTTCGACTTCTTCAACATCCGGGGCCCTACCTCAGCATACACCCTGAAAACCTGTGCCGGAGTCACGGAGACGTCAGGAAGAAGAGCGCTAGGATACAGGGTGGGGTCACTCGACGGGAAAACCACATACGCTCTGCCAACCTTGATTGAGTGTAACGAGATCCCAGACGACCGGTCTGAGATACCGACACCCGACGTGGTGCGGAAACTGCCTCACTTAGCGGTCATCGCAGACGAGGTGCCTGCCCTGGATCCGAACGCACCCATCTTGCTACTTCTGGGACGCGACGTCATTGACGCCCACAAGGTCCGGAGAACGATCAACGGTCCGCGCGGTGCCCCCTATGCCCAGAAACTGGATCTAGGATGGAGCGTGGTGGGCGAAATTTGTCCTGAAAGAACGATAAACAAGAAAAAGGTTGGTCAGAGACCGGGTTTCATGAAGAAACAGAACAATGGACAACCACGGTCTGTCAATTCTGCAGCCGATACTGTGGGTCCAATGCGATCAAAATCTGAAAATTCTGGCCTCAGTACCGGCTCAACTTCAACAGCAGACCAGAAGCCAACAGGGACTCCATTTGGGGAGCAATATCTCAGTAAAAGTCATGAAAATCTTGCCGTGCGTCAGAAGAAACTGTCTCTACTGACAGATAAATCCAAGTTGAATACTAATACGGCTGCGACTACCAATACTACTACTACTGCAACTACTACCAGTACCACTAGTACAAAGACGGATTCCATAAAAACTAATAACGAAGAGGTTCTGAAGGAAAAAGACAAAAATGTCGTCTTTACCAAACCGTCAAAGGTTTTAAAAGGTTCTACAAACAGCACCATCCAGAAAGTGTCTAGCACCAAGAATTTAGACGAAAGCAGTGCATCCAATAAAAATGTGTCACATGGAACGAAGATTCAACCCATGAAAAAAGCTCACAACCCACAAAGGGTAACCAAAGACCAATCATTACCAAAGACGACGTCGGCACCAGCTGGTGCCATGGCCTACGATGCTGAATTACTCACCAATTTCGAGCGAGAGGAAAAGGTCGAAGATGGGCGGGTCTCTGAACTGGTCCGTATCACAGAAGGACAAAAGGCCGAAATTGAAAAGTTAAAGTATGAAATTAAAACCCTACAGGCAAGGCTTCCCCCCTGTGATCTAGGAGAAGAACTTGACCTTCTACGATGTCAAAACAAATCCTTCCAAGACCGACTAAAAGACCGGGGGATTCCAATGGAGCCCTTGCCTGCACATTGATGGTGTATTATTAGTGCAATTGCATAAATAACAATTGGACGGGGAGTGTTCTGTCTTCAGACCGGGCCCTTTTTTAACAAGGGACACACGCTTTAAGAGCACCGGTGCCTCGGGCCTCGTTCTCATTCATCTCTGTGCGAGTTTTTTCATATATAGTTTTCTTTCTTATTTCTTCCCTTCTTGATCTTTCTTTAATGGAAAACTTACCCGTTTAGGCATTCCAAATGAAAAAAGAAAAGGAAAAATATGTCATGTCGCTATCAACAGGATCTCGTTTTAGTCTCGTTCTGCGATTCTGTCCCTCCTCCCTCCTTTTCACCGCGGAATTCAAAACTACACAGACTGACTTTACTCGACTCCATGAACTGGGCTTTCCCCGTTTAAGCCATGAGGTACGTTTAGTACATCCTATTATTCCTTTACCTAGCTATTTCTTCTACGAAGAACTTGAAACCCTGTTTCTGTTTATTTAATTTAGTGTGTGACTTCCACACTTAATTTGTAGAAATTCTAATTATTTCCTTCTTCGCTCGCACAGAACTTATATCTTTTCTCAGACTTCTATTATTTTTATTTCATGGGCGTTGGGTAGTTTATGCACCGCACTAGAATAACAACCTTTGTAAAAAGGAGACATAACCGTTCCATACTTTCACCTAACGATTTAATAATAAGAAAAAGAAAAGACACTTTTCTAACTGTTACGGACTTTCACCTAACAATTTAACGGAGAAAAGACACTTTTCCAACTGTTACGGACTTTCACCTAACAGTTGATTGAAAAAGATAAGATATCCCAGAATCTGTTAATTTGGAAGCCTGTCCAAAACATAATTATTTTCATGTATTATTTCCTTTTGTTTAATTATGTTTTCTCCTTTTAACTATTTGTTTTGTTTTTGTTTCAGATTTTTTACCTAATTAATAAAACGTTTTCAACGTACCAGTTGTTTTCGTTGTGTTGATTTGAGTTTATCTGTCTGATCAACGCACGCTTTCTAAAGTTGACTGCTATACGGTATTTATTTTTAATTTAAATCTGTTCATATGCATATCACGTTGGTACAGTGGTAACGTTACCAGCTTTGAATGCTAGTTTTAGTTTTGGTTTCGATTTTAGCTGATGGCACCCAAATACTTCTTTTTTACTTTTGAAATCACGATAATAATACACACATACATACACACATTTAAACAGACAGGTGAGATTTATATTATATTATATTATATTGGACGCAATATATAGCAATGATTTAAAAAGATAAAAAAAAAAACTAAAAAAAAAGACTTGTGTGCCACCACCGAGAATCGAAACGAAAACGTTCGTTTACAATTTATTTTTACCTCTGCCGTCAATGACTGGGCTATGAAGACATGTTTGCTGCAAGTCTAAAAATTAAAATGAACCAATAGCTACTATGTTATGCATTCATAATGCCGGAGACAAGTTTTTTTTATGTATCTTTAACAGGTTCAAATAGTATTAAGGAGTCAAAACTGAAAAAAAATCGTTATACATTTTTTTTAACTTTTGAAATCACGACTATATATATATATATATATATATATATATATATATATACATCAAAATTTAGTCATTCAATAAATTTAAAAATTTATGATGTGAAATGGTTAAATTTCAAATCAAAATTTTTTATTATTATATGTAAGACAAAGAATACATTTGAAATATTATAACTCCTTATCCTATAGGATTTTGATGTCTATCATCTCTTCAGAGGAGAAAATATCAGCAAATAATTATAATGGTTTAGCTGGAGAAAAGAGGAAGGGAACAAGGGGGAAAGGTGGGAGGGGGGTGCTTGGTATGTCGGTAATATATATATATATATATTCCCCCACTAACAAACAATCATGAGGTTGCTTGCACGGCAACTGACAAGGCTAATCTGCTTGCCAGTCGGTTTGCCTCAAACTCCACACTGAACTCGGTACACCACTCACTCCCTGATTTTCCTCTGCGAACAGACGCCACACTTGACGACTTGAAAATCACCCCTTCTCAGGTACATGCTATTATAAAAAACCTAGACACCTCTAAAGCATGTGGACCAGATCTCATCCCGGCTGTGCTATTAAAAAAATGCTCTGCCGAGGTTGCTCCAGTTCTGTCCAAACTTTACAATAAATGCCTTAACGAATCTTGTTTTCCCGACTGCTGGAAAACTGCCTCTGTGGTACCAGTCTTCAAGAATTCTGGTGAAAGAACTGACCCACTAAATTATTGCCCCATTAGCCTCCTCCCGCTTTTCGCCAAAATATTTGAGTCCTTAGTTAATAAAGCCCTAGTCCAGCACCTAACAGCTGCTAAACTCTTGACTGACAAACAATATGGATTCAGGCAAGCCCGTTCAACAGCAGATATCTTAACTGTAGTTTCTGAACGTATATACCGTTCATTGGATAAAACAGGGGAGGGTAGAGCGGTGGCCCTTGATATATCTAAGGCTTTTGACAGGGTATGGCACGATGGTCTTCTAAGGAAAATTAGATCATATGGAATCACTGGAAGAATTCATAACGTAATTAAATCCTTCTTAAGTAATAGAAAAATCAAAGTTGTCCTCGACGGACGTACATCCAAACAATATGACATAAATGCGGGAGTGCCTCAGGGGTCTATCCTTGGACCTCTATTGTTCCTGATATTCATAAACGACCTCCCTGATAATATTGTTTCGGAGATGGGTATATTTGCCGATGACACCACTCTCTATAACAGACATGAGGGGAAAACAAATGGACACATATCCAAGAAAATGGCAGAAACACTAGAGGATGACCTCCAATCCGTAGTGGAATGGGGACAAAAATGGTTGGTCTCATTCAATGCTGCTAAGACTAAGCTTGTTTCCTTCAATAACTACAAGAAACCTTCTCTGCCGCCAATAGCAATGGCCAAGAACACATTGCCTGAAAGTACTTCTTTTAAACTCCTCGGCCTAACGTTTACAGGGAATATGAACTGGAATAGATACATTGAGAGCATTGCCAAGGCTGCTGCAAGGAAGGTTGGCTCCCTCTACCGTGCTAGAAAACTACTTACGCCTGCCAGTATCCTATACCTCTATAAGGCAACCATTCGCCCATGTATGGAGTACTGTTGTCACATCTGGGCTGGTGCATCTGCTGCTTGTCTCTCGCTCCTGGACAGGGTTCAAAAAAGAGTCGCAAACCTGATAGGTCCTGAACTGTCATCTTGGCTTCAACCTCTGTCCCATCGACGAGATGTTGCATCCCTCTGCCTGTTCTACAAATACTTTAATGGTGAATGCTCTGACGAACTGCAAACACTTGTACCTCCCCGACGTAACTACCCCCGACAAGCTACTAAGTCTCATCCCTTTACAGTGGAGATCCCTAAGTGCAAGAAAGCCTTTTACTCCAATAGTTTCTTCCCCAGAACTGCGGGTCTTTGGAACTCCCTTCCGGGATTCTGCTTTCCCAACTGCAATGATATGCAGAAGTTCAAGTGTAATGTTAACAAACATCTTTCTACTCTTCTCCCTTCATAATGACCCCGCTAATTAATTCCCTAATAGTAGCCCCCTGCTTCAAAGTGGCACTGTGCCTTGTTTGGGGTGAAAATTGAATAAAAAAAAAAAAAAAAAAAAAAATATATATATACGAAATCTGGACAAATTAAAATGTTTGTACATTCATTATAGTTTTATTTTAATTTAAATCAGTTCATATGCATGCCATGTTGGTACAGTGGTAACGTTACCAGCTTTGAATGCTAGTTTTGGTTTCGATTTTAGCTGATGGCACCCAAATACTTCTTTTTTACTTTTAAAATCACGACTCTATAATAAAATATACAAAATCTGGACAAATTAAAATATCATAGTTGAGCGTATTTTACAACCGAGCAAAGCCGTCCCGTAATTATAAAATAAACTAGCAGTTCCACCCGAGTTTGCTCGGGCCATATGTACTGTTCATAAGGTTATGTGCATATGTATATATTAAAATGTGTGAATATGTAAAGTAACACCTTTCTGTATAATAGTTTTCCTTAACTACCATAGAGAAAAGACAGACAAACATTTTCACTTATATATATATATATATATATATATATATATATATTGGGTGCAATATATAGTAATGATTTAAAAAAGTATAAAAAAAAGACTCATGTACCACCACCGAGAATCAAAACCAAAACGTTAAGCTCGCGATTTATTTTGCCTCTGCCGTCAATGATTGGTCTATGAAAACATGTTTACTGCAAGGCTAAAAATTTAAACATGAACCAATAGCTACTACGTTATGCATTCGTAATGCCGGCGTTTGACCTTCACCTGGCAAATTTCATTTTTTTTTTTAATTTTCACACTTTTGCACCGATTTTTCTGGGCTAAAACCCAAATATAAGTTTTGCATAGATTCAAATACCTTATATATGAAGTTTCATGTCTGTAGACCAAAAACTCTAGGAGGAGTTTGGTAGGCAAAATTTGTTAAACAAAAATATATACGTATACATAAATATATGTGGAAACAATTTTGTGTTTACTATAAAGTTTTTACGCAAATATTATGCAAGTATAAATCATGTAGAATATCTACATGAATATAATTACACGTAATAGTTAACTAAAGATGATCACCCCATTAGAAAACCGAAGCAACTAATAGGGAATTAATTAAAATGAATGTTTAAAAGAATATGCAAATTAGCTAGATTTTTTCCTAGTGAATGCAATTTCACAACCCATATATAAGAAAATTGTATTTTCTTTTAAATAAGTAGAAAAGGGTTTTTTTAATATGAATATCAATATACACAAAAGAAAAACGAATTTATAGGAAACTGAAGTATAGATATATTATGGAAATCACTCAGGACAAGGCATGAAGCTACTTGATGTAAGGAGTTAACAAGAATGAAAGCTAATTATTGCAAAGACAGGAGATGCCTATTGACCTTAGTCTTGAAAATACCAATGCTGTAGTTAGGAAGAAAACAGTGAGCAGGAAAAGAGTTCCACAACCTTGCATGTTTTAGAAAGAAGTTGAGTTGTACCCTTAAGTGTTGAACTGTCTGGACTTGCATTTTGTGGGTGCTGGCAATGGTCCTGTTGTCATAACTTGGATCGGTAGAGAGCAGGAGTTTTACAACGGTGCATCTCCGATTTTGCTTGTTGAACATTGTGTGAGTTTTAGACGTGATAAAAGGTTCCTATCGCTCTTGAGATTTGTACACAACTGGCCAACTAGTAGATGGTCTGCAACAAAAAAAAAAACCTAGTTTTCTTTGAATGGAAATGGAATCATGTCGTCTTTTCTAGGGTGAAAATTTTACCATTCCACCCTATACTGTTCCAATAAACGATTTTCAGCAGCCGCCATTTATGATCTGAACTTGTTTTTGTTTTTTTTTTGTTTTTTTTTATAAAATTAAAATTTTTATCTTATGTTGAGAAAAATTTTTATAATGTTGTTTACAGTTTGCAAAAACAGTCTTTCTCCTTGAAAATTTGAGTATTTTGCGGGTACTGATGATGGAGGTCACCAGAAATTTTAAAATTCTTTGTGTAATTCTAGTATACTAGAAGTTCAGCCCGGCTTTGCTCAGGCCCTATGTACTGTTCATAACTTTATGTGCATGTACATATATATATATATATATATATATATATATATATATATATATATATATACATACAGGGTGGTCAAAAAGTCAGGTAAAATGTTAAAGGTAGAAAAAACAATATGATCCATTATAATCTCTATTCGTTTAATATTATTTGTTTAAATATTTGAGTGTAATATATAAACTACCCCTCCTGATTTCTGGCTTTGGGGCTATGTAAAGGATAGCGTTTATGGCAAGAAGCCTGATACAATAGCGTCTTTAAAGTTATTTATTGAAGAGGAGATTGCGCAGATATCAGCTGACATGATTACACGTGTTACACAATCAGTGGTTAATCGCTTCCAGCGATTGATAGAGAGAAATGGATGACAATTAACAAAATAAACATATTTCATGTTTGTTTCATTTTATATTTCAATGTATGGTACTTAAATATACGTGTATTGCTAATATCGTTTTTCTTTAAAATGTTACCTGACTTTTTGACCACCCTGTATATATATATATATATTTAAATGGGAATTTGAAAACTTTTAAGTGTTGAATATAATGATAAAATCATTTTTATTTACTGATTTTTTTTTGTAAGTCCGATATTTCGCTAATACATAGCCTCATCAGGGTCGAAAGTCCGGTTCGTGAATTTTTTTTTCTTTTTCTTCATTTTGGTGTTATGACGAAGAGAAGAGAATTTACGTGCTGTTCCCGTGATTTCAAGTGTATAATGCTCCAGTTTCGAGCGGGATTTAAAGTAAAAGATGGTCACGCACTTTTTGAAGGCACTTATTTTTAAAGTAATATATATATATATATATAGATATAAAATAATATATATATATATATATATATATATATATATATATATATATATATAAAAAGTTTGACTCATGTCCAGGTAGCCTACAACTAAAATTTCAAGTGTTAAGACCCAAAATTAACAGAAAAGTTTGGTAAAGTCTGCGCAGGTCAATTCTTTTCAGCTTTTACCTCGTGGCAGCCAAATGTTCGCTTCAAAACTGATTAAAAAGCTTACTGCATGTCTGAATACTTTTTATGTAAAATTTCAAATATTTAGACCTAAAATTAACTGAATAGTTTGCTAGAGACGTCAAGGGTAAAATTTTTTTAACGTTGACCCCTTGGCAGCCACATTTTCTGCTAAAACCAATTAAAAAGCTTGCCCTATGTCTGAATACACTTTATGTAAAATTTCAAATGTTTAGACCAAAAATTGGCTGAGAAATGTGGTAGAGACCGCATAGGTCAAATTTTTTAAAACTTTAACCCCTTAGCATTTATTGTTTTAGGCTCAAATCAAATTAAAAAGTTTGATCCAAGTCCAAGGAACCTACATTTAAAGTTTCAAGTGTTTAGACCCAAAATTGACGTAGGAGTTAGGTAGAGTTTTCAAAGGTCAAATTGTTGAACTTTGACCCCTTGACAGTCAAATTTCTGTCTGAAAAATTAAAAAGATTTTCCCAAATCTCAATACCCATTAAGTCAAATCTCGAGTCTGTTGACTGAAAATTGACAGAGTAGTCTGATAGGTAAATGTACACAGACAGACAATTTCACTTTTATATATAGATGATCTAAAATGACTAGATTGATTTTAGGAATGCTTTTTTTTTTTTGTTGCAAGGTGGTCACCACTCATCAAGGCCCGGAAGCCACTCAGGGATAAGGGTTATTGTAAGTACAGTACGTTAGTGTGGATATTTAGAGTGTCTACTTAAGGGGGCGGTTCGCTTGATGATTAAAACTAAAAAAAAAATTAGGTTTGTTTTACAATCCACAGAGATACGAAAAAGTTGTCAAAAAACAAATATATAATAAGTAAATATTATCAAAAGCAAGATAAGTTAATTTTCTACCTAACTAGAAATTTTTTTACTGTTTTTATTTAATGTAACATGTTTATTTGGTTCGAAAAACATACAGTGTTTACCGATGTATTGGAAAATTTAAAATGGCGCCCGACTCTCTTTGACACGGTAAGTTTCGGAAAAGGAGTTAAAAATAAAAAATACTGTTAAAAACCCACCGAATATATGCCAGTCTATGTAATGGTAACATATATTGAGCGAGTTTCTAACATGTTTATTTGGTTCGAAAAACAAGTAATATTAAGAGTTATGTGCGGACTAGAAAAAAATGGCTGCAATGCCCTTTACATTTTTGAAGTTTTAACAAAGACTTAAAAATAGAAATAAAAACTAAAACAAAATGATGGCAGAAACCCACTTAATAAATGTCACAGTAACATTTATTTTGTTTTATTTTTTTTATAAGTCTTTGTAAAAATTTTAAACATTTTTCTTGTTCGTACGTAGCTCTTAACACGTTTTTTGAACCATATTTGTCTTTTGACAACTTTTTTGTACCTATTTTTTGTAAAACAAACCTGATCTGGTGTTTTTGATGTTTATTTCTCTAAATAAAATCTGAACTCATAAAGAATACAACACTACAGCTTTATTTTAAAACTTTTATTGAAAAAATCAATTCCGGTAACTTGATTATATAGTAGAGCTGACATCTATTCAATGTAGCCGCCTTCAGCCTCAATCATAATATATGAACAAAAAATACTGCATGCCGTGTGTTATACATCGATAAAAAGGAGTCGTCAATATTCGAAAATCATTACTCCAACTGTATGAACAAAAATGTCTCTTAAAATTTAAAGGTATAATTTCCGGTGTATGGTCTTTTCATCACACGATTATTAATCACTAGACATTTAATCACGTTTTTCATCACATGGATACTTAATCACATCAAGACATTTAATCACTTAGGATTTCTGAAAGCGCTTAAAAATGGTATTATTTTTTCACCACATTATATTTGTCTGTTTTTTTTTTGGAATCCTTCAAGATGATTCTTCATAATCTGTTTATCCATTTTTGCAAAACTATTGTCCTCACCTTCATAATTGTTGTTTGTACAACAAACTATTTGCAGAAGTTTGTTTACATTTTTAAATATAAATAAATTAAAATAAATGTTATGTTTATTGCTTATTTGTTAAAAAGTTTTTAAAAAGTGGTTGATATTTACTTTAAGCAAAACAGATAGGCTCTCCTTTAACCCTTGCACGATTAGCGGGGGGGGGGGGAAGGTGAGACAGTTTTACCATATAGATTTTAATCTCTCATCAAAATAAATTTTCAAATGGCTAAAAATTAAACGTAATAAAAACATAATCACATAAATAACATTATTACAAAGAAATTTTATTTTTCCTTGGGAGGTGATTCATTGTCTCATTGTAGAGTGATTAAGTGTTCACATGATTAAATGTCAGGAAATCATAATTTCCGAACGTATTATTTACCCCCAAGCTTTGGATTTGCTACATTTAAAAAATTGAAACTTAGTATATAGGGTATGCAGACATGTGGAAACCGTTTTAATCAGTTTTCATCCAGAAAAATGGGCTGCTAAGGGACTAAAATTGAAAAATTGGTAGGGGGGGGAGAGATGGTCATAGGATTTTTATTTGTTTGTCAACTCTTTTATGACGTCTTAAAACACTTTTTAGAGATCTTGGCATTGTAGATCAAAAATTCATTGAGTATATAGGTTGAGAAGTATCCTCGCACACGCATTCTCACTTTTATAAATATAGAGATTAATTTCTAATACCAAGCATCTCTTCATCATAATAGAATTTAATAATTAAAAAAAAAATGGTTTCTTTCTTTCATTTTTTAACTCTTCCACAAAATACACCCAACCCAAGGGAGATAATCCCCCCCAAAACCGTTTTCTTAGAGTCGCTTCCCTTGTGCTGTGTTTTCTAGGAAAAAAAACAAAAACACACGTAAGATGTCCATCCACGGTTTTGTAAATTTTTTTTTCACTAATTTCTGAATACCCTATATACGAGCCAGGTACGTCCAAGGATAGAGTACTGTTGCCACATATGGGCAGGAGCTGCTAGAAAGACCTTATCCTGTTGAGTTCAAAATAGACTTTGTAGTGTATTGGGGGATGCCCTTTTCTCTTCCCTGCAACCTCTTTCTTACAGAAGAGACGTTGTGAGCCTGTCTGTGCTTTATCGTTATTTTCATGAGAAGTGCTCGTCTGAGCTTCAATCTATAGTTCCCCCACACTAAACTTTCACGAGAAACACTAGGTGTATCAGAATTTTTGTAGGAATTTTTGACACCCTTAACACGAAACTGCGAATGAAATATAAAAATCTCGTAATTTCTCTGTTAAAAGTGGGTTATTTATTTTCTTTATGGATTATACTTCCAAAATAAACTATTAAAGTTGTGTTTAAAAGTAATAGAAATATTTTTTTTTTTCAAACAGTAATGAAATTAATTGAATTTTATGAGTTCAGTATTTTTCAATTTTTAAACTCTAAAAGTCTATCAAAATTTTTCTATTGATTCTATTTTTACGATATTTTCAGGGTCAATGTGAAATGTTATGCTCTTTCCAATAAACCGAATATAATATTTTAGACAAACGTTTTTTTTAATTCACGCCCCCCATTTTCAAGTTTCTATTAAAAAGTAAATAATTAATTTACTCACCGAAAAGTAAATAATTAATTTACTCACAAATTGAAGAGAAAAGGTCAACAAATAATATATTCAAATTTAAAACAAAAAAAACGTAGTGTTTTTTAGAAATTTACCTGTAAAGTTTGAAGTTTAAAACCTTTTTTTAAACCACATTATTTGTTTTTTCTTAATGGAACCTTGGTCCTTGCTCCTTTAATTGAAAAAAAAATTAGGGCTTGAATTACATTTTTCGAGGAGTTATAAGCTTGGAAAGACAGGGGGTCGAATAATTCACGCCTCACATTTTTAAATGTCTATTAAAAAGTAAATAATTAATTTATGTACCAAAGTGTTATATATCACAAATTGAAGAGAAAAGGTCAATAAATAAGATATTCAAATTTAAAACAAAAAAAGAACTGTTTTTTAGAAATTTACCTGTAAAGTCCGAAGTTTAAAACCTTTTTTTTTTAACCACGTTGTTTGTTTTTTCTTTTTTTTTTTTTTTTTTAATGAAAGCTTGGTCCTTGCTCCTTTAATTGAAAAAAAAATTAGGGCTTGAATTACATTTTTCGAGGAGTTATAAGCTTGGAAAGATGGGGTGGAATTATTCACTATTTTCACGAAATTTCTGACACACTTAGAGAAACACTAGTCTAGCTGAAAACAACATCAACAATTTCCCCCAGTCTTCCTAAACCTAAACAGATTCCGTGAAAAAGTTTCTTCCTTAGAACTGCACACCTGTGGAACTCCATTCCATTTCCCTGCTGACTACAATATGGTCATCTTCAAGTCTAACATAAACAAGTTCTTGATGAACCATTCCTCTAGGTGTATCAGAATTTTTGTATGAATTTTTGACACCCCTAACACGAAACTACGAATAAAATATAAAAAACTTGTAATTTCTCATTTAAAAGTGGGTTATTTATTTTCTTTATGGATTATACTTCCAAAATAAACTATTAAAGTTGTATAAAAATAGTAATAGAAATATTATTTTTTTTTTATTTTTTAAAAAACAGTAATGAAATTAATTGAATTTTACGAGCTCAGTATTTTCAATTTTTTAAATTTAAAAATCTATCAAAATTTTTCTATTGATTCAATTTTTACGATATTTTCAGGGTCAATGTGAAATTTTATGCTCTTTTCAATAAACCAAATATAATATTTTAGACAAACGTTTTTTTTTAATTCAAGCCCCCCTCCATTTTCAAATGTCTATTAAAAAGTAAATAATTAATTTACTCACCAAAGTTTTATATCTAACAAATTGAAGATAAAAAATCAATAAATAATATATTTTGCAGGAATTTTTGACACCCCTAACACGAAACTGCGAATAAAATGTAAAAAAAAACTCGTAATTTCTCTTTTAAAAGTGGGTTATTTATTTTCTTTATGGATTATACTTCCAAAATAAACTATTAAAGTTGTTTTAAAAGTAATAGAAATATTTTTTTTTTTTAAAAAACAGTAATGAATTTTACGAACTCAATATTTTTCAATTTTTAAACTTTAAAAATCTATCAAAATTTTTCTATTGATTCTATGTTTACGATATTTTCAGGGTCAATGTTATGCTCTTTCCAATAAACCGAATATAATATTATATTTTTTAAGTAGTTATAAGCTTGGAAAGACAGGGAGTCGAATAATTCACGCCTCACATTTTTAAATGTCTATTAAAAAGTAAATAATTAATTTATGTACCAAAGATTTATATATCACAATTTGAAGAGAAAAGGTCAATAAATAATATATTCAAATTTAAAACAAAAAAAGTAGTGCTTTTTAGAAATTTACCTGTAAAGTCAGAAGTTTAAAACCTTTAAAAAAAACAAAACAAATTTTTTTTTTTTTTTAATGAAAACTTGGTCCTTGCTCCTTTAATTGAAAAAAAAAAAATTAGGGCTTGAACTATATTTTTCGAGGCGTTATAAGCTTGGAAAGACGGGGTGGAATTATTCATTATTTTTCACGAAATTTCTGACACACCTACCGTTCCTCTTAAACAATCCAATTGTAAAAAAACATGGAGTTTACGCCTGATGAAGGTCAGAGATTTCATCGACTGAAATGATGTGCCACAAGCACTCAGGATGAGAATAATTGTCCAAACAATCAAAATAATACAAACTTTCATACCTCATTGTTTTTTTATAATTTTTGGATATCTTCATTATTTCTACATGCTAATTAAGTAGATACCAAAAGATGGAGATCTCCTCCCTGAGATAAAAAGAAGAATAGCATTGGGATAGGCAGCTTTTGGGAAAATGGAGAATATCAGATTAGTGGGGGATGCCCTTTTCTCTTCCCTGCAACCTCTCTCTCACAGAAGAGACGTTGCGAGCCTGTCTTTGTTTTATCGTTATTTCCATAGCAAGTGCTTGTCCAAGCTCTAATCTCTGCACCCCCCTCGCCAATCTTTCACGACAAACACCAGTCTAGCTTAAACCACTGTCAATAATTTTCCCCACTCTTTATCTGTGCCTAAATCAAAATGTAGATTCCATGAACGAAGCTTCTTTCTGTGGAACTCTGTTCCATTTGCCTGCTTCCTACCTGACTACAACTTGGATGTCTTCAAGTCCAATATAAACAAATTCCTGATAAACCGCCCCCTTAATTAAGACAATTTATCAAATCTCCATTACTAACGATTACTACGATACTATCCCATTGATTACTGTACACGCAATAACCCTTATCTCCGAGTGGCTTCCGGGCCTTGGTAAGTGGTGACCTCCATGTAAAAAAAAAAAAAAAATTTCAATCAACCCTTGTTGATTGTTGGTTATTACTTAAACATGTCGTGAGTGTGATTTTCACAATGTTTCGGTCGAAGTAATCTCCAACCTTCTTCAGGTGTATCTTATTGAACTCGCAACCGAAAAATACAACTGCGAATTACTTCTATCCAGTCATGGCTGACGGAACAAGAGCATGCTACCTCCATGAAGTAAATAAAGGGTTCTGCTCGGAATTCCGTCAAAATTACCGAGTTCAACAGAAACATTCCCGAATTCGACCAGATACACCTAAAGAAGGTCAGAGATTGCATCAACCGAAACGTGAAAATCACACTCAAGATGAATTGATATATGGTTATGTGCTTCGTCCTTCATTAATGAAAGCGCATAACATGAATGAGTTTTGCAATGAGAAAGGGAAAAAGGTGTTACAGTATTAATGTTTAGTACATTTTAAGTTAGGAAACCAGTCAGGAAGTAGGGGAGAGATAGAGGAAAAAGGAATGGGAAGAAGGATGGGGGGGGGGTAAAAGTAGGTTATGTATATGTTTATTACTTATACATGTCATCAATTTCACTGATTTTTTGAGATGAAGATTGGTTATTCATATCATTTGGATTCTTCGGACTACTGTTCTCATCTTGAGTGTCATTTTCACAACGTTTCAATCAATGTAACGTTCGACCATCTTCAGGTGTATTTTGTCGAACTCGGGAATTTGAATGGAATTTCGAGTGGAACCCTTTACTTCACTACTTCACGTGAGGGGAGGGGTAGCGTGCTCATTCTGTCAGCCATGACTGGATAGAGGTCCTAAGTAATACGCAATTGTATTTTTTCGATCGCCCACACTGAAGATTGAACCTTCAACCTTCAGGAGAATATCACTTTTTACAATTGATTTTTCCAAGTACTCTAAACACTGCGCCATGGGTCCTTGCAGACTGAAGAAGGTCGGAGGTTACATTGATCAAAACAGATAACTGTGGCCAGAAACTTTGTTTTCATTACCTTGGACACGTCCCAGTTATTCATGGCAATCCAGCGATGCATTTTGAGGGTGCTGGCAATGGTCCTGTTTTCATAACTTGGACCGGTAGAGAGCATGATCTCACTTGTTGAACATTGTGTCACTTTCAGACATGATAAAACGTTCCTATCCCTCTTGGGATTTGTACACAACTGGTCAACTAGTAGATGGTCTGTAAGAAAGAAAACCGGTTTTTCAAACGGAAATGGAATCGTGCTGTCTTTTCTAGGGCGACAATTTTATCGTTTCACCCTGTAATTTTTTAAACTAAGAAAACAAAATTAATGAATTTTAATGACTATTTTGAATACAAACAAAATCTTGATAGTCGAATAGAGTTGTCACCCTTGAATTTTAACACATTCTAAAACAATATGGTGGCTCCAGTCATGCTACTCATGAAATTTGATTTTCTTAGGAAAAAAAAAAAAAAAAAAAAAAAAATACTTGATTAATTTACTTAATACTAGCAGGCTGCCTGGCATCGCCCGGTCATAAATTACACTTAAATATGATATTTTCATTAATGCAAATTTTGTATTTATTATTTTATTATATAAACCCAATATATAGTGATGATTTAAAAAAAAAAAAAAAAAAAAATACTTGATCAATTTACTTAATACTAGCAGGCTGCCTGGCATCGCCCGGTCATAAATTACACTTAAACATGATATTTTCATTAATGCAAATTTTGTATTTATTATTTTATTATATAAACCCAATATATAGTGATGATTTAAAAAAAAAAAAAAAAAAATACTTGATCAATTTACTTAATACTAGCAGGCTGCCTGGCATTGCCCGGTCATAAATTACACTTAAACATGATATTTTCATTAATGCAAATTTTGTATTTATTATTTTATTATATAAACCCAATATATAGTGATGATTTAAAAAGTTAAAAAGACTCGTGCGCCACCACCAAGAATCGAAACCAAAACGTTTAGCTTACGATTTACTTTTTCCTTCGATGTTAATGTCTGACCCATGAAGACATGTTTCCTGCAAGGCTAAAATTTAAAACATGAACCAATATTTACGTTACGCATGCATATTCGTAATGCCGTCGTTCGACCGTCACCTGAAAAATTACATGATTTTAGTTTTCACACTTTTACACCAATTTTCCCTGGCTAAAACCGAAATATAAAGTTTTGCATGGTTTCGAATATCCTATATATGAAGTTTCATGTCTGTAGACCCAAACATTGACAGAGGAGTTTGATAGGCAAAATTTTTTAAACAAATATATATATACGCATAAATAAATAGATATTACATAAGCAAAAATCATTTAGAATATCTGCATGAATATATTTATATGTAAGAGTTAACTAAAAATGACCTATACGAAAACTGAAAAAAAAACTATTAGGGAATTAATTAAAATGAATGTTTAAAAGAATATGCAAATTAGTTAGATCTTTTGCTAGTGAATGCAATTCCACGCCCCATATATAACAAAGTTGTATTTTCTTTTTTTTTTTACTTTGCTTATTCTTAGCAACACCCGGGTATCCACCGATTTTTTAAATTTTAATATCGAAACAGGCTTATTTAAGCCATTTTTCACGTGTTCGTTTTTCTGTTTTCATCGTTCGTTTGCCTTACGTTAGAATTTTTTGTATTTTTTAAATGTTTTGATTACCCCCCCCCCCCCGCTTAATTTCTTTTGTTTTCTTTTCTTACTTTGCTTATAACAATGCTTATATCGTCATCATCGTCGTAACGACGACTTTCAAACATCTTTTACTAACTCATTCTGGCTGGCCGATTTTATTTTCAAACTTCGCCTCAGGGCTTCGGGTTCGATCCTACACTCCCCCCTCCCCGGTTTCTTTTTTATTTAGCACCACACACACCTACAAACACACGGGCAACGCCGGGTACCCCTGCTAGTTCTAAATAAAAAGAAAAAAGGGTTTTTTGATATGAATATGAACACACAAAAAAAGAAATTTATAGGAATCTATATATCTATAAAAGTGAAAGTGTCTGTCCATGTGTGCGTCTGTCTGTCTGTGCACATTTCCCTACCAAATAAATCCGCCAATTTTCGGTCTAGAGACTCGAAATTTGACATAAGGAGTATTGAGATTTGGGATAATCTTTATAATCCGTTTTCGGATGGAAATTTGGCTGTCAAAGGGTCAAAATTCAACGATTTGACTTTTTTTTTTTTTTTTTTTTTATTGAGATGGGTTAGAATCAGTTGGAGACAGAGCCAGAGAAGAGAGTCCGAGAGAGTCAAGTCTGTCAGACTGGGAGCTGAAGCCCCTTGAAGGCGAAGTGGGGAAGATGAGACCATGTAGTCGTAAGAGCTTGAGTTCCTGATTCATCAATCAACCAGCTGGTCGAATAAAGGATCATCATTTATATTTTCTAAACAAGTCTTCCTGGTCGTCATTACAACAAAAAGGTTAATGTATTTTTGTCTATCATCTGTAAACGAACTTTGTGCAAAACCCTTCAAGTGTTAACTATCTGTCCATATTCTTTTCCTCCTTCGCATACGGGTTCGAGCCTGCCTACGACCACTTTTTTTGGGGGGTTCAACACACGCAAGGTAAATACGTCTGAACTACGAAACAATCAATTTACACAAAATATGAAACGGAATAAGACAGTGAGGTATTTTTCAGTTGAATGTCCGACAAGGAAAATTTATTCTTTTTAGCAGACCAGTAATGCATAATCTCTATATAAATAAAATGAACTCATTTTTTCCCATCTGATTTTGACATTAATAGGATTAAAAATCAAGATATTTCATGCAAATATAATATGCACAAACGGCAGAACAATATCTGAGGTGTGTTAATGGCTTATTATTTCTCAAATTCCTCGATAATCTTAGATTTCTATACTTTTTCTGCTGAGAAGTCACGGCCAAAATCGGTTAAGATCAATGGAAGTGGTAAAATATTTTCTCTCTAATAAATTCCTCCTCCCCCTGCTACCACTTAACACCGTTTGGGGATCGTTCACAAGGAACAGTTGAGAAGAGAACACTGGTTTGGCTTCGTAGTTCTTTCATGTGAAGTTATTTAAAATCACTAAACTAAGCTGCAGTGCTCTGTGGCGTAGTGGTTAGCGTGCTGGACAATTCACATTATATTTTCACGTTCGCACCGACCTACCGTAGTCGTTTTTTTTTTTTTTTTTTTTCCTAAACAACTGGAATGGACTTTTCTTGGTGGCCGAACTGTTAACGTTGCAGATGTTTTTTTTTTTTTTTTTTTTTTCCACACTTTATTTTCCTACTTTTACTCATGACTCCGGGTTTGATCCTTCCTACTTACCTACCATAACATTTTTTAAGACCCCCCCCCCCGTCCCGGAAACAAACACTCGGGCAACGCCGGGTACCCCCGCTAGTAATATATAATGTTTGTAATTGCATCAATAACGAATTTGCGAACTTTTACTTTTAATAATGAACATAAAATATTCAAGTTTACTACATGAAAAATATCGTTTTAAATTTGTTTCATATTTGCAGAATTTCAAGCAATCAAAAGAAACCTATTATTGGATTTGAATGTTCTTGACGTTAAATGTTTGTACACATTTTTAAACATCTAGAAAATTTCACATATATATTAATTCTCGTTGAAATCGTAGTCTTTTAAATCAGGCGATGTATTTTTTTTACCAAATCTAATGCACTAAAAATATGTAAAACTATATTTACAAATATATAAAAAAATATTTACAGACCAACAGAGAAGACAATTATCACGCTAAACTCTCAACTCCAAGTTTAAGAGCCATTGCTCAAAATGACAAGGTACTAGAATAAGGCTGACTAACATGCCATCAGAGATCACCCATGTGGAAATATATTTTTCTTCCTTTAGAACAGGGTTCAAATGAGATCGCTGAATGGTTCAAAGTGGCAATTTAAGCAAATGTTCCCAAAATCAACAAACCCTACTCTCCCAATGGTTTACTCCCATCAAGTAGCATGCATATTTATCCGACATAAGTCCAGTACAAACAAAAGTTTATAGAAGCTTAAAGTAATTGTAAGAAAGAAATAGCAAAAGCTAAGAGAGAATAAAGCAAAGCCACCAGAAAACGCACTGAAGCGCAGAAATTAGGAGCTCGTCAATTCTAGAAAATCTATAACCGTGTAGTAAATGATAGGTAATTAACAATTCCCTACTATTTAACAATATTGGGTTGTTTGCATAGCAACCAACAAGGCCATGCTTGCCTGTTAGTTTGCTTGAAACTCTAGTTTGAACCTAGCAAACCATCCCCTCCCTGATTTTTCTTTGCAAACATAAACATAAAAGCCAAGTACGTCCACGGATGGAATACTGCTGCCATATCTGGGCAGGAGCTGCTAAAAACAGCCTATCCTGCCTTGACAGAGAACAAAATAGACTTTGTGGCTTAGTGGGGGATGCCCTTTTCTCTTCCCTGCAGCCTCTCTCCCACAGAAGAGACGTTGCGAGCCGGTCTTTGTTTTATTGTTATTTCCATGGCAGATGCTAGTCTGAACTCCAATCTCTGCCCCCCCCCCCCGCCAATATTTAACGAAAAACACCCGTCTGGCTGAATCCACTGTCAAAAATTTTCCCCACTCTTTATCTGTGCCTAAATCAAAACGTGGATTCCATGAACAAAGCTTCTTTCTTAGAACTGCATGCCTGTGGAACTCTGTTCCGTCTGCCTGCTTCCCACCTGACTACAACCTGGATGTCTTCAAGTCCAATGTAAACAAATTCCTGATGAACCACCCTCTTAAGTAAACACTTCATTAAATCTCCACACTAACGTACTGTACTTGCAATAACCCTTATCCCCGAGTGGCTTCCGGGCCTTGATAAGTGGTGCCGGGTTGCCATCTAGTTATAAATATGTATATCTATCTATATACAAGATGTTTTTATTTGTTTTTGTTAGCGATAATTTCTTGAATGAATTCAAGTATTTATACGAAAGTGCATTTTTACCTAAATGCTTGTTGGGAATAATTTTCCCATTGACCAATCTGGTACCCTCTTAATGGGGAGCAGCATATATATTATTTTTTAAAATATAATTATCCACTGACACGTGTTTCGTCGTCTACGAATCATCAGAGTGGCTGAATCTAGCGAAACTCGAAAGATAAGAAGCCTAAACCTCTACCACGGGGCTGTCTCGCCTGACTACTAAATGTATCGCGTTGATGTAGATGTTTTTATTTGTTTTTCTTAGCGATACTTTCTTGAATAATGAATTCAAGTGAGGCAGCCGCGTGATAGAGGTTTAAGCTTCTTATCATGGGGTCCCGATTTCAAGTCTCGCTAGATTCAACCACTCTGATGAGTCGTAGACAACGGAACACGTGTCAGTGGATAATTATATTTTAAAAATAATATTTATATACAAGATGTCCAAAAAGTCATTTAAGGGTTGAAAATCTCATTTTATCATTAATGAGTAACTTTTTCTCTATTTCAAATAATATTTTGGAAATTAATTTTAAATACGTATAGCATTAAACAATCTATGCAAGTTGTGACATTGCTTTATTAAAATCGGGGGTCAATTGTTTTGACTCAAAGGGATTATCGACAGCATTTTCATGTAAGCAATAACCCAAGTCCAAACATTAAACATTGTGTGCCGTCTATGTTAACAAAGTAATTGTCTGTATTTTTGAGATGAGGTGTTTTCATTTATTGAGATTGTCGGACTGACTTCCTCATCTTGGTTGTTATAGTCAGAACGTTTCGGCCGTTTTGCCCTCCGGCCTTCATCAGGTGTTTTGTATCGAACTGGGGAACCGTTTGTTAGGAGTCTTGAAGGGTTGGGTTCGAGACTCCTAACAAACGGTTCCCCAGTTCGATACAAAACACTTGATGAAGGCCGGAGGGTAAAACGGCCGAAACATTGTGACTATAACAACCAAGATGAGGAAGTCAGTCCGACAATCTCAATATGTTAATAAACTTCGAACCCTGCAAAACTTGACTAGCCCCGACTTTTTCTTGTGGGGATATCTTAAAGAACGAGTGTATGTTAATGTTGTGGTGGCACACATTCATTTGCATATGTGGATAGTAATTACTAGGGCTGTGACAAGCATATTCTTTTACAAAAGAATATTCTTTGCATATATTTCGTTAGAGAATATTCTTTTAACAAAAAGCATATTCTTTTTTTTAAAGAATATTCCTTTAACAAAAAGCCTATTCTCTTAAAAAAAAGAATATGCAAAATATTTATGGAATAAGTTGTGCCGAAAATATGTTGAAATAAATATTTGCATTCGAGTCTTACTTTTACGAAGTTTTCTTTTTTATATAAATTAAATTAAACATGGTAAAACCTTCGTAGTTGTGAATTTACAATAACCTTTGGTTCCTAATGAGAGCCATTCTATTAGAGGATTGTATTAGGGACGAAATATCCGCGTATCCTTTTTGCCCTAGGTCTCCAGAGCCGATATATTGGCCCCGTAGTGTCCAAAGGATTGTAACTACAATTTGTATCGAAAAAATAGCCAGGTTTAAATATGGTCCAGTAATCTCCTACGATTGGAACGAGTTTTTTTTTTTTTTTTCATTATAAGGCTATTTTAGCGGACAACCAAAGAAGTTTTAATTTTGATAATTTAAAGACTAATTTAATTATAAAATGCAATAAATAAAATATTTAAGTTCCATAGAGTGTTCAATTGTTCACAGTATATAAACAGTATATACATTAATGAGTAGGGCAATGTCAAGAATATTCTTTAATAAAAAACAATTCTTTACATATATTGGGTTAGAAAATATTCTTTTGATAAAAAGCATATTCCTTAAAAAAAAGAATATGCTTTTTAAAAAAGAATATGCAAAATATTTATGGAATAAGTTTTGTTTTGCCAAAAATATGCTGAAAGAAAATATTTGGATAAGAGTTTTTAATTTATTCATTTTTTAGATGAATTAAACGTGGTATAACCCTAACAGATGTGAATTTACATAAAAAAGGGTCTAAAATTTGGTCTGTTGAAAAAGAGTGATATTATTAGGCATATATATAAATATGTACAGACATCTCGTCCTTGTAGATACTCAAAGCGTGTTAGTACTCAGGACGAATTTACAAGATCTAAAAAAACTACACTAAAAATGCCGAAAATAATTAGCACTCCTGCTGAACGGATGGCAAGATATGCCGATGAATTTGAAGATTACCAGTTAACTGGCAATTGCTTAACCTGCAAATATTGCAATATCCAGGTAGGAACAAACTTTAATACATAAAATTTGCAATATAGTTGACTAATAGATTGGCGTTGTTATAGTAGTTTTGTTTTTGAAATTCTATAACGGTAAATCAAGCTGTATTAAACTTTGATTAAACGTTGAAATTTACAATTTATTTTATCTACTTTTTAGGTTAATTAATAAATGTTAATCGGCTTCAAATAACTTTTTCCCCCCTTCCTTTAAATGTATATATTACCATTAAATAATTGATTTTTATTTTTACAGATCAAAAGTTGTAAAAAATCTCTAATAAAGCAGCATTTAAAAACCAACGCACATCTGGCAAAAAAGACCTACACGGCAACGTTAGGCGAAGTTCCTACTGCAGCAACTGATTTAGGAGCCAGTACGAATAATTTGTTCAAAGCTGACTTATGCAAAGCGTTGATTGCAGCGGATATTCCGTTTCATAAACTGTGCAATAATGTGTTCAAAGACTTTCTTCATAGGTACACACATAGACATATTCCAAGTCAGACTACACTAAGAAAATATTATGTTAGTGAAGTGTACGAAGCAAAAGTGAAGTCACTCAGAGAAAAAGCTGCTGGAATGAAACTGTGGGTCTCGATTGATGAAACCACTGATGTAGAGCAGCGTTTTATTGCTTGCTTTGTGTTTGGCATTCTTGGGGTAGATGAGGAACGCAGCAAGTGCTATTTGGGAAATATTGCATGTCTGCCAAAAGTTAATCATTCTACAATTGCTGCTTTTTTTAACGATTCGTTGCAGTTTTTGTGGCCGCAGCAAGTCCTTTATAATAATGTGCTCCTTGTAACCACTGATGCAGCTGCATATATGTCCAAAGCTATGAATGCTCTTCAGGTTTTATACCCGAAAATGGTGCATGTTACTTGTTTGGCCCATGGCTTGCAAAGGGTTGCGGAATTAGTCAGGCAGGCGCACCCAAAAGTAAATAAATTAATTTCAACTGTAAAAAGTATATTTTTAAAAGCACCCAATCGGATCGAAAAGTTCAGGGAACTAGCCCCAGAAGTGCCCCTTCCACCGAGTCCCATTGTAACAAGATGGGGTACGTGGTTAGATGCAGCGCATTATTACGCCAAACATTTGCCCGAAATTACTCCTGTCATAATGTCCCTAGATTCAATAGAGGCCCAAAGTATATTGGAGTCCAAAAAACTGTTGGATGAAGAATCACTGCCATTTGATCTCGGCTTTATCGCCAACAGTTTTTCCATTTTAACAAAAAATATTGCAAAGTTGGAGACTAAAGGGCTGAATCTTTCAAAATCTATTGAATTAATTAGAGAGGTCGAAATGACCCTTGAGGAGATGGATGACTCCCAATTTCGTAAAAAGCTGAAGAATGTCATTTCAAAGAACAAAGGTTTTGCTACTTTAAAACGTCTCGATACACTTATTAGTGGGAAGGCTTTTGAAAATGAAGGAAATTTGGATGACATAGATCATTTAAAAGTTTTAAGTGCTGAAGAAATGGCCAGCTCGAAATATGCCCCAGTAGTCTCATGCGACGTGGAACGAGTTTTTTCCCAGTATAATACCGTTTTAGCAGACAACCGCAGAAGTTTCAATTTTGAGAACTTAAAAACGCATTTAATTGTAAAATGCAATAAATAAAATATTTGTTTAAGCTTGATAGTGTTTAATTGTTAGAAGTATTTATAGCATAAAAATAAACGTTTTTTCTATATATTTTCTTGCGTTTTCGGCATTAACTGAAGCTTTTACAAAATCATCAATAGAATTTATAAAAAAACAAATAATTAACCCTTTCGACCCTAACATTGCAAAATTACCAACTACTCAACTATACCCATTCTATTAAAATACTATAGTAAGGCCGAAATATCTGTAGGTCTTCTTTTACCTTAAATCCCCATGGCCGATATATCGGCCCATTGGAATCGAAAGGGTTAATATTGTTGCAAACGTAAATCTAAGGTACCTAGCATAAATATATTCGCTTGAAGTACAGTGAAAATATGCGATTTATAAAAATAAATATACGGTAGCCGAAGAGAATATTCCGTCTCAAAGCAGCATATTCTTTTTAAAAAGAATATTCCTATGCAAAAAAAGCATATTCTTTTTAAAAAAGAATATTCCCGTGTAAAAAAAGAATATTCTCGAGCATATTCTTAAAGAATATTCCCGGCATATAAAAAGAATATAGAGCATATTTGAAAGAGAATATTGTAACAGCCCTAGTAATTACACATAAATAGGAAGACTCAGTTAGTCTGAGTGTGTGTTGACCAGAAGCCACCGAAGGCCGCCGAGAGCAGATATGTTTCTCCAGCAAAGACTCTCTTATTTGACACCATTATGTAAATATCCTGTAAATATACCTTTTCCTAATACACTTCTTATTTGATCTACCTTTGTTTGTTGAGTCGTCATTTGTATTGCTTTCTACGTTACTTGTTTCAACTTGCAAACTTAACAGTTAACAATCCCTGCAAGAATTGAAGGAAAACATTAGGAACAAAATAAACGAGTTAGATCGCAATCCAGAGATTCTGCAATCTGTCATGAATAATGTTTTGGAAAAGAACACAAATATGCGAAGCTGAAAATGGGCAACATTTAAGAGACATCATTTTTCATGAATAAAAATTGTTTGAATTTTACATTTTTGTAAAAAGATATTTTTCAATGTCTTAGCCAAATTGTGTTAAAATTAATTTTGCAATTTTTTTAATATAAATTTCTCAATGTTTTAATTAGATGGTGTTAAAATTACAGAAAGATATCATCAAAAATATAGAATCTATTTATGTTTAAAACCCTTCAGTGACTTTTTAGACATGATGTGTGTGTGTGTGTGTGTGTGTGTGTGTGTGTGTGGTCCCAAATAGTAGCCCCTTACGTCCAAGTATGATATGCCTTTTAAGGAGTTGAATGTGAATAAAAACAAGCTGCGCATGCGTGGTCCCCCTCTTGTGCTGCACGTGAGATGACACCACAAAAAATAGTGAAGAAATGATGAATGTGAGAAGTGTGAAGGGCCAACATTGCCTTCACATTTTCGCCAAGTTTCAGAAAAATCTAATGATATGGGGCAAAAATTATGGGGTAAAAAGTGTCATTTTTTGTAATTTGGGAGCATTTGTGACCCCTTTTGAGCTCCTGGGAATGCCGAACCCCAGTGAAAATGGGCAAACGGTGCAGTTTCACGCCTTAAGACATGTATATTTGAATTCAGCACCATGGAAAACCACTATATAGACATACATATTAAGTTTTTGTGTAATATGAAAAAAGAGTTCCAAAAAAGGCATGTTTTTTAGTCCTAAAAGTTCCAGACGGATGCGAACCAGAATTTTGCCAGGATCACTCATACTGAATTTATATTAAGAACAATGGCCTCCACATTTTGGCAAAGTTTCAGGAAACTCTAATGCATGGATCAAACGCAAAATGTGTCATTTTTGGCGATTTTGAGGCATTTTTGACCTCTTTTTTGAGCCCCTGAGGACACCAAATCCCAGTGTAAACGGATAACAGTGCAATTTCAGGCCTTAAAACATGTATATTTGAGTTGACCACCGTGAAAAACCATTATATAGTCACACACATCAAGTTTTTGTTGAGAAATATGAAAAAAAGAGCCACAAAAGGGGGCGTTTTTAGCACTGAAAGTCCCTGGGGACGTGAATCAGAATTTTGCCAATTAAAGAGCACTACAGGAGAATTTGGATGTGCCAAAATTAAGAAAAAAAAAAAATGATTAAGAAATCGTTTTTTTTTCTTAATTCTGGCATATCCAAATTCCCCCGTAGTGCCCTTTAATTTCGCTAATAATATTGTTTTGTATGCTATCGATTTTTTCCTGACGAGATGATAGCCGAAAGAGCTCTCGAGAAATTTCCACACATTCTATTCAAATCTTTATTTATATATATATATATATATATATATATATATATATGATATAAGAACAACATAAGCACCAGAAGTTGAGATTTTTGTTGCAAAACGCGTAAAATATCAAAGAAAATCTAATCACAAAAAAAATTGTTGAATTCAAAGTGAAAATAAGTGTTTGAATATTTGATATACGTCTGTTGAAATATGGACACTTAAGACCATAGATTTTTCTTTAAATTCTCTACCTAATTATGTTGAGAAAAACACTTTACATTGTTTGAAAATATTCACAAGAATGGCCTGTTTTCGGACGTTGAGAAAAACACTTTTTTTAAATGAACAATATGGAATCCATTTCCCTTTTAAGGAAAACCATGTGATAAAAGATTTACCTACATTCCTTCCTCCAGAGGTTTTTCCGCTTTCTGTTGGTTAAGGATTTTTTTTTTTTTTTTATTTTTTATTACATTTTCACCCCAAACAAGGCACATTGCCACTTTAATGTAGGGGGCTACTATCAGGGGAAACATCTACTGGGGTACTATGTAGGGATTAGGGCAGCGAGATGTTGGTTCACGTTGCACTTGAACTTATGCATGTCAGTACAGTTGGGGAAGCAGTGACCTGGAATGGAATTCCAAAGTCTAGCAGTTCTGGGGAAGAAACTACTGCAGTAGAAAGATCTTTTACATCTAGGGATTTCTACAGTGTGGGGGTGGGATTTTGTAGCTTGTCGGGTCTGTCGAGGGTGTTCACGTCGTGGGGGCACAAGTGCTTGCAGTTCTTCAGAGCATTCACCATTATAATACTTGTAGAACAGGCAGAGGGATGCAACGTTTCGACGATGGGACAGAGGCTGAAGTTTTGGTGCCAGTTTAGGGCCTATCAGATTTGCGACTCTCTTTTGAACCCTGTCAAGGAGCGAGAGACTAGTAGCCGATGCACCGGCCCAAATATGACAGCAATACTCCATACATGGGCGAATAGTGGCCTTATAGAGGTACAGGATACTTTTGGGTGTTAGAAGTTTTTATATCTACCTATTTTTGCATCTCTATTTTTAACTGTTTAAATCAATTATTCATTTATCCTTGGAACCAATTACCTATGTCCACTTTGTTTAAGTTATTACTATTTTTGTCCAAGTTAGTAATTTAAATTTATTTATTTATTAGATATATGTTGCTCTACTAATGCTCTTCCCATATATATATATAAAGCTGAACGTCTGTGTGTGTCTGGTCACGAATAGGCTCCTATATGGTTGACTATTATAGAAAATTGATCACATATAATGATAGAAAATGTATCGAGACACGGGAATGGATATGTTTGATCTGGAATAATGATGATTCATTAAAATTGTGGGGTCTGCGTACGCGCCTGGTCCACAAAGTATGGAAATAAAAAATTTAAAAATTAAAAAAAAAAAAAACGTTTACAAGTGTTTTTGATATAGATGTACATAATAATACTTTGATAAGTATGTTTTAACTTAAATTGGGATGGACAATTTCAAACCTTATATTGTTTGAAAATATTCACAAGAATGGCCTCTCATCAGACGTAGGGAAAAAAGTACTTTTTTAATGAACAATATGGAATCCATTTCCCTTTTAAGGAAAAACTATACGATAAAAGATTTACCTACAGAGGTTTTTCCGTTTTCTGTTTAAGAATTTTTTTATATCTCATTTGTGACGGACAATGAAAATACACTATTTGTTGCTTTCAATCCAATTTTTTTTGTCTTGTTTTTGTAAAAATATTATATGAATGCTCGATTACAAAAACTAGTAATTTTGAAGCTTACAAATTAAGTCACCTTATATTGACTTAAAATTTATTGGTAGATGAACGATTACCGAATTCTCAATTATATACATATAATAAAATTCAGAATATTATAAATAAGATATATATATATATATATTTTTTTTTTGAGGCTGCTACTTTCAAAGGAAGGGTAACCAGTGAAATATAATGAGGTTAATACAAGAATGCTCAATACTCAAGTAGAGCAAGTTACATTTTCAATGTCTTTACATAAGCAGTAATTTGTTGCTACACAGTCATGAGCATATATATATATATATATATATATATATGTATATGTATATATGGACTATAAAACTGAATCTACTATTATATAAAAGTCACTGTGTGTATGTGTGTTTTTTTACATGGGGGTTAGCACTTATAAAGGCCCGGAGGCCACTCAGGGATAAGGGTTATTGCGTGTACAGTAATTAATGAGATAGTATTGTAGTAATCATTAGTATTGGGGGTTTTGATAGAGTGTCTTACTTAAGGGGGCGGTTTGTCAGGAATTTGTTTAAGTTGGATTTGAAGACATCCAAGTTGTAGTCAGGTGGGAAACAGGCGAACGGAAGAGAGTTCCACAATCGTGCACTTCTGAGAAAGAAGCTCTGCTCATGGAATCTACGTTTGGATTTAGGCACAGATGAGTGGGGAACATTATTGACAGTAGTTTCAGCCAGACGGGTGTTTCTAGTGAAAGATTGGCGAGGGGGGACAAGAGATTGGAGTTCAGACGAGCACTTGCCATGGAAATAACGATAAAACAAAGGCTCGCAACATCTCTTCTGTGGGAGAGAGGTTGCAAGGAAGAGAAAAGGGCATCCCCCACTAAACCACAAAGTCTATTTTGTACTCAGTCAAGGCAGGATAGGCTGTTTTTAGCAGCTCCTGCCCAGATGCGGCAGCAGTACTCCATCTCCGGACGCACTTGGCCTCTATACAGATAGAGAATTGCATCAGTAGTGAGATATCTTCTGGAACGGTAGAAGGATCCCATCATTTTCCCAGCGTCCCTGGCAACAGATTTGATGTACGTATTTCAGATCAGGAGTAAAGGTCAAACCCAGAAGCTTGTCAAAACATGGAGCCTCCCCAAGACGAGAGCCATCTATTTCAATTGATGCCAGATAGGATCAGAGCGTTGATGATGTAAAGATAGAAGCTTGGTTTTGGATGAATTAAAAGTGACGAGCCACCTCTTCCCCCATTGTACCACGCACTCAAGATCAGAGGAGAGAGAATTAGAGAGAACTTTGTCATTTACGGCCTTTGATGTGTTGCCATAGATGGTCGTGTCATCAGCATAGATGTCAACGAATGATTTAAGTATGTGTTTTAGGAGATCATCGATGTAGATCAGGAAGAGAGTTGGGCCCAGGGTGGACTCCAGCATTAATACTGTGGGACTCTGATTTCTGCCCATCAGTGAGTTCGTTCCTCATATGTACCGAAACAGTTGAGCCAATATTTTGCAAATTTCACACAAAGCTGATTTATGTTTGGCAGTGTTCTTACATGTTTATATCGAAATTCATCTGATAAATATCGAAAAATGAAAACAAATCAGATCCTAAAAATAGTCTTTCTTATAGATACAAAAGAATTTTTACAGGGGGGATATTTTGAGATGGGTATATTTGCTGATGACACCACACTCAGTAAGCACGAGGGGAAAACGAATGAACTCTAATCTAAGGCAATGGCAGAAGAGGAAGACCCTTTTTTTTTTTTACACAGTGATCACCACTTATCAAGGCTCGGAAGCCACTCAGGGATAAGGGTTATTGCAAGTACATTACGTTAGTGTGGAGATTTGATGGAGTGTTTACTTAAGGGGGCGGTTCACTAGGAATTTGTTAACATTAGACTTGAAGACATCCAAGTTGTAGTCCGGAGGGAAGCAGGCAGACGGAACAGAGTTCCACAGTAGTGGAATGGGGTAAGAAATGGACGGTCACATTCAATACTACAAAGACTAAGCTTGTTTCCTTAAATAATTACAAGAAACCTTCTCTACCACCAATGACTATGGCTAAAGATACATTACCTGAAAGTACTTCTTTTAAACTCCTCAGCCTAACGTTCACAGGAAACATGAGTTGGAAGAGATAACATTGAGGGCATTGCCAAGGCTGCTGCAAGGAAAGTAGGCTCCCTCTACCATGCTAGAAAGCTACTTACACCTGAAAGTATCCTATATCTCTATAACGCCACCATTTGCCCACACATGGAGTACTGTTGTCACATTTAGGCTGTTGCATCTGCTACTTGTCTCTCGCTCCTGGACAGGGATCAAAAGAGAGTCACCAACCTGATAGGTCCTGAACTGTCATCTAAGCTTCAACCTCTGTCCCATCGACGAAATACTGCATCCCTCTGCCTGTTTTTCAAGTATTTTAATGGTGGATGCTCTGATGACCTACAAGCCCTTGTACCCCCTTGATGTAAATACCCTCGTCAAATCTAATAAGCAGCGAAGTCCCACCCCTACACAGTAGATATCTGTAGATGTAAGAAAGCCTTCTACTCTAAAAGTTTCTTCCTCAGAACTGCTAGACTTTGGAATTCCCTTCCAGATTCCTGCTTCCCCAACTGTACTGACATGCAGAATTTCAAGTGTAATGTGGATAGACATCTCACTGCTCAACTCCCTACATAGTATCGCTGCAACTTATAACCCTGATAGTAGCCCCTACATCAAAGTAGCACTGTACCTTGTTTGGAGTGAAAATGTACCTATTTACTATGCCTCCCCACGGGACAGAGTTAGACACCAGGGTCGTTTTTTTTAATGTGGAGAAAAGGTACAAAAATAAAAATTGTCTCAGTCGTGAAGGATTTCTCCTCCGCCAAAAGAGAACAAGAAATGGAAGTGCAGCATCTGAAGAACAGATACTACACTTTGATCTTGACCAAAAGGCCAAGTTGGAGTGAAAATGTAATTAAAAAAAAAATAAAATAAAATTTACCTTACACTAGCAAAGGGAGATAATAAAATTTACCTTACACTAGCAAAAACAGGAACAGATTTATTATAACTTGGAGATATAACTTAGTGGGAGATCATTCGACTAAAGATCGAATGATCTCCTGTTCCAGCCCGGGTGTATCTCACAGTTTTATTTTAATTTTTTCTTATTAATGAATTCAATTTTTTTCTTTTTTTAATTACATTTTCACCCCAAACAAGGCACATTGCCACTTTTGGTGTAAGGGCTACTATCAAGGACATAAGCTACTGGGGTACTATGTAGGAGTTGGGCAACAAGATGTCGGTTCACATTACACTTGAACTTCTGCATGTCAGTACAGTTGGGGAAGCAAGGAGCCAGAAGAGAATTCCAAAGTCTAGCGGTTCTGGGGGAGAAACTACTGGAATTGAAAGCTCTCTTACATCTAGGGATCTCTACTTTGTAGGGGTGGGATTTAGCTGCTTGTCGGGGGTATTTCCGTCGAGGGGGCACAAGTGCTTGCAGTTCGTCAGAGCATTCACCGTTAAAATACTTGTAGAACAGGCAAAGGGATGCAATATTTCATCGGTGGGACAGAGGCTGAAGCTTAAATAGCAGTTCAGGACCTATCAGGTTGGAGACTCTTTTTTGGACGTTTATTTATGATAAAAGAAGACGTACCATTTAAAATTGCTGCAAATCATTTCTTCGTTTGCATATTTTAAAACTAAACATTAACCAGAAGTGGCTTTTCCAGGGCATTCATTGTCCAGCTCTAATATAAGGGGACATGATATTATAAACAAACAGACTGAATCTGATGAACGACATTATCACTATGATTTAAATTTTTTTTTGAGAATTAGTCCATCGGGCAAATTATTCCTCGTTAATATATAATATAAAAGCGACTATATATCCCTTTAAAAAATTTTTTTTTTTTTGGGGGGGGGGGGCATTGTTTCTAAGAACTTTTTATATACTCCTTAGATTATAATATCTCAGATTTACAAAACGAGGTCGTCTGTGTCTTTTATTACAGCGACTTTTATGTTACAAAATTTGCGCTGTGATTTCATTCCTCTATGTCGTGAGGTTTGACCGAGAAAACCACTTTTACTAGCAATACAGTACACTAGGTGTATCAGAATTTTTGTATGAATTTTTGACACCGCTAACACGAAACTGCAAATAAAATATAAAAAACTCGTGATTTCTCTTTTAAAAGTGGGTTATTTATTTTCTTTATGGATTATACTTCCAAAATAAACTATTAAAGTTGTTTTAAAAATAATAGAAATATTTTTTTTTTATTTTGTAAAAAGCAGTAATGAATTTTACGAACTCAATATTTTTCAATTTTTAAACTTTAAAAAATCTATCAAATTTTTTCTATTGATTCTATTTTTACGATATTTTCAGGGTCAATGTGAATTTTTATGCTCTTTCCAATAAACCAAATATAATATTTTAAACAAACGTTTTTTTTTTAAATTCGCCCCCTCCCATTTTCAAGTGTCTATTAAAAATAATTTACTCACCAAAGTGTTATATATCACAAATTGAAGAGAAAATAATAAATAATATATTCAAATTTAAAACAAAAAAAAAAAGTAGTGTTTTTTTAGAAATTTACCTGTAAAGTTCGAAGCTTAAAACCTTTTTTTTTTAAACCATATTGTTTGTTTTCTTTTTTTTTTTTTTTTTTTTTGGTCCTTGCTCCTTTAATTGAAAAAAAAATTAGGGCTTGAATTACATTTTTCGAGTAGTTATAAGCGTGGAAAGACGGGGTCGAATAATTCACGCCTCCCATTTTGAAATGAAAAGTAAATAAATTACTCACCAAAGTGTTTAGAAATTTACCTGTAAAGTCCTAAGTTTAAAACCGTTTAAAAAAAAAAAAAAAAAAAACAAAAAAAAAACACATTGTTTGTTTTGTTTTTTAATGAAACCTTGGTCCTTTAATTGAAAAAAAAAAAATTAGGGCTTGAATTACATTTTTCGAGGAGTTATAAGCTTGGAAAGATGGGGTGGAATTACTCAATATTTTTCACAAAATTTCTGACACACCTAGCAATACACATGAAAAAATTTAAATGGCTTAAAATATTTCAATATTGGTATATATAGAAAGAGCTTGATAAATTAAGAAAGAATCTTTTTAAATTTTTAAAATCCAATTAAAATCAAGTTATGACTATTTTTATGCCCTGCGTGTTTGGATATTTTCCCCTCTTTAAGACCATATGCGTTTTGTCACATTTTTTGCACTTTTTCAGTAAAAATGCTATATCTTTGTTAAAACACAAGACTAAGCAATGAAATTTGCCATATAAGTGTATTTTTGTGCAAGGAATCTGAATATGATACTAAAAATCTCCAGAAATGAATGGTTTCCAAATTATCTGCAGTAAATTCACATAAATATGCTGCGATTGTTTAAAAATGCCATGTATTCATTAAAAGAAAAGTTAGAGAACTCAAAGTTTAGTTGTAATGCATTTTCTGTGCCAAAAACTGAAATCGAAATCTAGGATTGGTTAAAAATGAATATATTGCAATATTTCTGTGGTATTATTTTAGATTAATACCTTCTGTTACCCCTCCCCATCTGACCACCTCTCCAGAATATGTGATTCTACCTTTATAGAAAATTGCATGTGAAAAACTTTAATAAAAGATAAACAAAAATTATTTTAGAATTTAATGTAAAATGATTTCTCGTTTTGAATCATTCGAGCGTTTTAGGGCAGTTAACCCCTCCCCCTTTTCCTATGATAGATAAATTCTGGGTGTTTTTTTTGTTTGTTGGTTTTCTAAAAGGCGATTATGCGTGGTTTTAAGAGGGTCTTTGTGCAATTATGAGAAGGTGGGGGAGGTTGCCACTCTGACTTGGGGTTAAAAATTATGTGTGAACATTTTGAAGACTTAATAGAAACAAAACAAAAACAATTTTAGAATTTAGAGTTGGGGTTGGTTTCACATAAATGTAAAATAATTCACCATTTCAAGATGATCCTAGCGTTTTAGCACAGTTGACCAACTTATTTTTTGGGGGAGAGATTAATCATGTGAATTTTTCTTTAAACGTTTTTTATGCTTTTTTTTATTTTTACGTTTATATGAGCTCACAGAGGAAGTTTGTTTAGTGGGGAGCTCTGCCACTTGTACTTAGCGTTATTGTTAAGGCTAAAGGTTTTAGGAGGAGGCTTGCCACTCATACCTAGGATTAGACATAGAATTAAGCAAGTTGTTTTTTTTTCTCTTTTTTAAGAGGGTGTTTGATACCATTGTGAAACTTTACAAGAATTATGACAAACAGACAAAAATAAATGTTATTTAAAAAAGTGACGTCCCTCTAACAGAAAACATGATACTTGGAAAAATACCAAGTATTTAAATTCTATTTAGATATAAAAAAAGAAACAAGTTTTTGCTAAAGCTGAGAAATTGTTAAAAATTTTGAATTAATGTTATTTTGATTTTTAATTAAATTTCATGTCCTTTCCTACCGTTATTTTTTAACTGAGCACCTCCTACAAATATTTAAATATTGATTATTTTTTTTTAATAATCGGGTAGATTAGTTTCCATTCGATAATAATTCACTGAAAACATTTTTTAAGGAACGAAAATTAGAAGTGTGTTACCGTTCGTAATTGTACACGTGAACCAAAACATCATATTTCACATTTTCACTTGTTAAAATATTTTAAAATTTATTACTACCCAATTTTTTAAAATATTTGTAAGGTTGATAACAAAATAGCTCTAACATGTAAGAAATTTTTTTATAACCAGATTTTCAATTAAAAAAAAAGAAAAGATTTGGAATATAAACAAAAACAAAACGTCTGTTTACGCCATGTTATCGCTGCTGCTGCTAATACTACAGAAGTCTTGATTCAAATTCATAACGATTTTTTCGGATATTATGTTTTTAAATTGCTACGTACCGCTAGAGAAAACACTGTCCAATCATCTTTTCAACGAATAAACATAGTAAAAAGATTGTTTATTTGATAGTGAGTGTCCGAAGAAAATTTTTTTTCAAAACTTTCAATACTCGTCATTTTGAAATCTTTTTTTTAACACAACAAAAAAACGAGTCGTCAAATGAATTTCGGACACTTGAAATTATTAAAAATGACATCTCTTTTGGCAAATTTCCAAATTTCATTAAAAAATTCTTCATAAAAACACGGTACGAATGTTTAGAAATCAAGGGGTGTCGTTACAAAATCTTACCAAAAATGTTGTTTTATGATGTTCACATTTTTATCACTTTATTTGCTTAAAACTCTAAAAATATATAATGTATGTTATTATTTACTAATTCATTTGAAAGTATATTCATTTTTGAACAAAACGGTGGCATTTTGAAGACTTAAAGTGCTTTGGTTTTTAAAATATGACTATTTTAGCAGAAGGTCGCTGGAAAGATGGTGGAATCCTTCTACCGCTCCAGAAGATATCTCACTACTGATGCAATTCTCTATCTATATAAAAGCCAAGTACGTCCAAGGAATACTGTTGCCATATCTGGACAGGAGCTGCTAAAAACAGCCTATCCTGCCTTGACAGAGTACAAAATAGACTTAGTGGGGGATGCCCTTTTCTCTACCCTGCAACCTCTCTCCCACAGAAGAGACATTGCGAGCCTATACTTGTTTTATCGTTATTTCCATGGCAGGTGCTAGTCTGAACTCCAATCTCTGCCCCCCCCCTCGCCAATCGTTCACGAAAAACACCCGTCTAGCTGAATCCACTGTCAAAAATTTTCCCCACTCTTTATCTGTGCCTAAATCAAAATGCGGATTCCATGAACAAAGCTTCTTTCTTAGAACTGCACGCCTGTGGAACTCTGTTCCGTCTGCCTGCTTCCCACTGGACTACAACTTGGATGTCTTCAAGTCCAACGTTAACAAATTCCTAATGAACCGCCCCCTTAAGTAAACACTTCATCAAATCTCCACATTAACGTAATGTACTTGCAATAACCCTTATCCCTGAGTGGCTTCCGAGCCTTGATAAGTGGTGATCACTGTGTAAAAAAAACAAACAAAAAAAAAAAAACCTTGAAATCTGTGATTATCCAAAGTGTTTTAACGGCCATGTGTATTGCTAGTTCAACCACCTGCTTTTTTAAACGTTTAATTCCAACCATTATCACTTTTCTGCCCTCATAGCAAGTTATTAGTCTATTCACCTCACAGTTTTGGGTTTGACCCTAGCAAATTTTTTTTTTTTTTTTACACCTCCAAAACACCTAGGCACCCCCGCGAGTAATCAATTTAGGATTTATTCTAAAATAATACATATGGAATCTGCATGAATCAAAATATCATGTTCAAATGTATTGTATGACCGAACAATGCCAGGCTACCAGCTAGTATATATATATAAACCAGCTCTGAACTGTAATATGGTAGTTTTGAATATGTAGAAATATTTTGTAGTCTAATAAATTTTTTTTTTTTTTTTTACATAGGTATCACCACTTATCAAGGCCAAGAGGCAACTCGAGGATGAGGGTCAAAGAGTGTACAGTAGTCAGTTGGACAATATAGTAATCATTAGTAATGGAAATTCGGTAAATTTGTTAATTTAAGCGGAACGGCTCATCAAGAACTTGTTTATGTTGGACTTGAAGACAACCATATTATAGTCAGCAGGAAAACGGAAGACAGTTCCACAGGTGTGCAGTTCTAAGAAAGAAGCTTTGTTCATGGAATCTACATTTAGGTTTAGGCACAGATAAAGAGTGGGGGGGGGGGATTATTGATAGTGTTTTCAGCTAGACGAGTGTTTCTTGTGAAAGTTTGGCGAGGGGGGAACCATAGATTGAAGCTTAGTCGAGCACTTGCCACGAAAATAATGATAAAGCAAAGACAAACTCGCAACATCTCTTCTGTGAGAAAGAGGTTGCAGGGAAGAGAAAAGGACATTTCCTACGAGGTTACGAAGTCTATTTTGAACTCTATCAAGGCAGGATAAGTCCTTTCTAGCAGCTCCTGCCCAGATGCGGCAACAGTACTCCATCCTTGGACGTACCTGGCTCTTATATAGATGGAGAATTGCATCAGCAATTGTTGTTTTAGAATGAAACTGTCGTCTGAAGAAATTAGTTGCTCTTAACGGTAATTCACAACAAAACGAATGCAAACCTATGAATATTTAAAAAAGAATGAATAAAAAAAACCTATGAATTCTTTTTTGACAATTGGTAGAGAGATTTCATGTGAACCGACATGACAAAAAATGAACGCTGCACAAAGTTGAAAATGTGAATGCCTCGCAAGGATTTCAATTTCACCATGTTGTGATGAAAAGCATAAAACCGTTTGAAATATTAAAATTATATTAAAATTATATTAAAATATTAAAATCATATTAAAATTATAACACCTATAAGCGTTTCCTGTTTTAAGGCTTTTCTTTTATTTGTAACACTGAAAAAAAAAATGAATTATTTTTTAGCCAAGAACCGGATTTATATATATATATATATATATATATATGAATAAATGAAATTATATAAATATTATGAAGAACCTATGCAGATGGACTGAACATATCTCGTCAGGACTCCAAAATGAATCTCCCAAACAGTAAATAATTTTAAAATTGAATTAATTTATTTTCTGATTGCGAGATGCATTTTGGAGTCCTGATGAGACATGTTAATGTTGAAATGTAAGTCGGCCCACGTAATGTTTATATAATTTCATTTATAAAAACTCTACTCACGTTTCTGAAATGAGAATCGATAATTTGGATTATTCCAACTACTGTTGTCATCTTGAGCGTTAGTTTTACATTTCGAGCGACCTTATTCAGTCACGGCTGACGGAACGGGAGCGCAATAACCATGAGATTAAATAGAGTTCTGTTCAAGATTCCGTGCAGATTCCAGAGTTTCGATAAGATACACATAATTAAATCATTCTTAAATAAGAAAAGGATTCAGGTTGTCCTTGATGGTCGTACGTCAAAACAATATATATATGCGGGTGTACCTCAATCCTGAGACCTTTTTTATTTTTGATATTCATAAGTGACCTCCCTGATAAAACTGTCTCTGAGATACTATGTAGGGAGTTGAGCAGCAAGATGTGTGTCCACATTACACTTGAACTTCTGCATGTCAGTACAGTTGGGAAAGCAGAATCCTGGAAGGGAGTTCCAAAGTCTAGCAGTCCTGGGGAAGAAACTATTGGAGTAGAAGGCTTTCTTACACCTAGGAATCTCTACTGTGAAGGGGTGGGATTTAGCTGCTTGTTGGGTTTGTTGGTGGTATTCACGTCGAGGGAGTACAGGTGCTTGTAGTCTGTCAGAGCATTCGTCATTAAAGTACTTGTAGAACAGGCAGAGAGATGCAACATTGCGTCGATGGGACAAAGACTGAAGCCTAGATGGCAGTTCAGGGCATATTTGCTGATGACACGATGCTCTATGACAGACACGAGGGAAAAACAAACAAACACATATCCAAGGCAATGCCGGAAACCCTCGAGTCTGTAGTGGAATGGGGACTAAAATGGATGGTCACATTCAATGCTGCCAAGACTAAGCTTGTTTCTTTTAATAACTACAAGAAAACTTCTCAACCACTAATAGCCATAGCTAATGATAAATTACCGGAAAGTACTTTGTTCAAACTCTTCAGCTTAATGCTCACGGGAAACATGAGTTGGAACAGATAGAAAGAAGGTGGGCTCCCTCTACCGTGCTAGAAAGTTACGTCTGAGAGCATCCTGTACCTCTACAAGGCCACCATTCACCCATGTATGGAGCATCGTTATCACATCTGCCACTAGTCTCTTCCTCTCAGGCAGAGTTTAAAAGAGAGTCACCAACCTAATAGGTCCCACACTATCAACTAGGCTTCAACCACTGTCCCATCCTCTGCCTGTTTTACAAGTACTTTAATGGTAGGTGCTCCGACGAACTACAAGCCCTTGTACCCCCTCGACACGCAGCAAAATCCCACCCCTACAGAGAAGAAATCACTAGATGTAAGAAAGTCTTCTGCTCTAATAGTTTCTTCCTTAGGACGGCTAGACTTTGGAATTTCCTTTTAGGTCCCCATTTCCCTGACTGTACTGACATGCAGAAGTTCGAGTGTAATGTAAACAGACATCTTGCTGCTCAACTCCCTACATAGTATCCCTGCAATTTATGTCCCAGATTAGTAGCCCCTTACATCAAAGTGGCACAGTGCCTTGTTTGGCGGGAAAATGAAAGCAAGAAAAATAAGTCAGAGATTGAATCGACTGAAATATTATGAAAATAACACTCAAGATGAGAACAGAAGCCCAAATTATCCACATATGAAGCTCTCTCAAGTAATGAGCAGTTTTGAAAAAATATTGGTTTTTAGTTCATGTTATAAATAAAGAGAGAGAGAGAGAGAGAGAGAGATAAAAAAAAAAAAGAGAAACAAACCAAGTTATATGCCCATCAACGTTTTGTCTTTATTGTAAGACTTCTTCTGGATGAAAAAATTGAAGAAAATTAAATACCAGTACAATATTTGAAATTATATTTGTCATGAATTGACGTGGTTCAATTTCAGAACGAAAAACAGTCATTGGAAATTTAAAAGTTATAGCGTTGCAAAGAGAGTACGATTTTTTTTAAAATGTCATATAGCCATTAATATATTCAAAGAAGATATGATGTAATTCATATTCTTTCTGAAATAAATATGTCCGTTATAATTCAAATGTGGATGCGTAACTGAAATGAGTGTATTTTTGCTACGTAATTTATTGACTTATTATATGTATTAATTACTATAGGATGTTTTCTATGCTGTAACAAAGTTAACCTGTGTCTAAAATTAAATGATATTCGTTTAACAAGTATAATTTTTATAACTTTTATGAATGAAGCTATTACTGAATGAAACTATTATATAATTTATGAATGAAACTAGGAACGTCATATTTAGTAATATCACAAAATAAACTCAAATATTATTTTTTAATTGGAATTTCATTGAGATGAGTATTATTTATATTAATTTATTGCGGACTATTATTCTCATCTTTATTAGTTGTTGTTTCACAACGTTTCGACCAACTATTCCTCTGGCATTCGTCAAGTGGTAACCGCCATCACTGCCATCTGTAGTTGTTGTCGTCAGTGATTGCTGAGAATGCAGTTAAGAGATTCGAAGTTCCTATCCGTCACGATTACCACCTGACGAAGGCCAGAGGAATAGTTGGTCAAAACGTCGTGAAACAACAACTAATAAAGATTAGAATAATAGTCCGCAATAAATAAATTAATATAATACTTATCTCAATAATGAATTCTAATTAAAATAATATAGAGTTAACCGGTGTTTAAAATTAAATGAGGTTCATTTAACAAGTATAACTTTTGTTACCGTGCTATTTTTTAAAAATAGTATTTTCAAGTGAAATTCAAGTTTTACAATATCTTAAATTGTTAAATGAAAGTAGAAAACGCCCTACACTCCCAATGTTAAGAATGGCTTTCTATCTAATATTTCAGCATGGTAACAAAAGTGCATAATTTTTAACAAGTATAATTTCAAATATTGCAACGACTTTTTCCATTCTGAAATAGAACACAGTCATATTTTTCGTTACAACAAAAATATATTTTCAAATATTGTACTGGTATTTTATTTCCTTAATTTCATTCATCCTGAAGAAGTCTTACAATGAAGATGAAACATTGATGTACACATAACTTAGTTTCTTTTTTACATCTCTCTATCTCGTCGGAATACTATTTCCATTATTCTCATCACTATATATATATATATATATATATATATTAAATTGTAATTCAATGAATTTCAAAAAACTCTCATTGAAATGAAATGAAGTGGTTGAGTTTCATATCAAAGAATTTTTATTATTCTAAGCAAGACAAAGAATGTTTTAGAAAGTTTATCTCCTTAACCTATAGGGTTTCGATGTCTACCATCTCATCAGAGGAGTGAAAATATTAGCAAATAGTTATAAAGGTATGCACCCTATTTGCTAAAGTCAGTGAGACATGGAAAGTCAAAGTGAAAACATTATATTTATCAGAAGTTCTGACTTTAGCAAATAGGGTGCATACCTTTATAACTATTTGCTAATATTTTCACTCCTCTGATGAGATGGTAGACATCGAAACCCTATAGGTTAAGGAGATAAACTTTCTAAAACATTCTTTGTCTTGCTTAGAATAATAAAAATTCTTTGATATGAAACTCAACCACTTCATTTCATTTCAATGAGAGTTTTTTGAAATTCATTGAATTACAATTTAATTTATTTGTTCTATCTTGAATATCGAGCAATTCTCGTTTAGATGGGATAACTTATAGAATATTACTGCCAGTAATATTTTGTAAACCTACAATCTCACGTTTACATAACCACTGATTGTTAAATAAAAACTACTCCGAAGAGTATATATATATATATATATATATAAAGCAAAAAAAAAAAAACCCTCTGGAAATTGGAATTGAACCAAGGCAGTATATCTTCGATAAATAAAGTGCTCAATATTCTATTACAGAAAGCTGCACCAATAATAAATGATAATACAATGTCCTTAGCCATAACATTTTAGTACAACTTCATGATATCACCGATTAATGGAGGTGATGCAGGTTTAATCGGCTTGCTCCAAAGGAGGAAGTTCCATGGAGTATGAAATTCACAAGCGGTCCCCAGTCGCATGTATATCCTTGGTAGGGGAGATGACGATGTTAGGTTTTTGCAACTCTTGCAGAGGTGTCAACGTCCTACGTACAGCGCCTGGAATTCTCAAATTAGTCACCAATCTGGTACAGATCAGGCTTAATGTTGCTTAACTTCAGTGATCTCACGAGAACTGGTGCGTCAACGTGATCATGCCGTACTTATCACTGACTAGCCAAAAATATTTCAAACTACAAAGTCACAAAAAGTAATATCATGAAACTGCAATAATTTGTTAAGCTATTATTGATATATATATATTTTATTGTCTACTAATTCTGGTTTGGATCGTTTCCAATCTTCGTTCAATGTGGCCTCACTGTCCCGCTGAAGACTTACCTGCAAAGGGTGTTTATTCCAAAAGCTGTTCTTAACATGGGGAGGTTGAGGGTAATACCCCTAAAAAGCAACTCTTTGCAAGCAAGTCTTCAGTGAGACAACCAGATCACATTGACTAAACCTTCTATTTTCTTGCTTCAGGCAAGAACTGGCTGATGTAATTGCCACAATTACTTTAGGCCTAAGTACTTTTGAATCCGTTTGGATTCATCATCAGGGGTAGTCCACCAGACAGATTATGGATCATTTATAGAAGTGCGTTTTCAGACGGATTTGGAAGTATTTGCGCCTACAGTAACTTTGGCAACTACATCAGCCAGTTCTCACCTGAAGCAAGAAAATTACAAGTTAAGAAAGGATTCAAACCAGAATGAGTAGACATGAATTGTCTATGTTACTCCATAAGATATGCTTAAAAGAAAGAATACTGCCTTATATGTGTGTGTGTGTATATATATATATATATATGTATATATATATTTTATATGTATATGAGTATATGCTGAAGTGTGTATATTAATTTTCTCAATCCTTTTTTTTTTTTATTATTGTAATCCCAGTGTTTTTGCATGTTTTTTTAAAATCCAGATCTGCTTCCGTTGATTATCCATTTAGAAAGGGCTTGGGGGGTTCATACCCTTCCCAAAGGTATTAGTGCATAACTGAAAACAGTGTCGATCTGGTGAAGCTTTTGGGGATGATTAAAACAAACATGTGTGCATCCGTCACTCACCGCAACATTTAAAGTTTTTGTTTCTTACCTACAAACATATATATAAAAAAAAGAAAATTTGTTTTATAAAAAGAAGAGAGAATGTTGGAGGGAGGGGTGGAGATGGCGATTGTTGGGGGTGGGGATGAGGGCGGAAGAAACCCACTTCAAAATTTACAATTGCTACTTGTACATAAGAAATCATTTCTCGGTTGTGGGCTTCATTGGAACGTCGTTTTCATCATCGTCGTCGTCTTCATCATCATCTTCTTCATCGTCATCATCCTCCTCAACATCTGCAGACAAGACAACCCTCCGATTGCCTACACCACCTCCAGCAGAGCTTGTGGTGGAGGTGGCCTCCACCAACCGTCTGTCCTCTGTTCCATTTATACTACTGTTCTCCTCCAGGCGAACCTCCCTCTTGTCAGCCTCCATCATTACTTCGTCCTCGTGGTGATCGTCGTCGTCATCGTCATTGCGTTGGCACTGTAGCAATGCCAATGATGTGACGGGTTGTGTTGTTGGGGAGTCCGTCGACGAAGGAAGGCCCGGTTTCAGGACTGTCGAAGGCATCACCGTCTTCTCCTCATCTTCCTCCAAACCACTGTCCATCTCCATCAGCAACTGCCACTTATTGGACAGTGCTTTGGTCGAGATTGCCGACGATGCCCTGCCGGTGCCAAATGAATCTTTAGAGGATTTAACACTCCGCTGCGTCTCAAGCTGTCGCGAATCCCAACCCCGACCGTGCTTACTGCCAGATTTGTTATCTTGATGTAGAGGATGATATGGGTCACCGCTGCTGCCTCCTGTCGAAGTGGACCTTTTGGCTGTTTTTCTGCCATCTTTGTTATGGTTTTTAGACCAGTCCTTACCACTAAGACCACCACTCCGATGGTATCTTTTGTTATTATTACTGTTGTTGTTCCCGGTGCTTTGCGCATCTTCGCGGTCTCTCCGGCTGGTGGGGATGTTCTCCCCATCATCGTCCTCTTCATCCATTTCTTGGTCCTCCCCGGCCTCCATGGTGGACGCCAGGGATGAAGGACCCATGAGTTCGTTTATCTCGGTAGCAAGTCGTCGCCGGCGTTCACTTATCATTTCTTCGACCACTTTGCCAGTTTCCGCTAACCGGCTCTCCGTGGCCGGTGTATGAACTTTCGGCAGGTAAAAAACGCAGGGTTTCGTCTTTGTGCAGATAAAGTTCGTCAGTTTGCGGATTTCAGCCTCGCATTTTTCGTGGGTGGCCATCAACTCCATCTTCTGCTCAAGCAGGCGGATCCGGGCCTGCTTTTCGCGTCGATTTTGAAACAGCATCTCACGTTCCTTGCGGATCTCGTCCCTCTCCTGCTGGGCCTTCTCTTCCAGCTTCAGCTCGACTTGCTGGCGCTGGTCGTTTTTGTCCTGCTTATGCCTGGCCTCGTCTTTAAACTTCTGCAGTGTGCCCAGGAGCAGGCCGAACATGCGTTTATTACGGGCCATACCCCGTTCGTCTTTACCCTGGGCGTCCAGCATATCCTTCCGGGTAAGCGAGTCCCTCGAGGTGGCGACCACGGACGAAGGGACCGAAGGTTTACGCACCAACTCATCCCCGTCACCACTGTCCTGGGAGGATCGACTCGGACGGGGGCCGAGTCGACTCGCAATATTTCCTCTTTTCTTGCGTGTTGGCCCCTGATCGGCATCGTTACCCGACCATTTGCCAGCCACTTGGACACGTTTTCGGTTGTTGCCCCGATTGACGAGGGGCTCGCCCCCGGCATTCACGCCTCCTCGCTCATTAAACCCCAAAAGAATTCGCCTTTGTTGTCCGGACCTACCTAGTTCAGTTGGGTCTCGTCCTGTTAGCTTTTTGATGGTCTCGTCGACGTCTTTCAGGCTTTCTTTCGTCTTTTCTAACTCCTGTTGCAACGCGTTGAAGCCGCGTACCAAGGCTGCCATTGTTCGCTGTTGTCGTCGCCGACTGCTAAGTTGTTCGAATAAATTGTCCGCTGATAAAACAAAATCGCATCGTACTCCGCGTCTCGCGTTTCTAAACAATCAAACGTTAGAAATCAACACAAACGCAGTAGTAGGCGCCATTTTCTTTTTTTCTTTTTTTTTTTTTTTTTTTTACTACGGAGCCTCGCCCGGATGTAGCGGTCACGTGGCACACAAAAACTCTCGCGACAACGAGACAAACAAATCTATATATATATTTTTTTTTAAATCTATTTTAAATCTTTATAATTTTAAAGTTTTTACCTTTTTTTTTTACAAATAAAATTAAACATTTAATCGTAAAAAAAAAAAAAAATTATTTCTGATGAATAAATATAGAAAAGAAGAGAGAGAGAGAGAAAAACACACACACACACACACACACACAAAAACTATAGTCTGTGTGTATTCATAAAAATAGAAAATATCCTTTACGGAAATGAACGATTTTATACGAACTTAAATTTTTCTAAATGTTGCTAAAAAAAAAAATTGAATTGAATCATTATATACATATAATAATAATTTTTAAATATGTTTTTATGTTAAATAAAAATGTAGATTTAAAAAAATAATTAACAGATAAAAATTGTTTTCACTGTATTTTTTTTTCGCCAAATGTGATGACCATGTGTCTTGTCTTTTTCTTAGCATCATTTTGTAGTCCTATGTTTTTGTTGTTTTTTAAAAATTTCAGGATTTTTTTTTTTTATAATTATATCACAGATTATTTGGGCATCCATTAATTATCAAATTTGTACTTATAATTGATCCTTTTTTAAATTCCTAATTTTCGTAATTCGTTGAAGTAAGACGTGTACTTCGAAAACATGGCATTTGGCGCTTCTACACTATTGGGACGAGATTTTGTTGTCGATAAATAAAGTTTTCAGATAAAAAAAAACAAAAAACAATCGTATCAACTGATTTTTTTTTTCAATTCTAATAAATTACAATAATAGTTTCCAAATTATGCAATCGAAATACCTGAATATTCACTGAATTAAAAACTTTAATCGTGTTAGCAGTTAAAAAATGCCGCCATCTTGTTTAAATTAAAACGGAAAATTACCTCCCTTTTTAACTCTCCTATGTTTTGCAATCGTTTTCATCAAATTCTATCTTTTATTTTCTTAAATAAATAATTTTCTACCTTATCGATTTTCGTAATTTTTGGATATGATCATCTTAAAAATACGAGGAATACGTAGATGCCATTGTTTTCATGTGAAAGTCAGTTTTACGCTTTCCGAAATTTCGTCCTAATAGTGCAGAAGCGCCCATTCTCTCTCTCTCTCTCTCTCTCTCTCTCTCTCTCTCTCTTAATAAGTATATACATTATTTACAAAAAAAAAATTAAAATTAAATATATAAATCATTTAAATAAAAACAAAGCGGCATTCGGTCGTTCATAATTTTCCAGTTAAAATGCAGGTTATAAACGAGTTATCACCATTCCTTAGCTAGCCTCTTGTTTATAAAGATAACAACTATATTTTTCGGACTAGTTTTCATTCTCGCGTTACTTGCGAAAACAGGTTTAATGACATTTTGGGGTCAATTCCAATTTCAGTCACGTAAATTATATAAGGTTTTGGCATTAGTCTGCTGGTCTCGTCTGATAGTCATAGAATTTGGCCCGGTTTATGGTTCAGGCTCGACCGGCAGTCACCGGATTAAGCCGAGCAAAATAACAGATGCAGACGAATTTCGAAACAAACAAGCCAGAAAAAATAGAAATACAATAAATAAAAAATATATAAATTTACTGTAAATTTACTGAATACATTTTTATTTTTTTCAATAAAACTTACATTTTGTATTTTTTATTGACTTTTTATTATTTTTTTTTGCAATTTTTTATCAACAAAAGTTGGGTTTTTTTTTTCCCAGAAAAGATCAATGTTTTTTAACCATAAATTGTTAGGTGAAAGTACAGTTTTTTTCCAAGAATACTTACATTTTTAGGGTTTTTTTTTTTTAAGGAAATTGAAGCAAACGTTTTTTTTTCTAAACATAAATTGTTTTTGTTTTTTTTTAAAAAAAGATGAATGATTTCATGAAAACCATAAATTGCTAGGTGAAAGTACAGAAAAGTTTTTTTTTCAAGAAAATTTACAAATTATTTTTGCCTACAAATGTCAAAAAAATAAACACAAAAAATACCCCTATCACCAAAAAAATAATTAAAGAATTACATTTTATATACAAAAAAAAAAAACGAACCAAAAAATGTCGCTTTTTAGCGTTTCCACATTTGGACAATGCTAAATCCTGAGATCCGAGTCAAATTCTGCAAAAGTACCAAGTAGTTTTTATTTGTTTTCTTGTATTTTTTTTTTTTTCGTTTTCATCACAAATAATGCACTGTGCCACTTTGATGTAGGGGGCTACTATCTAGGGCATAAATTTCAAGGATACTATGTAGGGAGTTGAGCAGCAAGATGTCTGTTCACATTACACTTGAACTTCTGCATGTCAGTACAGTCAGGGAAACAGGAATCCAGAAGGGAATTCCAAAGTTAAGCAGTTTTTAGGAAGAAACTATTAGAGCAGAAGGTCTTCTAGCATCTGGGGATCTCTATTGTATAGAGCTGGGATTTTGCTACGTGTTGGATGTTTTGGTGGTATTTACGTCGAGTGAAACAGTTGAACAGATAAAAACCTAATGCCCCCTCCCCCGTACCAATTTTTCAAACTTATTTTAGCAACCTTTTTTTCCTGTTATAAATTAAAGAATAAAAGTAAAATAACATGCAAACATTAAACTAAAGCAAGTTTTATTGCACAAATGAAAAATATGCCCGAAAAATATAGTCGTGATCTTCATAAAGACGCCAAGAAAAAGAATAGCTAAGAAAGAACAGTAACTCCGTCAGAATTTTCTAGTTCAAGAACAAGCTCTGATCCCCATCTAGTATCAATTGAAATGAATGGCTCTCATCTCATCTCATATTTTGACAAGCTCCTGAGCTTGACTATTACTCCTGATCTGAAACGGAACATGCACATCAAATCTGTTGCCAAGGTCCCTGGAAAAATGGGGGGATCCTTCTATTGATCCAGTAGATATCTGACTGCTGATGCAATTCTCTAAATAATAGTGTCTTACTTAAGGGGGCAGTTTATCAGGAGTTTGTTTATGTTGGACTTGAAGATGTCCAAGTTGTAGTCAGATGGGAAACAGGCAAGCGGCAGAGAGTTCCACTGGCGTGCAGTTCTAAGAAAGAAGCTCTGTCCATGGAATCTACGTTTGGATTTAGGCATAGTTAAAGAGTCGGGAAAATTATTGACAGTAGTATCAGCCAGACGGGTGTTTCTCGTGAAAGATTGGCGAAGGGGGCGAGGGATTGGAGCTCAGACGAGCACCTGCCATGGAAATAACGCTAAAACAAAGACAGGCTCGCAACGTCTCTTCTGTGGGAGATACGCCCTAAAATGGAGTACTGTTTCCGCATCTGGGCAGGAGCTGCTCGGAGCAACCTCTCTTATCGCGACAAACGTAGAAAATTTTTAGGGATATATTTCTTATTTTTTTCTTCTTCTTTTATCCTCTTCTTCCTTTCTCTTAAATTTGCATACTGCTGCTGATATTGTGGGTCACATGACTAATTTCTGCTTGTTGATCGATCTGCGCATTACCGCGCTTTGTAATAAATTTCAAAGCTGAACTGTGCAGTTCAGAATTGAGTGCAGTACAGAATTGAGTTTGGCACGGCACGGAGTAGAATTGAGAATGGAGTTCAATTAGAATTGGGACTGGTATGGAATGGATATTCGAAATGCATTGACGTACTATCTTTTCTCTGTCTAAACAGGACGTTAAAATGCTGAAGTGACTTACAATAATAGTTTCCACATTATGCAATCGAAATACCTGAATATTCACTGAATTATATATATATATATATATAAAAACTTTAATCGTGTCAGCAGTTAAAAAATGCCGCCATCTTGTTTAAATTAAAACGGAAAATTACCTCCCTTTTTAACTCTCCTATGTCTTACGATCGTTTTCATCAAATTCTATTTTTTATTTTCTTTAATAAATAATTTTCTACCTGATCGATTTTCGTAATTTTTGGATATAATCATCTTAAAAATACGAGGAATACGTAGATGCCATTGTTTTCATGTGAAATTCAGTTTTACGATTTCCGAAATTTCGTCCTAATAGTGCAGAAGCGCCCATTCTCTCTCTCTCTCTCTCTCTCTCTCTCTCTCTCTCTTTTTATAACTTGGCCTTTTGGTCAAGATCAAAGTGTAGTATCTGTTCTTCAGATGCGGCATTTCATTTTCTTGTTCTCTTTCGGTGGAGAAGGAATCCTTCACGACTGAGACAATTTTTATTTTTGTACCTTTTCTCCACGTTAAAAAACGACCCTGGTGTCTAACTCTGTCCCGTGGGGAGGCATAGTAAATAGGTATATTATTTACAAAAAATAAATAAATAAATAAAAATTAAATATATAAATTATATAAATAAAAACAAAGCGGCATTCAGTCGTTCATAATTTTCCAGTTAAAATGCAGGTTATAAACGAGTTATCACCATTCCTTAGCTAGCCTCTTGTTTATAAAGATAACAACTATATTTTTCGGACTAGTTTTCATTCTCGCGTTACTTGCGAAAACAGGTTTAATGACATTTTGGGGTCAATTCCAATTTCAGTCACGTAAATTATATAAGGTTTTGGCATTAGTCTGCTGGTCTCGTCTGATAGTCATAGAATTTGGCCCGTTTATGGTTCAGGCTCGACCGGCAGTCACCGGATTAAGCCGAGCAAAATAACAGACGCAGACGAATTTCAAAACAAACAAGCCGGAAAAAATAGAAATACAATAAATAAAAATTCTGTAAATTTACTGAATATATTTTAATTTTTTTCAATAAAACTTACATTTTGTATTTTTTATTTAGTTTTTATTATTTTTTTGCAATTTTTTATCAACAAAAGTTGGGGGGTTTTTTCCAGAAAAGATCAATGTTTTTTAACCATAAATTGTTAGGTGAAAGTACAGTTTTTTTTCTAAGAATACTTACATTTTCAGGGTTTTTTTTTTTAAGGAAATTGAAGCAAACGTTTTTTTTCTAAACATAAATTGTTTGTTTTTTTTATAAAAAAAGATGAATGATTTCATGAAAACCATAAATTGCTAGGTGAAAGTACAGAAAAGTTTTTTTTTCAAGAAAATTTACAAATTATTTTTGTCTACAAATGTAAAAAAAAATAAACACAAAAAATACCCCTATCACCAAAAAATAATTAAAGAATCACATGTTATATACAAAAAAAACAAGCCAAAAAATGTCGCTTTTTAGCGTTTCCACATTTGGACAATGCTGCTCAGCTAAATTGACGGAAAATTCCTGAGATCTGTATCAAATTCTGCAAAAATACCAAGTAGTTTTTTTTTTTTGTTTTCTTGTATTTTTTTTTTTTTTTTTCGTTTTCATCACAAATAAGGCACGGTGTCACTTTGATGTAGGGGGCTACTATCTGGAGTATAAATTTCAAGGATACTATGTAGGGAGTTGAGCAGCAAGATGTCTGTTCACATTACACTTGAACTTCTGCATGTCAGTACAGTCAGGGAAACAGGAATCCAGAAGGGAATTCCAAAGTTAAGCAGTTTTTAGGAAGAAACTATTAGAGCAGAAGGTCTTCTAGCATCTGGGGATCTCTATTGTATAGAGCTGGGATTTTGCTACTTCTTGGATTTTTTTGGTGGTATTTACGTCGAGTGAAACAGTTGAACAGATAAAAACCTAATGCCCCCTCCCCCGTACCAATTTTTCAACCTTTTTTTAGCAACTTTTTTTCCTGCTATAAATTAAAGAATAAAAGTGAAATAACATGCAAACATTAAATTAAAGCAAGTTTTATTGTACAAATGAAAAATACGCCCGAAAAATATAGTCGTGATCTTCATAAAGACGCCAAGAAAAAGAATAGCTAAGAAAGAACAGTAACTCCATCAGAATTTTCTAGTTCAAGAACAAGCTCTGATCCCCATCTAGTATCAATTGAAATGAATGGCTCTCATCTTGGGGAGGCCTCATATTTTGACAAGCTCCTGGGCTTGACCATTACTCCTGATCTGAAACGGAACATGCACATCAAATCTGTTGCCAAGGTCCCTGGAAAAATGGGGGGGATCCTTCTATTGATCCAGTAGATATCTGACTGCTGATGCAATTCTCTACCTATATAAGAGCCACTACTGTCAGTAATTTTCCCCACTCTTTATCTGTGCCTAAATCAAAACGTAGATTCCATGAACAAAGCTTCTTTCTTAGAAGCCCACGCCTGTGGAACTCTCTTCCGTTTGCCTGTTTCCCACCTGACTACAAGTTGGATGTCTTCAAGTCCAACATAAACAAATTCCTGATAAACCGCCCCCTTAAGTAAGACACTTCATCAAATCTCCAATACTAACTATTACTACAATATTATCCCATTGATTACTGTACATGCAATAACCTTATCTCCGAGTGGCATCCAGTTTTGATAAGTGGTGACTTCCATGTAAAAAAAAAAAAGAAAAAAAAGAGCCAGGTATGTCCAAGGATGGAGTACTGTTCCTACATCTGGGCAGGAGCTGCTATAAAGACCTTATCCTGTCTTAACAGAGTTAAAAATTGACTTTGTAGCCTAGTGGGTGGGTGGGGGGGATGCCCTTTTCTCTTCCCTGCAACCTCTTTCTTACAGAAGAGACATTGCGAGCCTATCTCCGCTTTATCATTATTTTCATGGCAACTGCTTTTCTGAGTTCAAATCTATGGTACCCCCTAGCCAAACTTACACGAAAAACACTCGTCTAGTTGAAAACACTATCAATAATTTCCCCCACTCTTTATCTGTGTCTACACCCAAACGTAGATTCCATGAACAAAGATTCTTTCTTAGAACTGCACGCCTGTGAAACTGTCTTCCATTTTCCTGTTTTCCAGCTGACTACAATTTGGTCATCTTCAAGTCCAACGTAAAAAAATTCCCACTACTTATGTTTATAATCACGTTGACTAATGGGTACCTATTAACAATTATCCTTGAGTGGCCTCTGGGCCTTGATAAGCGGTGACTCCTGTGTAAAAATAAAAACAAATAATAATCAATTTTTTCATCTTCAAGTCCAATGTAAACAAGTTCTTGATGAGCTGTTCCTCTTAAGTAATCCAACTTCCACAATTTCCACTACAAACAATTACTATGGCATTGTCACATTGACCACTGTACACTTATTAACCCTTATCCTCGAGTAGCCTCTGGCCTTGATAAATGGTGACTCCTATGTAAAAAAAAAAAACAACATTGAGAGTTTTTCTTGGCCTGAAGGCCAAGATCACAGTGTAGTATCTGTTCTGATGCTACCCTTCACCTTTTCTGTTCTCGGTCAGTGGAGGAGAAATCCTTCATGACTGAGACAATTTTTATTTTTGTTCCTGTCCAAAGTGCTCCTTTTTGGGGAGTTGGATTTTCCTCACATTAAAAACTGACCTTGTGTCTAACTCTGCCCTCGTGGGGAGGCAAGTAAATAGGAACATATCTGAGCCTAAACCTAAACGTAGATTCCATGAACAAGGATTCTTTCTTAGAACTGCACGCCTGTGGAACTTTCTTCCTTTTGTCTGCTTTCCAGCTGACTGCAATTTGGTCATCTTCAAGTCCAACGTAAACAAGTTCTTGATGAGCAGTCCCCTTAAGTAATCCAGTTTACCAAATTTCCACTACTTGACTAATGTACATGCATTAACCCTTATCCTCGAGTGGCCCCCGGGCCTTGCTAAGTTGTAACTCATTTGTAAAAAAAAAAAAAGAAAAAAAAAAGGAAAATCCTTTATCCTGTCACAAAGGGATGACTTTTTTTATTGTTTGTTTCTGTGCACACTAAATGACATCACAAAGGGATGACGTCATCGATTGTTTGTTTCTGGGCACACTAAATTACATCACAAAGGGATGACGTCATCGATTGTTTGTTTCTGGGCACACCAACCTTAACCTGACATATTATCATGCAAGTCTGAACATGCTTTTTTTTTTTTACATAGGCGTCACCACTTATCAAGGCTGAGAGGCCACTCAAGGATAAGGGTTAAACAGTATAATCAATAGTAATGGAAGTTCGGTAAATTTGTTAACTGAAGTGTGCGCGAGCCTTTCCTAGTCTCACACAAAAACACGCGTTCACATTTCAAGCTATATTACTTGTCATATACATATGCGCACACAAACATACGTGCCCACGTCCACACACATACATATATTCACGTTCGCGTACATACACTCACATTCACGTGTATATACACACACGCTAACGAACACACATGTACTCACACACGCGCACACATACGCACACATGGACGACGTCGCTTCCTTTCAATGGAAATCCACACATGCGCAAAAGACCACCAGAAGCAAGTATAAAAGAAAGAGCAATAAGCGGCTTCTTCCTTTTAGGACCAGCTTTCGAGCTGTACGGTCTATGGACCAACACCGTGCCTTTTCGGCATGCGCACGCACGCGCGTACCTCACACCACCTGCTATTATGTGAGACAAAAAGCCAACAGACAGTGTGTACACTTTATACGCTTTCTCTCTCCATAACCTGGATTGACTTTCTCACTCTATCTCCCCTTCGTTTTGGTCCATCAACACAGACATGTGCATGACTCTCTACTGAGCTTAACCCACTCTTTCTACAGCCCAGCTTGCCACTTTGCGTTTCTCTATTGCATTCCCCTTTCCTTCCACGCGCGTAGTTGTCAACGGCCGAATGAACACGTGTACACCCAAGACTTTCATTTCTCAACAGAAAATAAACGACATGTTTATTTTATTCCAGCATTTGAGTTCTTTGTTTCCTTCATTCAATTCGTTTCATTATTTTTTCTTGTAGCGAGTTAGGGTATTTATATATCCTGGTCTGCAACAAGTGGAATGGCTCATCAGAAACTTGTTCACGTTGAACTTGAAGACAACCATATTATAGACAGCTGGAAAGCAGGAAAACGGAAGACAATTCGGCAGGCGTGCAGTTCTAAAAAAGAAGCTTTGGTCATGGAATCTATGTTTAGGTTTAGGCTCAGATAAAGAATGGGGGGAATTATTGATAGTGTTTTCAGCTAGACGAGTGTTTCTTGTGAAAGTTTGGCGAGGGGGAACCATAGATTGAAGCTCAGTCGAACACTTTCCATGAAAATAATGATAAAGCAGAGACAAACTTGCAACATCTCTTCTGTGAGAAAGAGGTTGCAGGGAATAGAAAAGGACATTTCCTGCGAGGTTACGAAGTCTATTTTGAACTCTATCAAGGCAGGATAAGTCCTTTCTAGACGCTCCTGCCCAGATGCGGCAACAGTACTCCATCCTTGGACGTACCTGGCTCTTATATAGATGGAGAATTGCATCAGCAATTGTTGTTTTAGAATGAAACTGTCGTCTGAAGAAATTAGTTGCTCTTAACGGTAATTCACAACAAAACGAATGCAAACCTATGAATATTTAAAAAAGAATGAATAAAAAAAACCTATGAATTCTTTTTTGACAATTGGTAGAGAGATTTCATGTGAACTGACGTGACAAAGAATGAACGCTGCACAAAGTTGCATCAGCAGTGAGATATCTACTGGATCGATAGAAGGATCCAACCATTTTTCCAGCGGCCTCGGCAACAGATTTGATGTACGTATTCCATTTAAGATCAGGAGTAAAGGTCAAGCCCAGAAGCTTGTCAAAACTTGCCTCCCCGAGACGAGAGCCATTCATTTTAATTGATGCCAGATGGGGATCAGAACGTTGATGATGTAAAGATAGGAGCTTGGTTTTAGATGCATTGAAAGTAACCATCCACTCCTTAAAGACTGGTTTCTTTTCTGGAAAGCAACATTTATGACGTCATCTGGCGAGGACTTGTGCTTTTAACCGACCACCTGTCCGAAACATTAGCATCTCCAGTGTTTCGGCAACAGACTTGATGTACGTATTCCATTTAAGATCAGGAGTAAAGGTCAAGCCCAGAAGCTTGTCAAAATTTGCCTCCCCGAGACGAGAGCCATTCATTTTAATTGATGCTAGATGATGTAAAGATAAAAGCTTGGTTTTAGATGCATTAAAAGTAACCAGCCACTCCTTTCCCCATTGTACAATGTGATGAAGATCAGAGGAGAGATAATCGGAGAGAACTTGGTCATTTACTGTCTTAGATGTGCTACCATAGATGGTAGTGTTATCAGCAAAAATGTCTACGAATGATGTAAGGATATGTGCAATCCTTTATTTGTTTAGGAATCAGATTTCTTTTTTTTTTTTTTTACATGGGGTTCACCACTTATCAAGGCCCGAAGGCCACTCAGGGATAAGGGTTATTGCGTGTACAGTAATCAATGAGACAGTATTGTAGTACTCCTGCAGTATTGGGTGTCTTACTTAAGGGGGCAGTTTGTCAGGAGTTTGGTTATGTTGGACTTGAAGATGTCCAATTGTAGTTAGGTGGGAAACAGGCAAGCGACAGAGAGTTCCACTGGCGTGCAGTTCTAAGAAAGAAGCTACGTTTGGATGTAGGCACAGATAAAGAGTGGGGAAAATTATTGACAGTAGTTTCAGCCAGACGGGTGTTTCTCGTGAAAGATTGGCGAGAGGGAACGAGGGATTGGAGCTCAGACGAGCACCTGCCATGGAAATAACGCTAAAACAAAGACAGGCTCGCAACGTCTCTTCTGTGGGAGATACGCCCTAAAATGGAGTACTGTTTCCGCATCTGGGCAGGAGCTGCTCGGAGCAACCTCTCTTATCTCGACAAACGTAGAAAATTTTTAGAGATATATTTCTTATTTTTTCTTCTTCTTTTATCCTCTTCTTCCTTTCTCTTAAATTTGCATACTGCTGCTGATATTGTGGATCACATGACTAATTTCTGCTTGTTGATCGATCTGCGCATTACCGCACTTTGTAATAAATTTCAAAGCTGAACTTTGCAGTTCAGAATTGAGTGTGGTACAGAATTGAGTTTGGCACGGCACGGAGTAGAATTGAGAATGGAGTTCGGAAAGGCATTGAATTGAGTTCGGAATGAAACTGCATTCAATTAGAATTGGGACTGGTATGGAATTGACATTCGAAATGCATTGACGTACTATCTTTTCTCTGTCTAAACAGGACGTTAAAATGCTGAAGTGACTCATCTAAGTTACCTTTTTTTTTTTTTTTTTTTTTTTTTACACGATGGTCACCACTTATCAAGGCCCGGAAGCCTTGCGAAGTTAAAATGTTGAAGTGATTGCGTCTAAGTTATTTGCCGTATTTGTATCTTGTAGAGAAAAATCTACTTCAAGGGAAACCAAGAAATCTGTCGAGGACTTGTAGTTAAATATGTCGGAAAAATACCAGCTTGAAAGAGAGAACACAGAGTTCAACAAGCGTGCAGTTCTAAGAAAGAAGCTTTGTTCATGGAATCCGTGTTTTGATTTAGGCACAGATATAGAGTGGGGGAAATTTTTCACAGTGGATTCAGCTAGACGGGTGTTTTTCATGAAAATACCAGCTTGAAAGAGAGAACACACATATAGGAAATATTCTCACAAGAAAAGATTGAGTAAAATGTGTCTATCTAGATATTTTCTTCTAATTGAAGGAGATTGAATAAAAAATATCTGTTAAATGTTTTTGACTCCTGATGAGGAGTATGACACCAATGATTTCGACGATCGTTTTTATAACCACACGTCATGGTGAGCAACCAATGAAAAGCTTCCAAAGCTACAATAAAAATTGTCAAATTTTGGATTCAATCAGTTCGTTGCCATCTTTGTTTATTTTTTTTTGCTTTTTTTTTACACGGTGGTCACCACTTATCAAGGCCCGGAAGCCACTCAGGGATAAGGGTTATTGCAAGTACATTACGTTAGTGTGGAGATTTGATGAAGTGTTTACTTAAGGGGGCGGTTCATTAGGAATTTGTTAACGTTGGACTTGAAGACATCCAAGTTGTAGTCAGGTGGGAAGCAGGCAGACGGAACAGAGTTCCACAGGCGTGCAGTTCTAAGAAAGAAGCCTTGTTCATGAAATCTACGTTTTGATTTAGGCACAGATAAAGAGTTTTTCACAGTGGATTCAGCTAGATGGGTGTTTTTTGTGAAGGATTGGCGGGGGGGGGGACCAGAGATCGGAGTTCAGACGAGCACCTGCCATCGAAATAACACAGATATAGAGTGGGGGAAATTTTTCACAGTGGATTCAGCTAGACGGGTGTTTTTCGTGAAAGATTGGCGAGGGAGGACCAGAGTTTGGAGCTCAGACGAGCACCTGCCATGTTACTGTCAATTACGCTCAGGATCATATTGCACTGCTTCTTCACCGCCATCTTTGTTCAACATAATGTCTCAACACTTAGCACTATCTCTAGTTATTTTCTTCTAAGGCCTGAAGAAAATAACAACATCTCAAGCTGCAGTTTTTCTAAGTCAAAAGAAAAGAATATTTCTATTCAGTCTCGTAATGTGAAGGTCGTGAGTTCGATCCTCACGTGGAGAATATTTCTATTCTGACTGGACTCAAAGAAGAAACGAGGAAGTTTTTTTTTTTCACCAGAGTTCTTGCCTTTTCAGAGAACATTAAAATATGAAGAACTGTTTTTTTTGAGGGGAAAAAAAGGAAATAAATTCTTCGCAAAAAGAACGCTCTAGGAACATTATTTCAGATAATAAATTAACTTTGTCTGCTAATATGTGTATAAATGTGTATGTGTGAGTATGTGTGTGTTTATGAGAGTATGTGTGTGTGAATATGTGTTTGTGTGAGTATGTATGTGTTTGTGAGAGTATGTGTGTGTGAATATGTGTTTGTGTGAGTATGTGTGTGTGTGAATATGTGTTTATGTGAGTATGTGTGTGTGTGAATATGTTTGTGTGAGTATGTGTGTGTGTGAATATATGTTTGTGTGAGTATGTATGTGTATGAATATGTGTTTATGTGAGTATGTCTGTGTGAATATGTGTTTGTGTGAATGTGTGAGTGTGTGAGTATGTGTGTGTTTGTGAGAGTATGTGTCTGTGTGAATATGTGCTTGTGAGACTATGTGTGCATGTGAATATGTGTTTGTGTGAGTATGTGCGTGTGTGAATATGTGTGTGCGAGTGTGTATGTATGTGGGCATGAGTATATGTGTGTGAGTGTGTGTTAAGTGCATGTGCGAGTATGTGTGTGTTTGTGAGAGTATGTGTGTGTGAATATGTGTTTGTGTGAGTATGTGTGTGTGAATATGTGTTTATGTGAGTATGTGTGTGTGTGAATATGTTTGTGTGAGTATGTGTGTGTGTGAATATGTGTTTGTGTGAGTATGTATGTGTATGAATATGTGTTTATGTGAGTATGTCTGTGTGAATATGTGTTTGTGTATGTGTGTGCATATGTGTGAATGTGTGAGTGTGTGAGTATCTGTGTGTTTGTGAGAGTATGTGTCTGTGTGAATATGTGCTTGTGAGACTATGTGTGCATGTGAATATGTGTTTGTGTGAGTATGTGCGTGTGTGAATATGTGTGTGCGAGTGTGTATGTATGTGGGCATGAGTATATGTGTGTGAGTGTGTGTTAAGTGCATGTGCGAGTATGTGTGTGTTTGTGAGAGTATGTGTGTGTGAATATGTGTTTGTGTGAGTATGTGTGTGTGAATATGTGTTTATGTGAGTATGTGTGTGTGTGAATATGTTTGTGTGAGTATGTGTGTGTGTGAATATGTGTTTGTGTGAGTATGTATGTGTATGAATATGTGTTTATGTGAGTATGTCTGTGTGAATATGTGTTTGTGTATGTGTGTGCATATGTGTGAATGTGTGAGTGTGTGAGTATCTGTGTGTTTGTGAGAGTATGTGTCTGTGTGAATATGTGCTTGTGAGACTATGTGTACATGTGAATATGTGTTTGTGTGAGTATGTGCGTGTGTGAATATGTGTGTGTGTGTGTGTGTGTCAGTGTGGAAGAAAAAGTGCTATGACTTTGTACTCTTTTCTCACTGTCCCCACTCCTCTGCCGACCTGAACACGTTGGACTACTTCGTTTGTTACATATGTCGAGAACATCACCAACATGACCTCCCACAACACCAAAGGATGCCTGATCACCGCCATCCGCTGAGTATTTTCCGAGCTCCCACCAACGCTTGTGGAAAAGGCATGCTCCCAGTTCTGCACCCATATCAAGGAGGTGTAGTGTTGGTTTCTTTTAGGGCGACAATTTTATCGTTCCACCCTATATATACAGCGCAAAAACTCTTTCATATTGTCATCGGCTCATCAAAATCAAAACATATAAACATATTAATTTAATATTTTTTATTCATGTTTACCCCTAACAAGGCATATCGCCACTTGGTCGCTACTAGGGGCTACTATTTGTGACCATGCCTAGGAAAGATTAACTGTTCCGTCTGCCTGCTTCCCACCTGACTACAACTTGGATGTCTTCAAGTCCAACGTTAACAAATTCCTAATCAACCGTCCCCTTAAGTAAACACTTCATCAAATCTCCACACAAACGTACTGTACTTGCAATAACCCTTATCCCTGAGTGGCTTCCGGGCCTTGATAAGTGGTGACCACCGTGTAAAAAAAAAAAAAAGATGTTGGTTTACATTACATTTAAACTTCTGCATATCAGTACAGTCAGGGAAGCAGGTAGCAGGAAGGGAGTTCCAAAGTCTACCTGTTTGAGTCAAGAAACTATTAGAGTAGAAAGCCTTCTGGCATTTAGGGACCTCAAAAGTGAAGGGGTGTGATTTTGCTGCTAAGCAGGTTTGTTGGGGATGTGTATGTTGAGGGGACACAAGTGCAACAAGTTCATCAGAGCACATTCCATTAAAATATTTGTAAAACAGGAACAGTGACGCAACATTGCGGTGATGGGACAGGGGTTGGAGCTTAGTTGACAAAGTGGGACCTGAAATATATGTAACATTTCTTACAAGGTTTTGGGATACTATGTAGGGAGTTGAGCAGCAAGATCTCTGTACACATTACTCTTGAACTTTTGCATATCAGTACAGGCAGGAAAGCAGGAGCTGAAAGGGAATTCCAAAGTCTAGCTGCTCAAGAGAAGAAGCTATTTGAGTAGAAGGCATCTAGGGAGCTTAACAGTCTAGGGGTTGGATTTTGCTGCTTCTCAGGCGAATTTACTTTGAGGGGTATTCGTGGGATAATAAAAAGGGAAGTAACTCCTAGTCCATCCAACGCTCTGATCCCCATCTGGCATCAATTGGGATGGATGGCTCTCGTCTGGGTGAGGCTCCGTGTTTTGACAAGCTTCTGGGTTTGACCTTTACTCCTGATCTGAAATGGAACACGTACATCAAGTCTGTTGCCAAGGTCGCTGGAAAGATGGTGGGATCCTTCTACCGCTCCAGAAGATATCTCACTACTGATGCAATTCTCTATCTATATAAAAGCCAAGTACGTCCAAGGATGGAATACTGTTGCCATATCTGGGCAGGAGCTGCTAAAAACAGCCTGTCCTGCCTTGACAGAGTACAAAATAGACTTCGTGGCTTAGTGGGGGATGCCCTTTTCTCTACCCTGCAACATCTCTCTCACAGAAGAGACGTTGCGAGCCTATCCTTGTTTTATCGTTATTTCCATGGCAGGTGCTCGTCTGAACTCCAATCTCTGGTCCCCCCTCGCCAATCTTTCACGAAAAACACCCGTCTAGCTGAATCCACTGTGAAAAATTTCCCCCACTCTATATCTGTGCCTAAATCAAAACGCGGATTCCATGAACAAAGCTTCTTTCTTAGAACTGCACGCCTGTGGAACTCTGTTGCGTTTGCCTGCTTCCCACCGGACTACAACTTGGATGTCTTCAAGTCCAATGTTAACAAATTCCTAATGAACCGCCCCCTTAAGTAAACACTTCATCAAATCTCCACACTAACGTAATGTACTTGCAATAACCCTTATCCCTGAGTGGCTTCCGGGCCTTGATAAGTGGTGATCACTGTGTAAAAAAAAAAAAACTCAATTATATAACAATATATTGAAATATTGGCAATAGTTACATCCCCTTGAAATTCTCCAGTGTTTTTTTTTTAAGCCAAACATTTTATTTTTGTTAATTTCCATCCAAAAATGCTTTTTTCAATATTTTTTTTTTCTCTCATCGTTTTTCATCATTTTTGGATATATTCATTACTGTAACATGACTTTTGAGTAGAGACTGTTGGTTTGCCTTGAAATTCAATATTAAAATATATCATAGTTGCCATCTATAGCAACACTTCAAAGTCCGTAAACGACTAAGTTCTCTCTGATTCTCTCTCCTCTGATCTTGAACATGTGTTGTAATGGGGAAAGAGGTGGCTGGTTAATTTTAATGCATCTAAAACCCATCTTCTATCTTTACATCATCAACGCAGTGATCCCCGTCTGGCATCAATCGAAATGAATGACTCTTATCTAGAGGAGGCTCCATGTTTTGAAAAACTTCTAGATCTGACCTTTACTCCTGATCTGAGATAGAACATGTACATCAAATCTGTTGCCAAAGCTGCTGGAAAAATGTTAGGATCGTACAGTACATAAGCTAGTGGGGGGACGCCCTTTTCTTTTCCCTGCAACCTCTTTCCCACAGAAGAGACGTTGCGAGCCTGTCTCTACTTTATCGTTATTTTCATGGCAAGTACTTGTCTGAGCTCCAATCTATGTCCCCCTCGCAAAAATAAAACAAAATTAGCAAGAAAAGGTCGACATGACAACAACAAATAAGATCAATAATTTCCCCCACTCTTTATCTGTGCCTAAACCTAAACATAGATTCCATGAACAAAGTTTCTTTCTTAGAACTGCACATCTGTGGAACTCTGCTTTCCAACTACAATATGATTGTCTTCAAGTCCAACATAAACAAATTCTTGATGAGCCATCCACTTAAGTAATCCAATTTACCAAATTTCCACTACTAACGATTACTACAATATTGTCCCATTGACTACTATACATTCCTCAAGCCTTATCCTCGAGTTGCCTCCGGGCCTTGATAAGTGGGAAGCCTATGAAAAAAAAAATATAGCGAGTTTAATTATGTAAAATTGAGTATTCTAAAGCAATAATTAAAAAAAAAAAAATGCATGTATTAATAAAATAGATTTTCGAAATTAAATTTAACAATTTAAAATTTTTTGCGGAATCCCTGGACTGTACTTGTGGAACCCAAAGGTTCTGTAAAACTCTGGTCGAAATGCACTGCACTGGAGTAACGTTACTTGGTGATGTCACAGAATAAAGTACAATGGCCACAGTTATTATGATGATACTTATGTAAAAGCCAACACTTGCTACAAACACAGGCAGGAACTACTTCTCACGACTCGAGATTTGAAATCCATTTTCTCCCTGGCTTGTCCAATCACAAGCCAGCTCTCAATCACGTGACAGGGTATATAAAAGGCGAAATCTGAAACCATTAATCCTTTTTGATCCTGACCCTACTGGGCAGCGGACATTAGCCTAGAGCGAAAGCCCCAGCCAGAATGTGAGTACTACAAGCTAATTTGGCTGTCTTCAAACTCACATTTGTTTCCATGTGTGATACCCAAACGAACATTCTTTGTCATGCATGACTATACACCGATGTGCGCGCACACACACGCACACACACACACACACACACCCACCCACCCACCCACACATCTACTCTTTCTTACCACGAACATTCTTTGTCATGCTAAAGACTATACACACATCTACTTTTTCTTACCACGGACATTCATTTGACTACACACCAACACCCACACACACACACACACACACACACATCTACTTTTTCTTACCACGAACATTTTTTGTCATGCTAAAGACTATACACCGACACACACCGACACACACACACACACACGCATGTACTCTTTATTACCATGAACATTTTTTGTCATGCTAAAGACTATACACCGACACACACACACACACACACACACACACACACACACGCATCTACTCTTTCTTACCACGAACATTCTTTGTCATGCTAAAGACAATACCCCGACACACACATACACACACTGACACACACACACACTCACTCTTTCTTACCGCTATCAAACGCACACTCCTACATACATATATACACTGAACACCTGTTTCTTTCTTTCTCCTTCAACAGGCCTGACCTATGTCGAATTGTCGAATATCTAATCTTCGTCTCCACACAAGGAACTCTTCACGACTGCTATAAAAACACATGTGCGTACGAACACTGAACTCTCATACTAACCCGTTTCTCTCTTGTACGCAAAGATAACATTTATGTAAAATTGAGTATTCTAAAGCAATAATTAAAAAAAAAAAAATGCATGTATTAATAAAATAGATTTTCGAAATTAAATTTAACAATTTAAAATTTTTTGCGGAATCCCTGGACTGTACTTGTGGAACCCAAAGGTTCTGTAAAACTCTGGTCGAAATGCACTGCACTGGAGTAACGTTACTTGGTGATGTCACAGAATAAAGTACAATGGCCACAGTTATTATGATGATACTTATGTAAAAGCCAACACTTGCTACAAACACAGGCAGGAACTACTTCTCATGACTCGAGATTTGAAATCCATTTTCTCCTTGGCTTGTCCAATCACAAGCCAGCTCTCAATCACGTGACAGGGTATATAAAAGGCGAAATCTGAAACCATTAATCCTTTTTGATCCTGACCCTACTGGACATTAGCCTAGAGCGAAAGCCCCAGCCAGAATGTGAGTACTACAAGCTAATTTAGCTGTCTTCAAACTCACATTTGTTTCCATGTGCGATACCCAAACGAACATTCTTTGTCATGCATGACTATACACCGATGTGCGCGCACACACACGCACACACACACACGCACACCCACCCACACAAACACACACACATCTACTCTTTCTTACCACGAACATTCTTTGTCATGCTAAAGACTATACACACATCTACTTTTTCTTACCACGGACATTCATTTGACTACACACCGACACCCCCCCCCCCCACACACACACATCTACTTTTTCTTACCACGAACATTTTTTGTCATGCTAAAGACTATACACCGACACACCGACACACACACACACGCATGTACTCTTTATTACCACGAACATTTTTTGTCATGCTAAAGACTATACACCGACACACACACACACACACACACACACGCATCTACTCTTTCTTACCACAAACATTCTTTGTCATGCTAAAGACAATACCCCGACACACACATACACACACTGACACACACACACACACACTCACTCTTTCTTACCGCTATCAAACGCACACTCCTACATACATATATACACTGAACACCTGTTTCTTTGTTTCTCCTTTAACAGGCCTGACCTATGTCGAATTGTCGGATATCTAATCTTCGTCTCCACACAAGGAACTTTTCACGACTGCTATAAAAACACATGAGCGTATGAACACTGAACTCTCATCCTAACCCGTTTCTCTCTTGTATGCAAAGATAACATGCTACTAACAAAGATAACAAATAAAGTTGTTTATCAAATGTTAAAATGAGACTTTCTTTGTCTTCTCCCTGGCTTGTCCAATCACAAGCCAGCTCTCAATCATGTGACAGAGTATATAAAAGGTGAAATTCTGAAACCATTAATTCTCTTCCTCGCTGCTCTGCCCGGAGCACACATCACTGCGGGGATTTGGCCCCTGGCCGAACGTGAGTACTACAAGCTAACAATAGCTCTCTTCTAACTACCATTCATTTATTTTTTTATTACATTTTCACCCCAAACAAGGCACATTGCCACTTTGTTGTAGGGGGCTACTATCGGGGACATAAGCATCAGGGGTACTGTGTAGGAAGTTGGGCAGCAAGATGTCAGTTCACATTGCACTTGAACTTCTGCATGTCAGTGCAGTCGGGGAAGCAGGGACTCGGAAGGGAATTATAAAGTCTAGCTGTTCTGGGGAAGAAGCTACTGGAGTAGAAGGCTCTCTTGTATCTACGGATCTCTACTGTGAAGGGGTGAGATTTAGCTGCTTGTCGGGTTTGTCGAGGGTATTTACGTCGAGGTGGCACAAGTGATTGCAGTTCGTCAGAGCATTCTCCATTAAAGTACTTGTAGAACAAGCAGAGGGATGCAACATTTCGTCGATGGGACAGAGGCTGAAGTTTAGCTGACAGTTCAGGACCTATCAGATTGGCGACTCTCTTTTGAACCTTGTCTAGGAGCAAGAAACTAGTGGCAGATGCACCAGCCCAAATATGACATCAATACTCCATACATTAATCCTCTTTCCCGCTGGTCTACCCAACAGCACACCTGATCCAACAATGACTCTCTTTTAACTCCTATTCATTTCCACGTGCTGTACCCAAACGAACATTCTTGCTAAAAAACATACAACTCACACTCATCCACGACAACACAATATACGACATAATCACGTTGACACACCGGTTCCCGTCAGATCACCGAGGTTAAGCAACATTGAGCCTGGTCATTACTAAAATGGGTGACCAATTTGGGAAGTCCAGGTGCTGTATGTACGAGGACGTCAACACCTTCCTGCAAACAGTTGAAAAACCCTAACATCGTCATCTCCCCTAACGAGGATATACATGCGACTGGGGACCGCTTGTGAATTTCATACTCCCATGAAACTTCCTCCTTCAGAGGAAGCTGGTTAAACCCTTTCATTGTCTTCATTATAAATTAAACTTATTTTCTGTTTCAATTCTCAAAGGAATCGTTGTTGGATCTATAAAAGTAGTCTGAAAATTACTGTATTTTTTTTTTCTTACATTTAGGCACGTGCATTATCAATGTAATTTTGATATTTAAACACTTTTTTTTAGTAATCAATTATTTATTGAAATCAATAATTCAATAGCATAAAATAATAAAAACTTCTAAAAAAAATCTAGGGTTTGTATTACTGTACACATAGATTCGAAAAAGTTGTCAAAAAACAAATATATAACAAATAAATGTTATCAAAGGCAAAATAAGTTAATTTTCTACCAAACTGGATATAATTCTCGTGTTTTTATTCAATTTAACATGTTTATTTAGCTCGAAAAACATGCAGTGTTTACCGATGTATTGGAAAATTCAAAATGACGGCCGACTATCTCTTAAACATGGTAAGTTCGGGAAAAGATGTTATAAATAATAAAATAGACAAAATACTGTTAGAAATTCGCTCAATATATATTACCGTGACATAGGTTGACATATATTCGGTGTTTTTTAATAGTATTTTGTCTATTTTATTAACAACTTTTTCGAATCTATGTGTACAGTAATACAAACCCAAATATATCCAGTTTGGTAGAAAAGTAATTTATCTTGCCTTTGATAACATTTATTTGTTATATATTTGTTTTTTGACAACTTTTTCGAATCTATGTGTACAGTAATACAAACCCAAATATATCCAGTTTGGTAGAAAAGTAATTTATCTTGCCTTTGATAACATTTATTTGTTATATATTTGTTTTTTGACAACTTTTTCGAATCTATGTGTACAGTAATACAAACCCAAATATATCCAGTTTGGTAGAAAAGTAATTTATCTTGCCTTTGATAACATTTATTTGTTATATATTTGTTTTTTGACAACTTTTTCGAATCTATGTGTACAGTAATACAAACCCAAATATATCCAGTTTGGTAGAAAAGTAATTTATCTTGCCTTTGATAACATTTATTTGTTATATATTTGTTTTTTGACAACTTTTTAGAATCTATGTGTACAGTAATACAAACCCAAATATATCCAGTTTGGTAGAAAAGTAATTTATCTTGCCTTTGATAACATTTATTTGTTATATATTTGTTTTTTGACAACTTTTTCGAATCTATGTGTACAGTAATACAAACCCAAATATATCCAGTTTGGTAGAAAAGTAATTTATCTTGCCTTTGATAACATTTATTTGTTATATATTTGTTTTTTGACAACTTTTTAGAATCTATGTGTACAGTAATACAAACCCAAAAATCTTAATTAAAAATTAAATTGAAAAAATGAAATGCACTAGAACGCATTTGGATTTATCTAGAAACGAGTTAGACATTTAAATCTTAAAGTTAGACATTTAAATCTTAAAGTTAGACATTTAAATCTTAAAGTTAGACATTTAAATCTTAAAGTTAGACATTTAAATCTTAAAGTTAAAAAAAAAAATTAATAATTTTGTCACCCTTTGAAATTTAAAGAATTTTGTAGCATTTAAGTAAGGATTTTTTAATTCTTAGTAAACTCTAAAATTTAAAGTTTTAAAATGTGTGTGTGTGTGTTTTTTTTTAACTTATGAGTCGTCAAACCCAAAGGACCCTTGAGGATAACGATTAATGAGTGTCAGATGGTCAATAAATTGTGTAAATTGGGTAGAATTTGTTTATCTCAGTAGATGGCTTAACAAGAACTTATTTACATTGAACTTGAAAACCATCATGTTATAGTCAGCTGGTTGGTAGGTTGTTTTTGTTTTACGGCATATCAACCCTTTTCGGGTTATTTAATGCAGAATCCAAAGATTTTGAAGAAAAAAATTTTAATAGAATATATTTGTTGTTTTCAAGTCGGTTTCTATTTAACCCATAGTTGGAACCCTAACAGGTACTACCACTCCGGGTCAGAGTGGACCTGGGAGCAATGGTAATTAAAGGGTGGCTCCACACTCCCCAAAGCCCACAAGCTGGGGCCTCACCACTGGATATAGTTTAAGGTCATATCCAGGACCCCCATTGAGGGACTTTTACCCTCTGCAGGGGGGCAGTTGGTGTATTCTAATGCCCCACCGACAGGGCCGGCTATAGTCAGCTGGGAAGCAGCACTGCGGTATTGAGTTCCACATCTATTTACATTTGATAATTTTATAGTGGTTAACTAGTTTTATAACAATTTGATTCAATTAATAGTTTGCTGAGGAAATTCTGAAATGGAACTTTATTTTTTTAATTATTAATTTTAGGTTTAAAATATTTTTTTAAATGAGTTTTTTTTTTAAATGAGTTTTTTTTTCTTTTTAATTCTTTCCGTTTTTTGATAATACAGCTACATCTGTTTCCTTTTTTTTTTATATGGGGCTCACCACTTATCAAGACCTGGAAGCCACTCGGGGATAAGGGTTATTGCATGTACACTAATCAATAGGATAGTGTCATAGTAATCGTTAGTATTGGAGATTTGATAAAGCGTCTTATTTAAGGCGGGCGATTCATCAGGAATTTGTTTATGTTGGACTTGAAGACATCTAAGTTGTAGTCAGGTGGGAAACAAGCAAACGGAAGAGTTCCACAGGCGTGCATTTCTAAGAAAGAGGTGTCATGACATAGACACCAAACAATGGCGCTCTAGTAGGTTAATATGCGTGCTCGCCAAATGCAATCACTTTTCGACCAGTCCTTTATTACTTTACTGTACTTCGTTCTCTGACGTCAGCAGGCCACGTGACTTTAGTTGAGTGGCCTTTTATATACGTAGGCCACACTCGAGTAGATTTATATGCGCGAACACTATAAAAGTTATATTTTCTTTACTCTTAAAGTGTCAGAAAATTTAAGAAAAAAAAAAATACCGTTAATTTCATTGTATTTTTGTATTTTAATTAAAACCCAAAGAAAGTACGAAACAATTAGGTAGAACAGCTTTACTTGATTTGCACGTGTTATTCTCAAAATGTCTGCTGAACATTCGTTTTCATGACCGATGCGTTTTTGAAGGTGACATTTATTATCATTATTTGTTTTTGTTTTTTTTTAAATTATTTCTTTAAACAAATTAATTCTGTATCATTTAATTTCACGGGTAAAACCGCTGTTTAGTGGTCTGAACACAATGTGATGAAAAATTGAGTACCGACGATATTGTTGTATCTTAAATATTTCGAGTTACCGTGATTTTTATTGGGAAGGTTTCTACCAGTATTTTGTTTAATTTTCGATTTTTGAACGATTGTCGAGACTCTCCAGATGACCGCCTCATGTCGGCCATTTTTTCTTGTTCTAAGTTAAGACTCGACACTACTTATGTTTCAAACGAAAACGTTTAACATAAAATCAAAAATTTATTCAGGTAGGTAGAAGAGTAATTTATCATGCCTTTGGTAACACACACACACACACACACACACACACACACACATATATATAATTAGACTACTTTTTCGGGGTTTGTATTTATTACTCTACACATAGATTCGAAAAAGTTGTCAAAAAACAAATATATAACAAATAAATGTTATCAAAGGCAAGATAAGTTACTTTTCTACCAAACTGGATATATTTTTTGTGTTTTTATTCAATGTAACATGTTTATTCAGCTCGAAAACCATACAGTGTTTACCGATGATTGGAAAATTCAAAATGGCGTCTGACTCTCTCTTTAACACGGTAAGTTTGGGAAAAGGTGTTATAAATAAAAAATTGGATAAAATACTGATAAAACTCGCTCAATATATGTTACCGTGCCATAGGTTGACATATATTCGGCTGGTTTTTAATAGTATATTGTCTAGTTTTTTATTTATAACACGTTTTTCCAAACTTACCGTGTTAAAGAGGGAGTGAGGCGGAGGCGCCATCTTGAATTTTCCAATGGTAAACACTGTATGTTTTTCGAGCTGAATAAACATGTTACATTGAATAAAAATACGAAAAATATATTCAGTTAGGTAGAAAAGTAACTTATCTTGCCTTTGATAACATTTATTTGTTATATATTTGTTTTGGACAACTTTTTCGAATCTATGTGTACAGTAATACAAAATCCTTTTTCGTTTTGCTATTTTTGAGCTCATGGACTTTAAGTGTCTGAGGGAGTGGCACTCGTCTGACAAGACGTTGCAATCATCATATATATATATATATATAAAAGAACAAGTAGTTAATAAAATATGTTAAAAAAACACTGAAGAAGAGTTAAAAACATATTTAATTTTAAAAAGGAAGCACAAAATAAGTGGATAGTCCTTAATCCGCGGATTATATATATATATATATATATATATATATATATATATATAGTGATTGTTACTTCTTGACAGAAGACCATCTTTCCCTTGCTTTATTGTTGATTACTCAATTATTTTCATGTATTTTTGAAAAAATATATATATATTTAAAAAAATTTTTTTTTTAATTATAATTATGTACACATATATACACTTATACACACACACACACATATATACATGTGGAGATGTGATCAAGAATGCATCAATTCCTATTTTCTGTTCGAACGAAGGTGGCTCTTCAGACCAGCCCTGCTTTTACACAGTCTGTTGCAAAGGTCACACTTAAACTGAGATTGAGGGATGCCAACCGGTGCTGCTCTACTGTGAACGCTCATATGACGCTTTAGGCCTCCACTCGATTTACAGACCACAGAGCAAACAAATCTGTGCCCTACAAAGTTTACCTCATCAAAGAAAGATTGATCTCCATGTGAACGCTTATGGCTAGCCAGGTCAGCTCCGGATAAAGTCATTTTACCACATAATTCATAGGTGTGGTTCTGCATGAAATCCTCCGACAGACCTGATATATCTGACAGGTTTTTCGTCCGGATATTACGCTTCATTTTTGCATGCTCATATTTTTTTTCTCAAAACTATCACAGCCATGATAGACTAAGGAGCGCCACTTTTTACGATCATTGGAAGCACTTTCCCGACTGAACACGTCAATGCCAAGAGTTTTAAGATTATCTTTGATGTTATCCTTAAAGCATTTCCTCGGTGTATGTTGTGGACACTTTCCTTGTGTAATTTCACCATAGAACAGGCGCTTTGGCAATCTATCGTCGTCCATCCTCGTCAGATGTCCAGCCCACCTCATCTGGTTGCGTATAATCAACTTCTCGATACAAGGTACATCAGCCCGCATGAGAACATCCATATCAGATATAAAAGTGCTCCACCTGATGCCCAGAATGTGTCTCAGGAATTTCTGGTGCACTCTCTCCATGACTTTTATGTGTCTACCATAAGTTGTCCAGGCCTCAGAAGCGTAAAGCAGGGATGGTATATATATATATATATATATATATATATATATATATACACAACCACACACACACACACACACATATATATATGTGTATACATATATATAATACTAAAAAACTTGTTTAGACTACATATGTATGTATGTATGTATGTGTGTATGTATATTTGAGACGTCTCGAGTGGTTTCACCAGATGTGCCTACGGCAAATCTTAGGTGTGGGTTGGCAGATGTATGTCAGTGATGTGAAGGTGCTTGATCGGACCCAATGCCTTAGCATTGAGGCTTACATTATTAAGCATAGACTGAGATAGAGTAGACATGTGGTGAGGATGTTAGACAGTTGACTTCCCAAACAACTCCCTTATGGCGAGCTCGCCGAGGGAGAATATCTGACTCAAAAGCCTAAATTGAGATTTAAGGATTGTTTAAGATCCACGTTAAAAAAATGTGAGATTGATGAAAGAACCTGGGAGAGTCTAACCCTAACCCTAACCCTAAGACAGTAAACGACCAAGTTCTCTCCAATTCTCTCTCCTCTGATCTTGAGCACGTAGTACAATGGGCAAAGGAGTGGCTGGTTACTTTTAATCCATCTAAAACCAAGCTTCTCTCTTTACATCATCAACATTCTAATCCACATTTGTCATCAATTGAAATGAATGGCTCTCGTCTTCAGGAGGCCTCAAGTTTTGACAAGCTTCTGGGCTTGACCATTACTCCTGATCTTAAATGGAACACGTATATCAAATCTGTTGCCAAGGCCGCTGGAAAAATGGTGGGATCTTTCTATCGATCCAGTAAATATCTCACTGCTGATGCTATTCTCTATCTATATAAGAGCCAGGTACGTCCAAGGATGGAATACTGTTGCCACATCTGGGCAGGAGCTGCTAGAAAGGACTTGCCCTGCCTTGATAGAGTTCAAAATAGACTTCGTAGCCTCGTAGGAGATGTCCTTTTCTCCTCCTTGCAACCTCTATCTCACAGAAGAGATGTTGCGAGTTTGTCTCTGATGTATCGTTATTTTCATGGAAAGTGTTCAACTGAGCTTCAATCTATGGTCCCCCCTCGCCAAACTTTCACAAGAAACACTCGTCTAGCTGTAAACACTATCAATAATTTCCCCCACTCTTTATCTGTGCCTAAACCTAAACGTAGATTCCATGAACAAAGCTTCTTTCTTAGAACTGCACGCCTGTGGAATTGTCTTCCGTTTTCCTACTTTCCGGCTGACTACAATATGGTTGTGTTCAAGTCTAAAGTAAATAAGTTCTTGATGGGCCGTTCCATATAGGTTATTAAATTTGCCAAATTTTCATTACTAATGATTACTATATTGACCAATTTCTACTGTACACTCTTTAACCCTTATCCTTGAGTGGCCTCTGGGCCTTGATAAGTGGTGATGCCTTTGTAAAAAAAAAAAAAAAAAAAAGGCACAGATATAGAGTGGGGGAAATTTTTCACAGTGGATTCAGCTAGACGGGTGTTTTTCGTGAAAGATTGGCAAGGGGGAGACCAGAGATTGGAGTTCAGACTAGCACCTGCCATGGAAATAACGATAAAACAAGGATAGGCTCACAACGTCTCTTCTGTGGGAGAGAGGTTGCAGGGTGGAGAAAAGGGCATCCCCCACTAAGCCACGAAGTTTATTTTGTACTCTGTCAAGGCAGGATAGGCTGTTTTTAGCAGCTCCTGCCCAGATATGGCAACAGTATTCCATCCTTGGACGTACTTGGCTTTTATATAGATAGAGAATTGCATCAGTAGTGAGATATCTTCTGGAGTGGTAGAAGGATCCCACCATCTTTCCAGCGCTGTTCACATTACACTTGAACTTCTGCATGTCAGTACAGTTGGGGAAGCAGGAACCCAGAGAGGAGTTCCAAAGTCTAGCAGTTCTGGGAAAGAAACTTTTAGAGTAGAAGTTTTTGTAGCATCTGGGGATCTGTGTAGAGGTGGGATTTTGCTGTTTGTCGTGGGTATTTACATCGACATATAGTTCGTCGAAGCATCCACCATTAAAATACTTGTAAAACAGGCAGAGGGATGCAACATTTCATTGATGGGACTAAGGTTGAAGCTTAGATGACAGTTCAGGATCTATCAGGTTGGCGACTCTCTTTTGAACCCTGTCCAGGAGTGAGAGACTAGTAGCAGATGCACCAGCCCAAATGTGACAACAATACTCCATACATGGGCTAATGGTGGCCTTGTGGAGGTACAGGATATTTTCAAGTGTTAGTAGCTTTCTAGCATGGTAGAGAGAGCTCACGGTAAGTTCTGGGAAAGGTGTTGTAAATAACAAACTAGACAAAATAATATTAAAACCCCACCGAATATATGTCAACTTATGTCACGGTAATAGATATTAAGTGAGTTTCTAACAGTATTTTGTCTAATTTTATATTTATAGCACCTTTTCTCAAACTTACCGTGTTAAAGAGAGAGTCGGGCGCCATTTCGAATTTTCTAATACATCGGTAAACACAGTATGTTTTTCGAGCTGAATAAACATGGGTCATTGAATAAAAACACGAAAAATATATCCAGTTTGGTAGAAAATTAACTTATCTTGCCTTTGATAACATTTATTTGTTATATATTTGTTTTTTGACAACTTTTTCGAATCTATGTGTACAGTAATACAAACCCAATTATTATTTTCAATATTTAAACCCAAAAATGGTATTTTGTTGCATTAAAATAAAATGAATGAGGTAAAACAGATAAAAGATAACTAGAATTAAAAAATCTACCCCCCCCCCCCCCATTAGCACTGACAGCTCCAACATTCGTTTTTTTAACTTCCTTAATGAAATTGGAAGTGATAACATTTTAAAAGATTGAAAGAACAGATAATTGTTTTTGTTATAAAAAAAGAAAATAATGTTTAACATATTGCATCAAATTGCTGTATGTAAGATCCCTTAGAAGCGAATGCAGGCCTCATTTGCGGGCACAACACTTTTGCAATTATATGCCTGTGCCTTGCTTCAAACCCATACACTGATTCAGAAGCTTCGGTTGTTAATTTAACTGCCCTTTCAACACTTTGTGAATGTGAGGGCAAATCTGGCAATTTCAACTTAATTCCATTCATTAGTGAATTCAAAAGTTCATCTTCAGAAAATGTTTCTGTAAATGCCGGTTCACAAACTTCACTCTGTGAAAGGTCAATTAATTCAGACCAATGATTGGCATTAAAGTTGATTCGTGTTATTTTTTAAAAATCTTCTTTGGCCGGCTCCTCTTTCCTGAAAAAAATAGAAAAATTACTTTATTGAGCTAACTTAAAAGTGTAAGATTATCTATTTTAATGTTTATAATGAAATGCAAACATAAATTTAAAATGACTTGATAAATCGACAAGACCAATTTAATCAATATTATATGCATGAATTGTTACTTACCGAATTGACAAAATTTTTTTTTTGCTTCTTCTCTCACTTTGAGGCCATCTGATTTTACCATAGCATACAATATATTTTCAGGTAGCAAAGCAAAAGCATTATGCTGTAAATTTTTTAATGTAATGTGCTGAATTTCAGGTGGCTGTTTCTTGATCCTATTGATCATATTGAAAATATACAGTTGCTGGTTATGGAACTTATTATCTCTTTTTATTTCAAACCAGCTAACTGCATATACTTCAACTATAAATTTAATAAGGCTGTGGAGTTTGCCAGACATTTCTTGAGGATAGGCCCCTCGTGTCCATAAACATATTAGTCTGATGGTCAAAGTTAACCATCTTACCTGATGTATAGGCCCAATTTTCCAGGCAGCAAATTTAGGGTCAAGTTTTCCTCTAGAAATGCCAAGTGCATATTCGAATAAAAGTCTCAAGAGCGAGTCAACACTCAGACAACACCTGGTACGAGTGAAGCCCCGCATGGAGGAGAACATGACCAAAAACTGCATATACTCCATCCCGTGCAGTTGCAGAAAGGTTTACAAGGGTGACACATGCCGCCCCCTTAAAGTAAGGGTGGAAGAACACCAAAAAGCGGTAACTAAAGGGGAGACGGAAAAATCGGGTATAGCCAACCATGTCTGGATGGAGAGGGGACCATCGGCCCCTATGGGATGAAGTAAAAATAATAAACAGAGAGACCCACTGGAAAGTGAGAAAACTTAAAGAAACAGCTCACATGCTCGGACATAACAACCTACTGAGCAAACCAAGCATAGAGCTGAATGCAATTTGGACACCTCTGATAGAGAGAGAAAACCTTGAATAACAACATAGGTTTAACATTAACAAAAACCAACTGAGAATTGTCCTAGTGACATATGGCCGAGTGGTCCTAGACATTGTACCAAAGTTTACAGTTACCCAAAGGTGCTGAGTTCAATCCTGAACGAAGGCAGTGAAAAAGTAACATTTTAAAACAGAGAATCAGCAACTATGTTCCAAAGCCTAGCTGGAGTCCGAACACGGTACCCCCGTAATAATAATAAAGGGTTGGGTTTGAGACTCCTAACAAACGGTTTCCCAGTTCGATACAAAACACCTGACGAAGGCCGGAGGGCAAAATGGCTGAAACGTTGTGACAATAACAACCAAGATGAGAAAGTCAGTCCGACAATCTCAATCAATTCTATCTATATGTTTAAAAAGAGCTCTAAACGGAAGTTCATTTTGATGTAAAGAACAACCTATGGTTTGTAACTTTGGCTGCAGTTTTTTCTCAACAAGTGCTACAAGTCCAGCCTCACAACCTGTATTTGTATTCGTGTTGTCTACTAAAATAGCTTTAATTGTAGATTCATTGTTGTATTCTTTCGGAACAGCAACAACTTTCTCTGCAAGAACATTACGGTTTGCACCAATATTAGGAATAACTCTATGAGTGAGATATTCACTTTTGTGTTCCATCTCTACTGTGAAGGTCAAATAGCGTTCTGGTCCCTTTGCTTTTTTTTAATATTTTCTCTCCATTTGGCCCCAAAATCTCTTTATACAACAATGTATTTTTATCATTTCTCCCATCAATCCTGATACAAACAAGGTTATTAACGATTTCACCGTGTCTTTGATGGGCATTTTCTTTCATTCTTTCCTTTTGTCTATCTAATTTGCATTTATCAATGATAATATCTTTTATATCGACATTAGATTTGAGAAAGCCCATGGCACCCGGTGAACCAAGTGCAAGTGAAATACAAACAATTGCACTGAAAGGGACGGCTAGAATCCTGAAAAGATCTCTTGGTTGGACTCACTAAAATAGGGGTAAATGTCAGACATCTGGTTGGATGTCTTATCCCCTAAAAGAAACAGTTTAAGAAAAATGAAAAAAAAGAGAGAAAGTCAACGCATTAGCAAGGCTGGCTCCAAGGTTGAAAGAAATATCACCCCTGATTAATTCCATAGTATATCGAGGGATTTTGATGAGACTGTAAGCCAAGTACGTCCAAGGATGGAATACTGTTGCCATATCTGGACAGGAGCTGCTAAAAACAGCCTATCCTGCCTTGACAGAGTACAAAATTGGCTTAGTGGGGGATGCCCTTTTCTCTACCCTGCAACCTCTCTCCCACAGAAGAGACGTTGCGAGCCTATCCTTGTTTTATCGTTATTTCCATGGCAGGTGCTTGTCTGAACTCCAATCTCTGGTCCCCCTCGCCAATCTTTCACGAAAAACACCAGTCTAGCTGAATCCACTGTGAAAAATTTCCCCCACTCTATATCTGTGCCTAAATCAAAACGCGGATTCCATGAACAAAGCTTCTTTCTTAGAACTGCACGCCTGTGGAACTCTGTTCCGTCTGCCTGCTTCCCTTCAGACTACAACTTGGATGTCTTCAAGTCCAACGTTAACAAATTCCTAATGAACCGCCCCCTTAAGTAAACACTTCATCAAATCTCCACACTAACGTAATGTACTTGCAATAACTCTTATCCCTGAGTGGCTTCCGAGCCTTGATAAGTGGTGATCACTGTGTAAAAAAAAAAAAGAAAAATGTCTCTCTGGCTCGAAGTATTCAACTTTTGTTGAATCACTATTAGGACTGGAGTGGGAAAGAACAGCATCCTCATCATCAGATGTTCACACATCATTAGATGATGAACAGACTCTCTTTTGTTGTTCGAATTTTTCTGTTTTCCTTTTACATTTTTTTATGTCAGCTTTGTCGATTGGACCAAGTTGGAAAGTACCCTTGGGTCCATTTTTGGCTCTCTGATCTTTTAAATATTCCCTCTCTTCCACTGGAACCTGAAATATAAAATGTTATATTTTGTACAAACAAATGAATATCAAAATATTATTTCATATGAAAATGGTAATAATTGCTTTTTACAAGTTTTTAAGCATTAAATGCAAGCATGGAACTCCATTTAATTTAAATTTTACATGACTTTGTTAATCAAACATACTTAAAAAAATTTTTTTTTTTTTTTTTTTTTTTTTTTACACAGTGATCACCACTTATCAGGGCCCGGAAGCCACTCAGGGATAAGGGTTATTGCAAGTACATAAAGTTAGTGAGGAGATTTGCTGAAGTGTTTACTTAAGGGGGTGGTTCATTCGGAATTTGTTAACATTGGACTTGAAGACATCCAAATTGTAGTCCGGAGGGAAGCAGGCAGACGGAACAGAGTTCCACAGGCGTGCAGTTCTAAGAAAGAAGCTTTGTTCATGGAATACGCGTTTTGATTTAGGCACAGATATAGAGTGGGGGAAATTTTTCACAGTGGATTCAGCTAGACGGGTGTTTCTCGTGAAAGATTGGCGAGGGGGGACCAGAGATTGGAGTTCAGACGAGCATCTGACATGGAAATAACGATAAAACAAGGACAGGCTCGCAACGTCTCTTCTGTGGAAGAGAGGTTGCAGGGTAGAGAAAAGGGCATCCCCCACTAAGCCACAAAGTCTATTTTGTAGTCTGTCAAGGCAGGATAGGCTAATCTTACCCTCTTTTCCAAAAGACAGGTACAAAGTATGTGCTTAGTCTGGCAATGTTCCTTGTTGCACTTAACATTTTTGTCATCACAGCTTAAAATGGGTAGTTTGCATGTACAAGAAGCAATGTCAAACAGCGTATCTAGCTTTTCCTGGAAAAGTTTTTCTTGGAATACAAATAAAGGTTTTCTATTTATCTGTTTTGCTTTCTGGAAACATAAGATCTTCACTTTATTCACAATAGACTTTTCATTTATTAGAGGTAAACAAGGGTTAACTGGCTTCCAAATGCCAATTATATCCTTTGCTATTATTTTAGAAATATCTACCTCTGTTAAGTCTGGATATGTATTTAAAAGAAAATAGCTGTATTGGATGACTTGCCGGAAAATGGGTGGTTCCGTTTTATCTAATGGGGCAGGTGGACCTGAAAATTTTCTTGCATCTTTACTGCGAGTACAAATTGTTGTGCATCTTTTTTCCAACCATTTTTTATTGAAATATCTTAATAGAAAATATATTGTAGTAGGTTATCAAATGCTATACACATTTATTCAATATTACTTAATTAAAATAGAAAACAATGAAATAACATGAAACCAACCATCTTATTTATTTTTGATCGATTTATGGCTTTGGTAAATGGTGACAAAATAATAAAATAAATAAATAATTTATTTAAAATAATTAAGTATTTTTTAGTAATGAAAACCACATTTTTTTAAAATATACAGAATAAATCTAAAATTTTTACAATAGAGAAACAATAAATTTTGAATGAATATTTACAGCATCTAATTTTACTTACCCCCCCCCCCCTTCCCCACGGGGTTAAACTTAGACAAGGTCAGTTTTTCATATGGGAAAAGCTGAAACACCATTGGAGAAAAATTTTTTTAAATTGCCTTAGTCTAGAAGGATTTCTTTTTCATTGACCAACGTCAGAACTTTGAATTTTAAACAATGAAAAACAACTTTTAAATAAAAAATTACAATCTCTTTTTTTTAAGTAATTAAGTCAGTAATATTAATTTATAATGAAATAACATTGTGTTACATATAGGGTGGGGTAATTTCGTGGTGGACTTTGGAGTTGCCTACTTTAGGCTTGCCTTCCCACGAGGTTAAACAATTTTGTAAAACAATAAGATTGAAAATATACGAAAAAAAATTAAAACAGAAATATTTAAAAATTTTCTTTAAAATTAAGTCTATTTAAAATTTTAAAAAATGCATGTAATTAGAATGTTATGCAACAGAAAACTGAATGAATCCACGTGGAAATCACTGTGAATGTAAGCAAAAATTAAAAATGTGTCTTTATTTACTTAGGTTTTCAGTAAAATGCCTTGAAAACCAAACGGAAACTCTCGATATTTTTTACTTGAAAACAACTTACAAGTTTTTTATCAAATATGCATATAAAAATATTAATTTAAAAATGAAATGCATTGAAATGTTTGAATGACAATATTTAGACACTAATATAAACAATATCAAAGGGAGATAATTCCGTATCGCGAGAATTTCACCGTTTTTTTTAATTGGAATTTGTATTTTAATCTATATATTTTATAGTATATCATTTTTTATTAACTATTATTTTATTTTTAGACGACGAGCATGAATATTTCTCATAAAAAATATAGTTTTTTATCTAAATATTGCATTTGTTTTAATGCCTAGTCTAAATTTTACCGGCGTACCTCGTTTGATAACACCGTTATCGTAGTAGAATCATAAATTATTTCCCCATTTAAAGTCATTTCCTCAAATATAAACACAAATTAAGGGAAAAAGATATCATGTGGTCATGTTTTTCTGGTAAATTGCAACTTTCCCAACCCTAGGCCTGTTACCATTCCAAAATCGACCTACCCTACTGGCCAGGCTTGAGGTTGCTTAACTTCGGTAATCTGGTGAGAACCGGTGTGCCAATGTGATTGTGCCGTATAACAGTCTTAGTCTTGGCAGCATTAAACGTTACCATCCATTTTTGTCCCCATTCAACTACAGACGGGCCCTGTCGGTGGGGCATTAGAATACGCCGACTGTCCCCCTGCAGAGGGTAAAAGTCCCTCAATGGGGGTCCTGGATATGACCTTAAACTATATCCAGTGGTGAGGCCCCAGCTTGTGGGCTTTGGGGAGTGTGGAGGCACCCTTTAATTACCATTGCTCCCAGGACCACTCTGACCCGGAGTGGTAGTACCAACTATGGGTTAAATAGAAACCGACGTGAAAACAACAAATATATTCTATTAAAAAAATTTTTCTTCAAAATCTTTGGATTCGGCATGAAATAACCCGAAAAGGGTTGATACGCCGTAAAACAAAAACAACCAACCAACCAATCAACTACAGACGAAAAATCTGGCCTTTTTAAAGAGGTTAGGCAGCGCCCAGAAAAACCATTTCAAATAAATTAAGGAAGTTTGCTGAATCGTCCAAAATATAAATGACTATACGACTAGTAGTAATCGGCCAATATTTATATCCATTATTTATAGACATTATTTTCATACATTTTTTTTTAGTACTTTATATATATATATATATTTTTTTATACACTATTTATATACATTCTCTTTGCTTATTTTACAGAAATTCTTCTTCCTCCCGTCATGATTTTCTCCAAGATTTGTTCATCTCTTTTCCGACAACCCCTCATCACCCACATTTTTAGCCGGCCATCCCTCTGCATTGGTGGTCAGTCTTTAGCACCTGTGGTCACCACATGGGACAAGAATTATTCAACTTCGAAAAAACCAGTCGGACAATATGATACTCCTTCCCCTTATAAAATTTCGCGGCCGAGACGCTATGGATATGACAACAAATTATTCACAGGAGGTAAGTGGAAAGAATATTTGCATCAAACAATACGATGTCTGTCTCTGATTAAGGGATTTCTATCCAACAGGGTTTTGCATCACAGTGACCCTCCGAATTCAGGTTTTTTCACTGACAATTGCTTCCGCAATTCTCTTCATGTAACTGCATAACGTTCCAAACAGAGCCAGGGAATATTTCAAGTCTGCTTATCATCCGACACATTTCAGGGATTTAATATTCTCTTTTAAAAACTACTAGCGGGTGCCCGGGTGTTTGTGTGTGTTGGGGAGGGGGTAGATAAAAACAACCCTGCTTAAAAAAAACAAAAAACGTTGGTCGGGTGTTTGGAGGTGTAAAAGAAAAAAGTTTCAGTAGAAAGATAGGCTTGAACCCCGAACCTTTGGCGTGGAGGTGGAAAGGAAATGGAAAAAAAAAACCCTGCGACCTAACCGTCTCGACCACGGGAATAGATGGATTGATGAGTGTGTTAAGTTGACGTTTATAAAGCGAAAACAGGTACGAGAACGTTAAGTCGTGTGATGTTTGACCTAGTTTTGCGCTGGAAGATCAAAAAATATCTTGAAAATAGCTTGTAAAAGTTGGGTAAATTAAAGATAGCTGCGACCAGAGTTCCTTAGTCGTAGATATTATTATTTAGACAGCATATAAAAAGTTTTAAGAAGGAGCGAGCCAACCGAGAATGACGGCGAAAAAAGCCTTTTGTAGACATACACAAAAAGCGAACACACATACATACACACATTTTCGTTTTTATATATATACTAGCGAGAGGTACCCGGCGTTGCCTGGGTGTTTGCAGGTGTGTGTGAAAAAAAACAGGTGCCCGTGAAAAAAAAACACAAAGCCTTGACGACGCGCAGTTGGAAAATAGTAAAGTGTGAAAAAAAACAGGTGCGCGTTTTTGATTGACGTAACGGCGATAAGTATTCAGCAGTCAGCATTTTGTGCGGGACAGTTTTTAATGAAGTCAATAAATCGGTTTGTTTGTTTTTAAAAACCCGCTCCCCCGTCTGAGATGACAAAGTCGACATTGGCAAAACGTTCACTGGCTCTGGGCCTGTTTTAGAGTCGAGTTTCGTTTTTTATTTATACCGAAAACCAAATGTAATGCATGTCGATGCGGGAAATGTGGACTAATTAACGTTTGAAAGTCAATAAAATTAAATAGACAGGCGAGCTCCGTGGTTAAGTGTGAGATATTACAATTTATAGATGATATAAAAAGTTTTAAGAAGTTGTGAACCGAGCAAGCGCTTCTCTGAAAGAAGCCTTTTGTGGACATCGAGGAAAAGCATACATACATACATACATTTTCGCTTTAGATAGATGTCGCCCACCCTGTTCTGTTTAAGTCATAGAGCACATTTCTTCTAATAGTTGCCTTGATGTTAGGTCAAACTTGTAATTACTTCGATGCGAGCACAACTATCTCATCAAATTCTTATATCATCGATATAGGAATCTCTCACATAATCCTCTTTTAATCAGTTTAGAAGACTTGCAGCATAATCTTTGAAAACACTCATTAGGTATTTGCCTTGTACCTGATCCATTGGTATATCCGCAGATGTCTCAACATGCGAAATTTAGACGGTCAATTATATATCAAATCGATACAGACCCAGATTAATATTTGTGTTTTTATTTGCTTAATAAATCACAAGGTTTCTACAGACTTGAAAAGTCTTTGAATTTTAACTTTTGCATTGGAAAGGACTTATTTCTATTATTACGTTGAAAAATCCTTGGAAATATGGAAAATGTCTTGCAAATTGTATTCTTTATGTCCAGTAAAGATTTTTGTCGGAATGTTAAAAATAAAATTGAAATAAATTTGTGTTTTTATTTGCTTAATAGATCACAAGTCGTCTAGAGAGTTTGTACAGACTCAAAAAGTTTTTGAATTTTTACTTTTTACCTTGGAAAGGACTTATTTTTTATTTTTATTTTTTTTTCATTACATTTTCACTCCAAACAAGGCACGTTGCCACTTTGATGTAGGTTGCTACTATCAGGGACATAAGCTACAGGGGTACTATGTAGGGAGTTGGACATAAGCTACAGGGGTACTATGTAGGGAGTTGGACATAAGCTACAGGGGTACTATGTAGGGAGTTGGACATAAGCTACAGGGGTACTATGTAGGGAGTTGGACAACAATACCCCATACATGGGCGAATGGTGGCCTTATAGAGGTACAGAATACTTTCGGGCGTTAGTAGCTTTCTAGCATGGTAGAGAGAACCTACCTTCTTTGCAGCGGTCCTGCCAATACTTTTAATGTAATTGTTCCAACTCATGTTTTGTGTGAACGTTGGGCCGAGGAGTTTGAAAGATGTACTCTCAGATAAAGAGTCTTTGGCCATTGCTATTGGTGGTAGAGAAGGTATCTTGTAATTATTGAAGAAAACAAGTTTAGTCTTGGTAGCATTTTTATCCCCATTCCACTACAGATTGGAGGTCATCCTCTAGTGTTTCTGCCATTTGTTTTCCTGCCATGCCTGTTATAGAGCGTGGTGTCATCAGCATATATACCATCTCACAGACAATTTTGTCGGGGAGGTCATTTATGAATAATAGGAATAATAGAAGTCCAAGAATAGACCCCTGAGGCACTCCCGCATTTATATCATATTGTTTAGATGTACGACCGTCGAGGACAACCTGGATTTTTCTCTTATCTAAGAAGGATTTAATTATGTTAAGTATTCTTCCAGTGATACCGTATGATCTGATTTTCCTGAGAAGACCTTCATGCCACACTCTGTCAAAAGCCTACCGCTCTACTCTCCCTCGCTTTGTCCAGTGAATAGTATATACGTTCAGAGATTATTTCTATTATTAACTTTAAAAAGTGCCTTACTTAAGGGGGCGGTTTATCAGGAATTTGTTTGTGTTGGACTTGAAGACATCCAAGTTGTAGTCAGGTGGGAAACAGGCAAACGGAAGAGAGTTCCACAGGCGTGCACTTCTAAGAAAGAAGCTTTGTTCATAGAATCTACGTTTTGATTTAGGCACAGATAAAAAATGGGAAAAATTATTGACAGTGGTTTCAGCTAGATGGGTGTTTTTCATGAAAGATTGGCGAGGGGGGACCAGAGATTGGAGCTCAGACGACCACTTGCCATGGAAGTAACGATAAAACAAAGACAGGCTCGCAATGTCTTTTCTGTGGGAGAGAGGTTGCAGGGAAGAGAAAAGGGCATCTTCCACTAGGCCACAAAGTTTATTTTGTACTCTGTCAAGGCAGGATAGGCTGTTTTTAGCAGCTCCTGCCCAGATATGGCAGCAGTACTCCATCCTTGGACGTACTTGGCTTTTATATAGGTAGAGAATTGCATCAGCAGTGAGATATCTTCTGGAGCGGTAGAAGGATCCTACCATTTTTCCAGCGACCTTGGCAACAGACTTTATGTACGTGTTCCATTTCAGGTCAGGAGTTGCTTTGATGTTAAGCCAAACTTGTGATCACTTTGATGCGGGCACAACTATATCGTCAAAGTCTTATATCATCGATATAGGAATCTCTCATGTAATCCTCTTTTAATCAGTTTGGAAGACTTATGGCATAATCTTTGAAAACACTCATTAGGTATTTGCCTTGTACCTGATCCATTGGTATATCCACAGATGTCTCACAATATGTGAAATTTTGACTGACAATTATATCAAATCGGTACAGATCTGGATTAATGTGTTTTTATTTGTTTAATAGATTTAAGGGTTCATATTAGGCACCACCAAAAATGGCCGAAAAATCAAGTTGTTTTTTAAAACGAAATTACATTTATTAAAATCCATGATTTCTGAGTAACTTTTTTTTTTCCAGAAAGATAAAACCCTGAATTTTATCATATAGAAAGCAGAATAATGTAAAACTTTTTATACTATTTTTAATTAAATTTTAAATGTTAAAATTTCCCCAAAAGTTAACAATTGACATTTTTTGTCTTGCACAAAAAGCGTATATAAATATTTTTAAAAAAAGGTTTTTGAAAGAATTAAGTTGTTTATTTTTAGTCTAACTAAGATTTAGGGTGATTTTCTATGAGAATATGCAAAAATATTATAATATAAGTACCTGGATTTCAAATAATTCCACTTATATAGGCAAGCAGTTACTTTGCATCGATTTGATAGTGTTCACGTTCCTATTTACGTTTGTACTTGATTAATATTTGTGTTTTTATTTATTTAATAGATCGCATGTCTTCTACAGGGTTCATACAGATTTGAAAAGTTTTTGAATTTTTACTTTTGCCTTGGAAACGACTATTTCTATTAACTGGAAAAATCCTTGAAAATATGGAAAATGTCTTAAAAGGCCTTGAAAATTGTATTCTTTATATCCAGTAAAAATTTGTGTCGAAATATTAAAAATAAAAATGAAATAATTTTTTAAGTATTAATAAAAATACCGTTAAAATATTTTTTAAGATATCGAACATAAAATCGAAATACATTGTTCTGAAATTGTGGATGCAAGAGTTATCTCCCTTCATCATAGCCTTGCCTAGTTTTGTTATAAAGGGACATAATCGGTCTAATTTTCAATTATCACAAATTTTTTCTCACTTTTCTTTATTTTTGCTTTCGTTTATAATTTAATTTGGGAGGGGGGGGGGCACAAGGGGAAGAATAGTGGCAGCCGTCATAAATAAAATGACTCCCCTCAAAGAAAAATTTTCTTTGTATATAAACTAACTGAAAATGAGGCCAAAAAACATGAACAAGATGGCAACCATCTTGATTGTAAATATAAAAGTTGTAAAGAGAATTAATATTCGAAATAAAAAAATAATGCACGTAGATTATAAGGATTTTTTTCTGTATTTTAAATTAGGTTGAATTCTGGACATTGGCTATGGCAACATTTATTTGTTATAACAAATAAATATTTGATTTTTTTATAACGTTTTTGAATCACTGTGGGTCGTAAAACAAACCCAACATTTTATTTTGAAAACTTGAATTTTGTCTTGAGAAGGCCTTGAAAAGTCTTGAAAATGGACATTGCACTATATTTTTAGTCGCGTGCAAGCGACTCTATAAGTCACTTCGTCTGTTGGTCGGTCAGTCTGTCGGTCTGTCCGTAACACTTTTGTGCTTGGCCTTTTTGGTTAAGATCAAAGGTCTGTTATTAATAGATGCTGTTCTTAGCCTTTTTAAGCTTTTCTTGGTCTTTTGGCCAAGGTCAAAGTGTAGTATCTGTTCTTACTACATGCTGTACTTATTGCGATATAAAGTGGGGGATCACTTTTCTCTATTAATTCAATGTAAAATGACAACCCACTTTAGAACCAGTCAGTCTCAAAGCAATTTAAGTCATTCTCCAGATCATTCAAGTTGTTTTTGAAGGATTCCAGTTATTTTTTAAGCATTCAAGTCATTCTTAAGGCCATTCAATTCATCAGTAAGTTTATTAAAGTCATTCTAAGTCATTTACTTTTTATTTATTTAAGTCATTTCAGCCCATTTTTCGGTCATTTTTTTTTTTACACAGTGATCACCACTTATCAAGGCCCAGAAGCCACTCGGGGATAAGGGTTATTGCAAGTACATTACGTTAGTGTGGAGATTTGATGAAGTGTTTACTTAAGGGGGCAGTTCATTAGGAATTTGTTAACATTGGACTTGAAGACATCCAAGTTGTAGTCCGGTGGGAAGCAGGCAGACGGAACAGAGTTCCACAGGCGTGCAGTTCTAAGAAAGAAGTTTTGTTCATGGAATCCACGTTTTTATTTAGGCACAGATAAAGAGTGGGGGAAATTTTTCACAGTGGATTCAGCTAGACGGGTGTTTTTCGTGAAAGATTGGCGAGGGGGGACCAGAGATTGGAGTTCAGACGAACACCTGCCATGGAAGTAACGATAAAACAAGGATAGGCTCGCAACGTCTCTTCTGTGGGAGAGAGGTTGCAGGGTAGAGAAAAGGGCATTTTAGTTTATCTTTGAGAATTTCATGTCAATCCTACATTCACGCATTCATTCATTACACGAGAGCATGCGACTAATGGCTATCAGCTTTGTTTCTTCAATAGTTTGGTCCTATTCAAGAATGTAAGTTCAAGCGTACAGGTTGATGAACAAAAAATAATAAAAGAAATTAGCATGAGATACAACGAGAGTTAATGGTTCAATTCTATCTGACTGCAACAACAAATGCAATTCTTTGCCTGTATAAGAGCCAAGTACACCAAGGATGGAGTACTGTTGCCACATCTGGCAGGAGCTGCTAGAAAGACCTTATCCTGCCTTGGCTGAGTTCAAAATAGATTTGTAGCCTATTCAATCGTATTTTATGACCGATCAACACTGGGTGCCCCCCCCCCTAGTAGATAATATAAGATATGACAAGTTACCGTAAATAGTGATTACGTCAGCTATGTTATTTTAAACGTGGATGGATTCATTTTCTCACGTGCCTCTATCATACCAAAAAGCTACTACCAATTTGTGCTGACAACACTACCATCTATGGTAACACATCAAAGGTTGTAAACGACCAAGTTATCTCTGATTCTCTCTCCTCTGATCTTGAACACGTGGTGCAATGGGGAAAGAAGTGGCTGGTTAATTTTAATGCATCTAAAACTAAGCATCTATCTTTACACCATTAACGTTCTGATCCCCATCTGGCATCAATTGAAATGAATGGCCCTCATCTTGGGGAGGCTCCATGTTTTGACAAGCTTCTGGGCTTGGCCTTTACTCCTGATCTGAAATGGGACACGTACATCAAATCCATCAACCCCTAAACCTTGCAAGAATTGAAAGAAAACATCAGGAATGAAATAAGTGATTTAAATCGCAATCCAGAGATTCTGCAATCTGTCATGAATAATGTTTTGGAAAAGAACACAAATATGCGAAGCTGAAAATGGGCAACATTTTTTTTTTTTTTTTTTTACATAGGCATCACCACTTATCAAGGCCAAGAGGCCACTCAAGGATAAGGGTTAAAGAGTGTACAGTAGACATTGGACTATATAGTAATCATTAGTAATGAAAATTTGGTAAATTTGATAACTTATATGGAACGGCTCATCAAGAACTTATTTACGTTAGACTTGAAGACAACCATATTGTAGTCAGCTGGAAAGCAGGAAAACGGAAGACAATTCGACAGGCGTGCAGTTCTAAGAAAGAAGCTTTGTTCATGGAATCTACGTTTAGGTTTAGGCACAGATAAAGAGTGGGGGAATTATTGATAGTGTTTACAGCTAGACAAGTGTTTCTTGTGAAAGTTTGGCGAGGGGGGACCATAGATTGAAGCTCATTCGAACACTTTCCATGAAAATAACGATACATCAGAGACAAACTCACAACATCTCTTCTGTGAGATAGACGTTGCAAGGAAGAGAAAAGGACATCTCCTACGAGGCTACGAAGTCTATTTTGAACTCTATCAAGGCAGGACACGTCCTTTCTAGCAGCTCCTGTCCAGATGCGGCAACAGTATTCCATCCTTGGATGTACCTGGCTCTTATATAGATAGAGAATAGCATCAACAGTGAGATATTTACCGGATCGATAGAAAGATCCCACCATTTTTCCAGCGGCCTTGGCAACAGATTTGATGTACGTGTTCCATTTAAGATCAGGAGTAAAGGTCAAACCCAGAAGCTTGTCAAAACTTGAGGCCTCCTGAAGACGAGAGCCATTCATTTCAATTGATGCCAGATGTGGATCAGAATGTTGATGATGTAAAAAGAGAAGCTTGGTTTTAGATGCATTAAAAGTAACCAGCCACTCCTTTCCCCATTGTACTACGTACATTTAAAAGACATTATCTTTTCATAAATAAAGATTGTTTGAATTTTACATTTTTGTAATAAGATATTTCCCAATGTCTTAGCCAGATTGTTAAAATTACAGAAAAATATAATCTCTATCTCTATATAAATAAAATGAACTCATTTTTTCTCGTCGGATTTTGACCTTAATAGGATTAAAAATCAAGATATTTCATGCAAATATAATATGCACAAACGGCAGAACAATATCTGAGGTGTGTTGTAGGCTTATTATTTCTCAAATTCCTCGATAATCTTAGATTTCTATACTTTTTCTGCTGAGAAGTCACGGCCAAAATCGGTTAAGATCAATGGAAGTGGTAAAATATTTTCTCTCTAATAAATTCCTCCTCCCCCTGCCACCACTTAACACCGTTTGGGGATCGTTCACAAGGAACAGTTAAGAAGAGAACACCGGTTTGGCTTCGTAGTTCTTTCATGTGAAGTTATTTAAAAATCACTAAACTAAGCTGCAGTGCTCTGTGGCGTAGTGGTTAGCGTGCTGGACAATTCACATTATATTTTCACGTTCGCGCCGACCTACCGTAGTCGTTTTTTTTTGTTTTGTTTTTTCCTAAACAACTGGAATGGACTTTTCTTGGTGGCCGAACTGTTAATGTTGCAGATGTTTTTTTTTTTTTTTGTTTTTTTTCACACTTTATTTTCCTACTTTTACTCATGACTCCGGGTTTGATCCTTCCTACTTACCTACCATAACATTTTTTAAAACTCCCCCCCGTCCCGGAAACAAACACTCGGGCAACGCCGGGTACCCCCGCTAGTCAAAAATAAAGAATCTATTCAAGTTCAAAACCCTTTAGTGACTTTTTGGACACCCTGTATTAAAAATCGAAATAAATATTATTAAATTATTTTTTAAGTAGTAATAAAAGTGCCATTTAAAATATTTTTTAAATATTCAAAATAAAATTAAAATATATAGTTCTGAAATTGCATAGTAGTATTGTGGATACAAGAGTTATGTTCCATTATCACAAAACTACCCCAGGTATTGTGGATACAAGAGTTATGTTCCATTATCACAAAACTACCCCAGGTAGTTTTGTGATAAAGGAACATAACTCAATTTGTTTTTTTCGACCCGGCTGGCCTTGTTTTCAATTATCACAATTTTTTTTTCTCTCTTTCTTGTTTCCATTTTATTTTTTGGGGAAGGGGAGAGTAAAAAAAATTAAGTAAAAAAATAAAAATGCCCCCCCACCCCTACCCCAAAAACTTTCCTTCTACGAATGGGAGTCTCCAATGATGAATTGCTCTTTTTTCCACTTTATTGAATCACTGTGGATTGTAAAACAAACCTCAAACTTTGTTTTAAAAACTTGAATTTTGTCTGGAGAAGGCCTTGAAAAACTTTGAAAAATCCTTTGAAATGAACATTGAAAATATGTACGAATGGGGAGTAAGTCGTTCACTTAGGAACACAAAAGAAAGCTGAGACAGGATTGTTAATCAAGGTGTGACAGTGAATTTTGTGACAATTTATGATAGTTAAGGACAGTTTACAAACCGTTCTGGGTTTGCAATGGTTGAGGGCAGTTTTGAATTGAGGACAGTTTCCAGTCTGGCACAATGGAATGCATGTTGTGGCCTGGAACAGATCAGAATGAGTTGATATCAGTTGGCGAACACATCACCAGATGCACCCGTAACTCTCACCTTCCTCTTTGGCAGCAGCGAATGTGAGAGATAAGGGCGCAGAAACAACTATTGCTATAATCTGATAGACCCCTTTGTTTACGCATTTGTTTTTCTATTTTTCCATTCTGCTGCAGGTCTGTTGCCGCGTATTGAAGACGACCACAAGATAATAGCTAAACCAACCTACAAAGTGAAAAATGCCTGGAGTAGGGAAAAGGCTCTCTTTGGACAAAATGATTATATTGGTATGTAGAAAAAAACATTTTTCATTTCTTTTTTTGGGTGCGTATGTTTAAAGATATCAGATGATTTATCATATACAAGGCACAACGATAAAGTTGTTGCCCTAAAGAATACAACACTAAAACTTTATTTTAAAATTTTTATTGAAAAAAAATCAAGTCAGGTAACTTTGTGACCTGACGGGGCACCGGCCAACGATGGAGAGCTTTGCTGGTGGGTCGAGAGGCAGTCGGTCTCTTGGTAGGTCCTTTTAACACAAGTTCAGGAGATTTTGCATTGTTGAATCTAACAGTGATGAAGATGATGATGGAAGAAACGGAATCTGTGTTTTTAACAGATAATCAAAATGATTCCCCCCACCCCTCACAAGATGGATAGTTGAAGACTTTAAGTGGATGTCAGAAATATATTTCCCAAGCAGTGAAAATTTATGTTTTATTTGATAGGCCACCAGAGAACCAAGTCAAGTGGTTAGTTAATTGGTAATTAACCGTGAAACCCCCTACGAATGAATGTTTATTTCACGATAGACTGGTTCTCATAAAATTGGATTTTAAGGAATACTAGCGGGGGTGGGTGGGGTACCCGGCGATGCCCGGATGTTTTGAGTGAATCAAAACTCCAGGGAGGGGGGGGGTTATAATAATAAAAAAAAAAAAGTCTTGGTAGATGAGTATAAGGATCGAACCCGAACCCTTGAGGCAAAGTTTGAAATTAAAGTGTGAAAAAAAACATCTTGAAAAAGAGTTAAAAACATATTTAATTTTAAAAAGGAAGCACAAGATAAGTGGATAGTCCTTAATCCGCGGAGTTTCGAAGAAATACTCTCCTTCTCATCAGAGGGCAGGAATTAGCAAAATGCTGGATCGGATTTTGCATGTAAAAGGATTTAATGAAACCAAAAGTAAGTCACAGATCTTACTTGGTTAAAAAAAAGGGTGAGGTAAGGCGAATAGGAGGTAAAAGAAAAATGATGAAAAGATTTCACATGAATGGATAGTCCGGTGAAGGGTAAAAAATCCAAGAATGGTAAAATCCAAACACGGTCGAATTAAAAACTTCCAATCCAACAGGTAAGTTCCAAAGGAATCGTTTAATTGGAAGATGGTCCAAAATGATCCAAAAGGCAGAATTCAAGTTCAAATGTGCACAGAAAAAGCACTGGAGAGAATATTTAAAACGCGTCTGCCAAGGCTGGAAGAATCAAGTAAATCCAAAGTTTATTAATCATTTGTTCATATATATATATATATATATAGAGAGAAATCGAATGCCTACTAGACACTGTCCTCGAGTGTCTAAGGTCTCTCTGTACAGGGGTTTGTCAGAACAATCTGGCATGAGGATACTTTTTCCATAGAAGTAAACCCTGACCAAATATTCAAAATCACATAGTATTTGCAGCCCAAATAAGATCTCCTCACTACGGCTACTCTACAGATTTTCCGAGGAATGGTGCACCTTCTCCAAGTGATATTACCTCAAGTAATAGCACGAAGCTGGATACTCCACCAGACTAGACAAATTCTTGTCCTGGAATCCAGTAAGACCATGAGACCAACATGAAAGATATACTACAACATATAAAATGGTTAATTAGGGAGAAGGAAAATTATGTTCTCAATTTCTTTACTAACTCAGTGCTTGAGAGATAAAGAACTTAAATGGAACATTCGAATATCTATGTATCTCATATAGACTTCAAGTGTTAGTCCCAGGTCGTGGGCCCCTTGATTTCTGAGAACTTCGACTGAAGTAAAATAAAACAAAATATATATATATATATATATATATATATTTATTTATTTTTATTTCGGACTATTATTTTCATCTTTATTAGTTGTTGTTTTTTTGATCTTTTATTGTTTTTGTTTATTCACAACGTTTCGGCCAACTATTCCTCTGGCCTTCGTCAGGTGGTAACTGCGACGGATAGGAACTTCGAATCTCCTAACTGGATTCTCAGCCATCACTGCCATCCGTAGTTGTTGTCGTCTCACCACATTTTTGGCCAATTAACCTCTGGCTCACTTTGGGTGGGATTGAAACCACTATCTTCAGACAATGTTCATCTGGAACTGTAGAGATTCAACGTCTCTATCAACTGCGCCACGGGCCAGAGGAATAGTTGGCTGAAACGTTGTGAATAAACAAAACATACTTGGACATACCTGGCTTTTATATAGATAGACTATTGCATTAGCAATGAGATATCTACTCGACAATAACTAAAATTTATATTGAACACAATATATAAAAGGCAAAATGTGTGTGACCATTTCGTGTATGTCTTCAAAAGGCTTTTCTCGCACACGGTTCCGGGGTCGTTATGATCGCTTACAACTGTTTATATGGGTCCTAAATAATAATATGTATGATTTGGGAAAGCGCGTCGCATCTAGATTTATTTATGTCGACTTTTACAAAATTATTGCTATTTTGGCTTCTCGCGTGTTGATGAGGCTTTTTCGTATAAAAAGCGAAACTAATTCAAAGTTAACAAATCCTCGGCATTACGCCGGGAAATGTCCAGAAGCATGATCAGACAATCTGGACAATTGGGAGGTGTTTTTCCTCTCCCCAACATCTGTTGGGGGAAAAAAAAAAAGAAGTCAAATTTAGGTAAACAACTGTGTGACTTCTATTTGACCTTCTTAATTAGGTCAAGTGGAAGCAGCAGAGTTAACTTTTATTGTGCACGCCTGTTTTTATAGTTAAATAAATAAATTCAAACACGTCTACGCTGTATGTCGCGGTGGCCCAATGGTAACACGTCGCACGTTTTTTTTTTTTTTTTTTTTCACACATTAATTTCCAACTCAAGGGTACGGGTTCGATTCTCATACTCACTTACCAAAACATTTTTTTTATTATTATTTAACCAACATAGTTGCTGATTCTCTGTTTTGAATGTCCCAGAGCCTAGCTGGAGTCCGAACACGGTACCCCCGTAATAATAATAAAGGGTTGGGTTCAAGACTCCTAGCAAACGGTTCCCCAGTTCGATACAAAACACCTGATGAAGGCCTGAGTGCAAAACGACCGAAACGTTTTTTACAACTACTCAAAACGAGATCACAGTGTAGTATCTGTCCTGATGCTACATTTCACCTTTTTGGTCCTCAGTCAGTAGAGGAAAAATCCTTCATAACCGAGACAATTTTAATCTTTGTTCCTATCCAGAGTGCCTCTCTTTGAAGGGCTGGATTTTCCCCACATTAAAAACCGACTTGGTGTCTAAGGAAGTCAGTCCGACAATCTCAATAAATGAAAACACCTCATCTCAAAATAAAGTTACGTTTTACGAAGGAACACCAGTTTGCGTTTGCTTTACTTTGTAGTTGCTTAAAAAAACTGGAATGGAATTTTACCGTGTCTTTTCGTTCTATGAATTAATATAATTAACCGATACCGACATTTCCACAAACATTTTTTGTTTAATTTCACATTACAGATGACTTACGTTAAGAATCTGTAGTTTGAAAACACTTTTTAAATATCGTGGCATGCTGATGCAATGGTTATCCTACTTGATTCACTGTTTTTAGAATTAAGAGTTGAGGTTTCTTGTAATTATTGACGGAAACAAGCTTAGTCTTGGCAGCATTGAATGTGATCATCCATTTTTGTCACCATTCCACTACAGATCGGAGGTCTTCCTCTAGTGTTTCTGCCATTTCTTTAAATATGTGTTCATTTGTTTTCCTGTCATGTCTGTTATAGAGCATGGTGTCATCAGCATATATACCCATCTCACAGACAATTTTATCAGGGAGGTCATTTATGAATATTAGGAGTAATAGAAGTCCAAGGATAGACCCTTGAGGCACTCCCACATTTATGTCATATTGTTTAAATGTATGACCGTCGAGGACAACCTGGATTTCTCGCAGTCTCCCTGGCAATGCTCTGAATGCATCTGTTCCAACTCATGGTCCCTGTGAACGTTAAGCCGTGGTGTTTGAAAGAAGTACTTTCATTTAATGTATCTTTAGCCATTGCTATTAGTGGTTGAGAAGGTTTCCTTTAATCATAAGCTGAGTGTGTGTGTGTGTGGTCACAAATAGGCTCCTATATGGTTGACTGTTTTAAAAAACTGATTACATATAATGATAGAAGATGTATCGAGACACAGGAATGGGTATGTTTGATCTGGCAGAACGGTGGTTCATTAAAATTGTGGAGTCTGCGTTCGCGCCTGGTCCACAAAGTATGGAAATAAAAAATTTTAAAATTAAAAAAAAACGTTTACAAGTGTTTTATATAGATGTACATAATAATACTTTGATAACTTAAATAGGGATGGTATGATAAAATTGTGGGGTCTGCGTACGTGCCTGGTCCACAAAGTATGGAAATAAAAAATTTTAAAATGAAAAAAAAAAAACGTTTACAAGTGTTTTTGATATAGATGTACATAATAATACTTTGATAAGTATGTTTTAACTTAAACAGGGATGGTAAAATAAAATTGTGGGGTCTGCGTTCGCGCCTGGCCTCTAAAGAATGGAAATAGGCACACACTTTAATAAAGACTTTTCATATCTATCTGCGTAAATATACTTTGATAATTATGTTTCAGTTTGAAGAAATATTGTATAATAAAATTATGGGGTGTTCGTTCGCACCTGACCTCCATAGAATGGAAATATGTCACAAAGTTTAACAAGGTTTTTTTAATATAGATCCACAAAATATTGTGATAAGTGTTTCAGTGTGAGCAGGTATGGTATAATAAATTATGGGGTTTATCTATTTTATTTTTACTTTCATCATATTTTGCTTTGGTTTTGATACCCCCAAATTCAACCCAAATTTACAACCCTTCCTTTTACTAAACTATCATACTTTCATAAATCAGAGTCCATTTTCTGTAGGCTGTGTTTGAATCCAGTCAACGACGGGTACTTTTGCTAGTATAATCTATTGTTTATTTCTGACTTCCCATCAGAGCTGCATTATGCTGAAAAAAGTCATTTGTGTGAGACTGTGTACCTCCACCTGACAACATAAGGATGAGCCAAAGTTTTATCTGGACCTTAATTCTCCATGTCGTACAAAAATTAGTTTTCGGCTTTTTTCGTCCTCATTCCACTACAGATTGGAGGACTTCCTCTGGTGTTTTTGCCATTTACTTAAACATGTGTTGTCAACTAAAGATTTATTTTGATTTTAAAATAAACCGATTTGTATTAGTTTACTATTAGCGTACAAAATGCTATTGGTATGCAAAAAAAAAAAAAAAGAAACAAAAAAAAAGATGCTATAGGAACAAAATACTTTAAGCTCCCCCCCCCCCCCCGCTCCCATGTATGTTACGAACACGTTTATCTCTGCATTGTTTCCACAAAGCTAATTCATATGTCTGGCAGTGTTCTTTTTTTTTTTTTTACACAGTGTGTTGGACTTGAACACATCCAAGTTGTAGTCAGGTGGGAAGCAGGCAGACGGAACAGAGTTCCACAGGCGTGCAGTTCTAAGAAAAAAGCTTTGTTCATGGAATCCGCGTTTTGATTTAGGCGCAGATAAAGAGTAGGGGAAATTTTTCACAGTGGATTCAGCTAGACGGGTGTTTTTCATGAAAGATTGGCAAGGGGGGGACTAGAGATTGGAGTTCAGACGAGCACCTGCCATGGAAATAACGATAAAACAAGGATAGGCTCGCAACGTCTCTTCTGTGGGAGAGAGGTTGCAGGGAAGAGAAAAGGGCATCCCCCACTAAGCCACGAAGTCTATTTTGTACTCTGTCAAGGCAGGATAGGCTGTTTTTAGCAGCTCCTGCCCAGATATGGCAGCAGTATTCCATCCTTGGGCGTACTTGGCTTTTATATAGATAGAGAATTGCATCAGTAGTGAGTATCTTCTGGAGTGGTAGAAGAATCCCACCATCTTTCCAGCGACCTTGGCAACAGACTTGATGTACGTGTTCCATTTCAGATCAGGAGTAAAGGTCAAACCCAGAAGCTTGTCGTTCTTAGATATGTTGGATAATTAACATTGTTAAAAGTTAATAAACTACAGGGTGATCCAAAAATAAACGGGCCCAACTCTAATTAGGCCTCGTTTCTTGTGTTTTGTCCAAGTGAAATGAAACTTTGGTCATAACTAGTTTATTATATTCTAAACATCAAAACACTAGGGTTTTTGGCCTTTTTTTTCTCCGTTCTACAACATATGTTCTAGATGGCCTCCATTTAGATTTTTTTTTTTTTTTGGGGTCACCCTGTATTATCAATCTATCTGTCTATTTATCTATCTATTCAAGGTTAAAATAGTTTATATTGGGAGTTATTTATTGTTTATAGAATAAAGTGTAGCAATGGGTTTTAGCTGAAGATGTTTATATAAATTAGCTAGGCTAAATATAAACAAAATAAACTTTCTCATTAATGAGTTCAATTTACGATAAAAGAAGAGGTACCATTTAAAATCGCTGCAAATCATTTCTGTGTTTGCATATTTTAAAAGTAAACATTAATCAGAAGTGACTTTTCCAGGGCATTCATTGTCAAGCTCAAATATCATCTGATGTGATATTGTAAACAAACACAGACAGAATTTGATGAATGACATCATGATTATTTATTATTTAAAAAAAATTTTTTTTACAAATTAGTCCACAGGGCAAAATTCTATAATAATACATATGCAATCTGAATAAATTAAAATATGTTTAAGTGTATTGTATGAGCAGACAACACCGAGCTGCCAACTAGTATATATATATATATATATATATATTTTTTATCATTCGTTAGAAAACCATCTAGTCAGTAAGTTATTTAATCACCTGCAATCACTGCATCAACTCGCTCTCGAATTTACTATAGTACCACTAATTTATTTTTCAAGGGATCATATATATATATATATGGGATACATATATATATATTTAATGGTTTCTAACTTTATCTATTTAATGGTTTCTAACTTTATCTATTTAATGGTTTCTAACTTTATCTATTTAATGGTTTCTAACTTTATCTATTTAATGGTTTCTAACTTTATCTATTTAATGGTTTCTAACTTTATCTATTTAATGGTTTCTAACTTTATCTATTTAATGGTTTCTAACTTTATCTATTTAATGGTTTCTAACTTTATCTATTTAATGGTTTCTAACTTTATCTATTTAATGGTTTCTAACTTTATCTATGAAAAAGGAAAAAACCATTTTTGATGGATTTTCCAATGTTTAATAATGGTAGTTAAATAAAAAATATTTAAAAAATTTTTGATTTTGAAGACATTAGCTTTTTGCCTGTAAATAAATTTAATTAAATTACAGGCGTCCAAAAGTTAAGAAACGAGGGGAAATTATTAATGAAAAAAAAAGAATCCTATCAGTATTTAGTGAAAATCCCCTTGTTTTTAATCACACTATGGAATCTTTTGCTACAAGACAGAACCAATCGTTCACATGTTATAGGTGAAATATTATTACAGGATTTTTTTATACATTACATAAAAAGTAATATTACTGATATCAACCCTTTATTTAAAAAATGTTATTATAAGTCCTTCTTTAGGAAAAGTATGTTGGATTGGCTTATTTATTTATTTATTTTTTTACATTTTCACACCAAACAAGGCACGTTGCCACTTTGATGTAGGGGGCTATTATCAGGGACCTAAGTTGCAGGGGTACTATGTGGGGAGTTTAGCAGCAAGATGTTTGTTCACATTACACTTGAACTTCTGCATGTCAGTAGAGTTGGGGAAGCAGGAAACCAGAAGAGAATTCCAAAGTTCTGCAGTTCTGGGGAAGAAGTTATTGGAGTAAAAGGCTTTCTTACATCTAGGGATTTCAATTGTATGGGGGTGGGATTTTGCTGCTTGGGTAAGAGGCTGAAGTTTAGATGAGAGTTCGGGACCTATTAGGTTGGCGACTCTCTTTTGGACCCTATCCAGGAGTGAGAGACTAGTAGCAGATGCACCAGCCCAAATGTGACAGCAGTACTCCATACATGGGAGAATGGTTGCTTTGTAGCGGTAAAGGATACTTTCAGGTGTAAGTAACTTTTTAGCACGTTAGAGAGAGCCCATCTTCTTTACAGTAGGCTTAGCAATGATCTCGATGTATCTCAACTCCTGTTTCCTGTGAACGTTAAGCCAAGGAACTTGAACGAAGTGCTCTTAGGTAAAATATCTGTAGCGATAGTTATTGGTGGTTGGTAAGGTTTCATGTAATTATTAAAAGAAACGAGTTTTGTCTTGGCAACATTGAACATTACCTCCATTTTTGACCCCATTCCACTACAGGCTGAAGGTCTTCCTCTAGGGTTTCGGCCATTACCTTAGATATGTGCTCATTAGTTTTCCCCAAAAATAACTCCAGAATAACCGATAAAAAGGACATAGCAGACTTACTAGCTGAAACCTTTTCCAAAATTCATCCAATCAAAACCATAACAAAAAATTTATGACAATGAAACAAAATGCTGAACAGTACAAACTGAATTTTAAATTGAAAAACCTAGATTACAATAAACTTCTTACATTAATCAAATTAAAAAAATTTTATTAAGATTCCACAACACAGCTGTAGAACCAGATGTAATGCATTATGAATTTGTGTAGCAAAAATTACTACTAAGAACTTATAGCAAAATTATAGAAAATGTCAAACATATTGGTTAGGCTGAAGAATTTGGTCTAAAGAATGGGATAGACATGTGAGGAACAGTGCATGTTTTAGACACGTAAGACATGTCAGGCCACGTTTTTTGGCCATGGCTGAGAGATGAGTTCTCAATATAGTTAGAGTTTGAGTAGACAGAGTTGGAAAGAATCAATCAGGCCACGGGATCGATATGCACGTTTTTTGGCCATGGCTGAGAGATGAGTTCTCAATATAGTTAGAGTTGGAGAGAATCAAGAGAGGGTCGGGAGAGTTGGATGGACAGAGCTGACATTGGAGAAGGAATCCACCTTTGGAGGCGAAAGGTTAGAAGTTGAAATCATGTAGGTCTTTGAATTTCTTGATGTGAAATCATTGACTGGTCAAGAAATAAAGGAACATCATCATATTGTAACTGCCGTCTTGTGTTGTGTGATTCTACCAAAACAAAGGTAAAGTGAAATTGTATTTGTATAATGAACTTTGTGTATAAACACATCCTTAAGTAATATGTCTCCATCATGTGACCCCTATCAAGAAGTAATGGCTGTCTGCTCATATGTAAAAGAACTGATAACTCATCCGTCTCCTAAAATATGTGTAAAGAAAATATATGTTATAAGATTCACAGACTGTAAAATGTATGTCTCACTTCTATCTCCCTCAATTGTATTACATGTCTCTTTAAAAATGTACCCTGCCTCTTTCCAATCTGAACACTCAAAAACAATATATAATATAATTGACGTCATCTCTAAAAATACCCTCCCCCCCGCCTATGCAACAGACATACCAATATTGCAATAAGTTTTACTCTTGCATCTTTTACTACTAAGTACTAAATAGGAAGCTTTACTTTTGGAATGAATAAACCAGAATACTGAACTGTTATGAGACCGTAGTTATGTACAAAGATAAGCATGCATTAATAAAACATATGAAAATACTCTATACTATAACAGGCATGACAGGAAAACAAATGAACACATATCTAAATAAATGGCAAAAACACTAGAGGATGACCTTCAATCTGTAGTGGAATGGAGACATAAATGGATGGTCACATTCAATGCTGCCAAGACTAAACTGGTTTCCTTCAATAATTACAAGAAACCTTCTCTGCCATCAATAGCAATGGCCAGTGACTCCCTGTCTGAGAGTACATCTTTCAAACTGCTTGGCTTTAGTTTTGGAATGAATAAACCAGAATACTGAAATGTTATGAGACCGTAGTTATGTAAACCTTGTGAGTAAATTAGATACACATAAGATACACAAAGATAAGCATGCATTGATAAAACATATGAAAATATACATATGATGTATAAAAGAAAACAGACATTATTAAAAAAATAAATATAAATGACATTCACAAAAGATATCAGAATTTACTTTTAGAGAGTTTATTCTAAGTGTTGGTAACTTATTCAGAGATATAATAGAGAGTAATAAATATAATCATCCAAATCTTTGTAGACATACCAATATTGTAATAAGTTTTACTCTCACAACTTTTGCTACTAAGGTTTAAAAAAAAAATAGGCGGCTTTACTTTTGGAATGACTCACGTATATCATTTGTGAGAATTTTAAATTGGTTGACTTACCGAGGGTAGGTCGGTGGGGAAGAAAGGAGTGCTGGTAGCTGTGACCAACACGGCCAGTGGTCTGTTAAGCAAAGAAACTGACATTCCAATCGCACGTGTGAATCTCGTTGACTGAGAGTTTGAGTAGATAAAAGTACACTTTGATCATCCTTACTCACTTGTTACTTTTATAAGGAGTTATGTAAACCTTGTGAGTAAAGAAAATATATATTATAAGATTCACAGACTGTAAATGTATAGAAATTACTACTAAGAACTTATAGCAAATTATGAACGAAAGGTGAATGTCTAGACTTATGGATAGCAATCCCAAAACTATAATAGCAATCCCAAAACTATGTACCCATCTAATTAGGCCTCGTTTCTTGTGTTTTGTCCAAGTGAAATGAAACTTTGGTCATAACTAGTTTATTATATTCAAAACATCACATCAAAACACTAGGGTCTTTGGCCCTTTTTCTCTGTTCTACAGCATATGTTCTAGATGGCCTCCATTTAGCTTTTTTTTTTTTTTGGGTCACCCTGTATTATCGATCTATCTGTCTATTTATCTATCTATTCAAGGTTAAAATAGTTTATATTGGGAGTTATTTATTGTTTATAGAATAAAGTGTAGCAATGGGTTTTAACTGAAGATGTTTATATAAATTAGCTAGGCTAAATATAAACAAAATAAACTTTCTCATTAATGAGTTCAATTTACGATAAAAGAAGAGGTACCATTTAAAATCGCTGCAAATCATTTCTGTGTTTGCATATTTTAAAAGTAAACATTAATCAGAAGTGACTTTTCCAGGGCATTCATTGTCAAGCTCAAATATCATCTGATGTGATATTGTAAACAAACACAGACAGAATTTGATGAATGACATCATGATTATTTATTATTATTTTTTTTTATTTTTTTACAAATTAGTCCACAGGGCAAAATTCTATAATAATACATATGCAATCTGAATAAATTAAAATATCATGTTTAAGTGTATTGTATGAGCAGACAACACCGAGCTGCCAGCTAGTCTATATATATATATATATATATATATATATATATATATATATAGTCTTTGAAGTTTAAAACTATACAAAAAATATTTTTTATCATTCGTTAGAAAACCATCTAGTCAGTAAGTTATTTAATCACCTGCAATCACTGCATCAACTCGCTCTCGAATTTACTATAGTACCAATAATTTATTTTTCAAGGGATCATATATATATATATATATATATGGGATACATATATATATACACACACACACACACACACACACACACACACACACACACACAGTAGCGTCCAAAAGTTAAGGAACGGGCAATCATTTTTTTTTTTTTTTTAATGGTTTCTAACTTTATCTATGAAAAAGGAAAAAAACATTTTTGATGGATTTTCCAATGTTTAATAATGATAGTTAAATAAAAAATATTTAAAAAAATTTTTGATTTTGAAGACATATTAGTTTTTTGCCTGTAAATAAATTTAATTAAATTACAGGCATCCAAAAGTTAAGAATCGAGGGGAAATTATTAATGAAAAAAAAAAAAAGAATCCTATCAGTATTTAGTGAAAATCCCCTTGTTTTTAATCACACTATGAAATCCTTTGCTGCAAGACAGAACCAATCGTTCACATGTTATAGGTGAAATATTATTACAGGATTTTTTTATACATTACATAAAAAGTAATATTACTGATATCAACCCTTTATTTAAAAAATGTTATTATAAGTCCTTCTTTAGGAAAAGTATGTTGGATTGGCTTATTTATTTATTTTTTTACATTTTCACCCCAAACAAGGCACGTTGCCACTTTGATGTAGGGGGCTATTATCAGGGACCTAAGTTGCAGGGGTACTATGTGGGGAGTTTAGCAGCAAGATGTTTGTTCACATTACACTTGAACTTCTGCATGTCAGTAGAGTTGGGGAAGCAGGAAACCAGAAGAGAATTCCAAAGTCCTGCAGTTCTGGGGAAGAAGTTATTGGAGTAAAAGGCTTTCTTACATCTAGGGATTTCAATTGTATGGGGGTGGGATTTTGCTGCTTGGGTAAGGGGCTGAAGTTTAGATGAGAGTTCGGGACCTATTAGGTTGGCGACTCTCTTTTGGACCCTATCCAGGAGTGAGAGACTAGTAGCAGATGCACCAGCCCAAATGTGACAGCAGTACTCCATACATGGGAGAATGGTTGCTTTGTAGAGGTAAAGGATACTTTCAGGTGTAAGTAACTTTCTAGCACGGTAGAGAGAGCCCATCTTCTTTACAGTAGGCTTAGCAATGATCTCGATGTATCTCAACTCCTGTTTCCTGTGAACGTTAAGCCAAGGAACTTGAACGAAGTGCTCTTAGGTAAAATATCTGTAGCGATAGTTATTGGTGGTTGGTAAGGTTTCATGTAATTATTAAAAGAAACGAGTTTTGTCTTGGCAACATTGAACATTACCTCCATTTTTGACCCCATTCCACTACAGGCTGAAGGTCTTCCTCTAGGGTTTCGGCCATTACCTTAGATATGTGCTCATTAGTTTTCCCCAAAAATAACTCCAGAATAACTGATAAAAAGGACATAGCAGACTTACTAGCTGAAACCTTTTCCAAAATTCATCCAATCAAAACCATAACAAAAAATTTATGACAATGAAACAAAATGCTGAACAGTACAAACTGAATTTTAAATTGAAAAAGCTAGAAGATTACAATAAACTTCTTACATTAATCAAATTAAAAAAATTTTATTAAGATTCCACAACACAATCTCAAATGTCAAACATATTAGTTAGGCTGAAGAATTTGGTCTAAAGAATGGGATAGACATGTGAGGAACAGTGCATATTTTAGACACGTGAGACATGTCAGGCCACGTTTTTTGGCCATGGCTGAGAGATGAGTTCTCAATATAGTTAGAGTTTGAGTAGACAGAGTTGGAGAGAATCAATCAGGCCACGGGATCGATATGCACGTTTTTTGGCCATGGCTGAGAGATGAGTTCTCAATATAGTTAGAGTTTGAGTAGACAGAGTTGGAGAGAATCAATCAGGCCACGGGATCGATATGCACGTTTTTTGGCCATGGCTGAGAGATGAGTTCTCAATATAGTTAGAGTTGGAGAGAATCAAGAGAGGGTCGGGAGAGTTGGATGGACAGAGCTGACATTGGAGAAGGAATCCACCTTTGGAGGCGAAAGGTTAGAAGTTGAAATCATGTAGGTCTTTGAATTTCTTGATGTGAAATCATTGACTGGTCAAGAAATAAAGGAACATCATCATTTTGTAACTGCCGTCTTGTGTTGTGTGATTCTACCAAAACAAAGGTAAAGTGAAATTGTATTTGTATAATGAACTTTGTGTATAAACACATCCTTAAGTAATATGTCTCCATCATCTTAAGTAATGTGTCCCCTATCAAGAAGTAATGGCTGTCTGCTCATATGTAAAAGAACTGATAACTCATCCGTCTCCTAAAATATGTGTAAAGAAAATATGTTATAATATTCACAGACTGTAAAATGTATGTCTCACTTCTATCTCCCTCAATTGTATTACATGTCTCTTTAAAAATGTACCCTGCCTCTCTCCAATCTGAACACTCAAAAACAATATATAATATAATTGACGTCATCTCTAAAAATACCCCCCCCCGCCTATGCAACAGACATATCAATATTGCAATAAGTTTTACTCTTGCATCTTTTACTACTAAGTACTAAATAGGAAGCTTTACTTTTGGAATGAATAAACCAGAATACTGAAATGTTATGAGACCGTAGTTAAAAATACCCCCCCGCTATGCAAAACAGGCATTAAAATAGATACACATAAGATTTATAAAGATGAGCATGCATTAATAAAATATATAAAATATATATCTATCTCCCTCAATTGTATTACATGTCTCTTTAAAAATGTACCCCACCTCTCTCCAATCTGAACACTCAAAAACAATATATAATATAATTGACGTCATCTCTAAAAAATACCCCCCCCCCCCGCATATGTTAGATACACATAAGATACACAGAGTTCCACAGGCGTGCAGTTCTAACAAAGAAGCTTTGTTCATGGAATCCACGTTTTGTTTAGGCATAGATAAAGAGTGGGGGAAATTTTTCACAGTGGATTCAGCTAGACGGGTGTTTTTCGTGAAAGATTGGCGAGGGGGGGGGACCAGAGATTGGAGTTCAGACGAGCACCTGCCATGGAAATAACGATAAAACAAGGATAGGCTCGCAACGTCTCTTCTGTGGGAGAGAGGTTGCAGGGTAGAGAAAAGGGCATCCCCCACTAAGCCACAAAGTCTATTTTGTACTCTGTCAAGGCAGGATAGGATGTTTTTAGCAGCTCCTGCCCAGATATGGCAGCAGTATTCCATTCTTGGACGTACTTGGCTTTTATACAGATAGAGAATTGCATCAGTAGTGAGATATCTTCTGGAGCGGTAGAAGGATCCCACCATCTTTCCAGCGACCTTGGCAACAGACTTTATGTACGTGTTCCATTTCAGATCAGGAGTAAAGGTCAAACTCAGAAGCTTGTCAAAACACGGGGCTTCTAGATGAGAGCCATCCATTTCAATTGATGCCAAATGGGGATCAGAGCGTTGATGATGTAAAGATAGGAGTTTGGTTTTAGAAGCAAAACAGGCATTAAAATAGATACACATAAGATATATAAAGATGAGCATGCATTAATAAAATATATAAAATATATATCTATCTCCCTCAATTGTATTACATGTCTCTTTAAAAATGTACCCTGCCTCTTTCCAATCTGAACACTCAAAAACAATATATAATATAATAGACGTCATCTCTAAAAATACCCCCCCCCGCCTATGCAACAGACATATCAATATTGCAATAAGTTTTACTCTTGCATCTTTTACTACTAAGTACTAAATAGGAAGCTTTACTTTTGGAATGAATAAACCAGAATACTGAACTGTTATGAGACCGTAGTTAGGCACAAAGATAAGCATGCATTAATAAAACATATGAAAATACTCTATACTACACTCTATAACAGGCATGACAGGAAAACAAATGAACACATATCTAAATAAATGGCAAAAACACTAGAGGATGACCTTCAATCTGTAGTGGAATGGGGACATAAATGGATGGTCACATTCAATGCTGCCAAGACTAAACTGGTTTCCTTCAATAATTACAAGAAACCTTCTCTGCCATCAATAGCAATGGCCAGTGACTCCCTGTCTGAGAGTACATCTTTCAAACTGCTTGGCTTATGTAAACCTTGTGAGTAAATTAGATACACATAAGATACACAAAGATAAGCATGCATTGATAAAACATATGAAAATATACATATGATGTATAAAAGAAAACAGACATTATTAAAAAAATAAATATAAATGATATTCACAAAAGATATCAGAATTTACTTTTAGAGAGTTTATTCTAAGTGTTGGTAACTTATTCAGAGATATAATAGAGAGTAATAAATATAATCGTCCAAATCTTTGTAGACATACCAATATTGTAATAAGTTTTACTCTCACAACTTTTGCTACTAAGGTTTAAAAAAAAAATAGGCGGCTTTACTTTTGGAATGACTCACGTATATCATTTGTGAGAATTTTAAATTGGTTGACTTATCGAGGGTAGGTCGGTGGGGAAGAAAGGAGTGCTGGTAGCTGTGACCAACACGGCCAGTGGTCTGTTAAGCAAAGAAACTGACATTCCAATCGCATGTGTGAATCTCGTTGACTGAGAGTTTGAGTAGATAAAAGTACACTTTGACCATCCTTACTCACTTGTTACTTTTATAAGGAGTTATGTAAACCTTGTGAGTAAAGTTTAGTTTTGGAATGAATAAACCAGAATACTGAAATGTTATGAGACCGCAGTTATGTAAACCTTGTGAGTAAAGAAAATATATGTTATAAGATTCACAGACTGTAAATGTATAGAAATTACTACTAAGAACTTATAGCAAATTATGAACGAAAGGTGAATGTCTAGACTTATGGAGACTAACCACAATAATAGCAATCCCAAAACTATGTACCCATCTCAGAGATAATTTTATCAGGTAAGTCATTTATGAATATCAGAAATAATAAAGGTCCAAGGATCGATCCCTGTGGCACACCCGCATTTATATAAAATGTTTTGGACAAACGCCATCGAGGACAACCTGGATCCTTCTCTCATTTAAGGAGGATCTAATTATGCTAAGCATTTGTCCTGTGTACCATAGGATTTTATTTTTATGAGAAGACCATCGTGCCATACCCTGTCAAAAGCCTTAGATATATCTAGGGCTGCTGCCCTCCTTTCTCCTGCCTTATCCAATGCTTGGTATGAGTTAGAATATCTGCAGTAGAACGGGCTCGCCTAAATCCATGTTGATGATTGGACAGAAGTTTAACAGCTGTAACGTGGTGGATTAATTATTTTTTCGCGACTTTTATATATATATATATATATACACACATATATATATATATATATAATTATTTTTTACTATAATTATTAAATACCTACAGACACTAGTGTTTCATCCTTTCGAGAATCTTCAGTGCAGGGTGTCACGATTAATACCATTTGAACCCCGCATCACGAGACATCTCTGGCTCGATTTAGCGAAGACCTAATCCATTCGGCTACCATTAACCGCGTGAAATAACGTCGAATTTAAACATTTTAATTTTAAATGTTCATTTACGTCAGTCAGAAAGTGATCTAATCGTTATACGATGATCTATGCATAAGATCTAAATTGACCGACTTTAATTCAACTGAAAGTGCTCAATGATAAGAAATGAATTTCTTAAAGGGGCTGTCATAATTATTATTTTTTTTTTTTTACTGTGGACTGGCGCATTAGCGCAAATCCGCATCTTGAGTTCCTCACAAATAATTGTGTACAGTTCCCACACTGACATCAAACTGTGCACTTATTGTCTTTATAGACACACGATGGTCCTTATTTTTTTTTTTATTACATTTTCACCCCAAACAAGGCAAATTGCCACTTTGGTGTAGGGGGCTACTATCAGGGGCAACAACTACTGGGGTACTATGTAGGCAGCAAGGTGTCAATTCACGTTACACTTGAACTTCTGCACGTCAGTTGGGGAAGCAGGGACCTGGAATGGAATTCCAGAGTCTAGCGGTTCTGGGGAAGAAACTACTGGAGTAAAAAGATCTTTCACATCTAGGGATCTCTACAGTGTGGGGGTGGGATTTAGCAGCCTGTCGGGTTTGTCGAGGGTGCTCACGTCGTGGGGGCACAAGTGATTGCAGTTCGGCAGAGCATTCACCACTAAAATACTTGTAGAAAAGGCAGAGGGATGCAACATTTCGTCGATGGGACAGAGGCTGAAGCTTAGATGCCAGTTCAGGACCTATCAGGTTTGCGACTCTCTTTTGAACCTTGTCAAGGAGCGAGAGACTAGTAGCAGATGCACCAGCCCAGATGTGGCAGCAATACCCCATACATGGGCGAATGGTGGCCTTATAGAGTTACAGGATACTTTCGGGTGTTAGTAGCTTTCTAGCACGGTAGAGAGAGCCCACCTTTCTTGCAGCGGCCCTGGCAATGCCTTCAATGTAATTGTTCCAACTCATGTTTCCTGTGAACGTTAGGCCAAGGAGTTTGAAAGATGGACTCTCAGATAAAGAGTCGTTGGCCATTGCTATGGGTGTTAGAGAGGGTTTCTTGTAATCATTGAATGAAACTAGTTTAGTCTTGGCTGCATTGAACGCGACCAACCACTTTTTTGTCCCCATTCCACTACAGATTGGAGGTCTTCCTCTAGTGTTTCTGCCATTTCTTTAGAAATGCGTTCATTCGTCTTCCTGTCGTGCCTGCCATAGAGTGTAGTGTCATCAGCATATATACCCATCTCAGAGGCAATGTTGTCGGGGAGGTCATTTATGAATATCAGGAACAATAGAGGTCCAAGGATAGAACCCTGGGGCACCCCCGCATTTATATCATATTGTTTAGATGTACGACCGTCGAGGACAACCTGGATTTTTCTCTTATCTAAGAAGGATTTAATTATGTTAAGTATTCTACCAGTGATACCGTATGATCTGATTTTACTGAGGAGACCCTCATGCCATACCCTGTCAAAAGCCTTAGATATATCTAGAGCTACCGCTCTGCCTTCCCCCGCTTTGTCCAGTGAATGGTATATACGTTCAGAGATCACAGTGAGGATGTCTGCTGTGGAACGGGCTTGTCTAAATCCATATTGTTTGTCAGTCAGTAGTTTAGCATCTGTAAGATGATGGACCAGAGCTTGGTTAATTATGGTCTCAAATATTTTGGACAAAAAGTGGGAGGAGGCTAATGGGGCGATAATTTGATGGGTCTGTCCTTTTGCCAGAATTCTTGAATACTGGTACCACAGAAGCAGTTGATATACCGTAAAATGAAAACAACCAAATTGAATCTTTTATGCCACTAAAAAACTGATGCCTGATTCATGTAAGATAGTCCAAAAGCAGTCTGAAGCATTCCATACGTTTCTGTGGCAATTTTTCAAGTTTAAAACAGAATTTTATTGCATATTTTTTTTCTAAAGCGTCCTCACATCCAGATTGCATTTTTAAAATTCACTGGTTGTGAAAATCAGGCTTTAATAGGGTTTATTCCAATTCCTGGTGTAGCTGTTCATTTGAACTTGAAATCATAAAAATTGGTCAGTCATCTCATAAGAATGAGATGTATCGCAATAACATAGTGAATTTTCCAGAGTCTACGGCAATTTTAAATGCATGTACAAAAAAAGCCTGGAAACTTATTGGCGGCACCTTGTATCAAACCCTTTGGATTGGATTGCATGGAGAAGATGTTTCTCACCCCAGCATCCAGGACACTCCCACGTTAAATCCCAAAACCGAATGATCTATGATATAAAAGTGAAAATACGTGTGTATGTTTGGAGGGGAGGGGGCGCTCGGACCAGTTACTGTTTCTTCGAACCTTTTATATGCTACCTAGATTATAATATTTACGAAACGAGGATGCATGTATCTTTAATTTCGGCGACTTTTACATGATTTTTTTTCACAGTATTTCTTGGTCTACGCGTGTTTATTTTCAAGATAAAACTGAACCCGTAGCAAATCAAGCCCCCTGGCACTTGGCCAGGGACGTCCAGAAAAGCAATGAGGTTTGATCAGTGCGGGGGAAACCCCTTATATCAAACAATTGGTATTCTTTTGGACACTCCCCTATTTATGGGAAGCTGGTTTTCCTCAACATCTTGGGGGAAACGCAGACACTGGCTTGCAGACAAAGTTAAGTTTCTCTTATGGCGTGATCGTGTGACCTCATTAAGTTCATGCACTTGTCGTTTAAGTTTTAATCGTTAAATTAAAACACTTTTCATTCCTCTCCCGTCGTGGCCAAGCAGTAAGATGCCTTTTTTTTTTTTTAATTTCCATCTTCGCGTCAAGGCTTTGGGTTCGAGCTTACCTACCTAGCAAAACTTTTTGGTTTTCTTTTACACCGACAAACACACGGGAAACGCCAGGCACCCCTCGCTAGTGTACAATATAAATCTCATCTGTCTTTTTAAATGTATGTATGTATGTATGTCTCACAAAACTTTTGACAGAGGTGATGGATTTTCACGAGATTAGTATCATTTTAAAGCTCGACCCTTCGGACGGCAAATATCGAAAAATTGGCTGAAAATATTAATTCCTTCACCCTTAGCTGGGCACATTTCTCTAGGGAGGAGGTCGCTTTTTTTCGCCAATATTTTTGAAAGTCATCCCCTCTTTTTGATTGTCTAGCCTTAATTTAAACCTATGTCACTTCCGGTTTGGCGATGGGCGCAACAGCTAGCGTGTCATGTTATTTTTTTCACATTCTTTTCCTCGTTTGTGGTACGTCGGGTTAGAGCCTGCCTGCCTACTACCACCTTTTTTTTTTTCGGTCGCGATTTTCCTTTTTTTTTTTTTTGTGGTCGCGATTTTCCTTTTTTTTTTTTTTTTTTTTTTTTTTTTTCTCTCAACCAACACCCTTACACACACCTCCATTTTCTTTTCCGTCTTTGTGTCACGGGTTCGAGCCTGCCCGCCTACTACCACTTTTTTTTTTTTTTTTTTCTCTCAACCAACACCCTTACACACACCTCCACTTTTTTTTCCGTCTTTGTGTCACGGGTTCGAGCCTGCCCGCCTACTACCACTTTTTTTTTTTTTTTTTTTCTCTCAACCAACACCCTTACACACACCTCCACTTTTTTTTCCGTCTTTGTGTCACGGGTTCGAGCCTGCCCGCCTACTACCACTTTTTTTTTTTTTTTTTTTCTCTCAACCAACACCCTTACTCACACCTCCACTTTCTTTTCCGTCTTTGTGTCACGGGTTCGAGCCTGCCCGCCTACTACCACTTTTTTTTTTTTTTTTTTCTCTCAACCAACACCCTTACTCACACCTCCACTTTCTTTTCCGTCTTTGTGTCACGGGTTCGAGCCTGCCCGCCTACTACCACTTTTTTTTTTTTTTTTTTCTCTCAACCAACACCCTTACACACACACCTCCACTTTCTTTTCCGTCTTTGTGTCACGGGTTCGAGCCTGCCCGCCTACTACCACTTTTTTGCACAACACACACATACAAACACCCGTGCATCTAGGCTAGTATTAATGAATGTTGAAAATTTTTTTTGACAAATGCATCTTTTTTATCGTTTCAGATATCCTTGGTGATGGCACCATTCACCCGAAAGATCTAATCCGTGGTCCTGCTTGGTTAGTTGGTTACCGTGGAAACGAGATGAACCGGTTGACACGCCGCCTGCGCTTTGAGGGCCCGAAACTCCGTTACCTTTACCCGACTAAGTACCACATGATCAGGAAAAGGATCAGATGGCTTTACCGTTTCTATAATATCCGAAGACACAAAACGAGTTACTGAAATTTTTTTTTTTTTTAATTAATTTTTATAAGCGATTGTGTAATAAATGTTTGTTCAATTGAAATTGTTCAGCAGTTTTGTTTCCTTATGATGCCATTGGAGTATCATTGCCGTACCATTTTTAATCGTATATAGTAATACCATTCTTGTATATTGTGATACCATTGTTGTATATTGTCATACCATTTTTGTATCATTGTTGTATATCGTCATACCATTTTTGTATCATTGTCGTATATTGTCATACCATTGTTGTATATTGTCATACCATTTTTGTATCGTTGTTGTATATTGTCATACCATTTTTGTATCATTGTTGTATATTGTCATACCATTTTTGTATCATTGTTGTATATTGTCATACCATTTTTGTATCATTGTTGTATATTGTCATACCATTTTTGTATCATTGTCGTATACTGTGATACCATTGTTGTATATTGTGATACCATTGTCATTGAAATGTTTAATTGAAATTGTTCAACAGTTTTGTTTCCTTATTTTTTTTATTTTATTTTTTTTTTTTTTACAAAGGCATCACCACATTATCAAGGCCCAGAGGCCACTCAAGGATAAGGGTTAAAGAGTGTACAGTAGAAATTGGTCAATATAGTAATCATTAGTAATGAAAATTTGGCAAATTTAATAACCTATATGGAACGGCCCATCAAGAACTTATTTACTTTAGACTTGAACACAACCATATTGTAGTCAGCCAGAAAGCAGGAAAACGGAAGACAATTCCACAGGCGTGCAGTTATAAGAAAGAAGCTTTGTTCATGGAATCTACGTTTAGGTTTAGGCACAGATAAAGAGTGGGGGAAATTATTGATAGTGTTTACAGCTAGACGAGTGTTTCTTGTGAAAGTTTGGCGAGGGGGGACCATAGATTGAAGCTCAGTTGAACACTTTCCATGAAAATAACGATACATCAGAGACAAACTCGCAACATCTCTTCTGTGAGAAAAGGACATCTCCTACGAGGCTACGAAGTCTATTTTGAACTCTATCAAGGCAGGACAAGTCCTTTCTAGCAGCTCCTGCCCAGATGTGGCAACAGTATTCCATCCTTGGACGTACCTGGCTCTTATATAGATAGAGAATAGCATCAGCAGTGAGATATCTACTGGATCGATAGAAAGATCCCACCATTTTTCCAGCGGCCTTGGCAACAGATTTGATATACGTGTTCCATTTAAGATCAGGAGTAATGGTCAAGCCCAGAAGCTTGTCAAAACTTGAGGCCTCCTGAAGACGAGAGCCATTCATTTCAATTGATGACAAATGTGGATTAGAATGTTGATGATGTAAAGAGAGAAGCTTGGTTTTAGATGCATTAAAAGTAACCAGCCACTCCTTTCCCCATTGTACTACGTGCTCAAGATCAGAGGAGAGAGAATTGGAGAGAACTTGGTCGTTTACTGTCTTAGATGTGGTACCATAAATGGTAGTGTCGTCAGCATAAATGTCTACAAATGATGTAAGGATATGATTTGGAAGATCATTAATGTAGATCAGGAAAAGAGTTGGGCCCAGGATGGATCCCTGAGGGACACCGGCATTAATACTGTGAGCTTCTGATTTTTGCCCCTCAACTACTACTCTTTTGAACCTATCAGAAAGAAATGATTTAATAATTGAGAAGACTTTTCCAGCTATACCATAGCTAGCGATCTTATGAAGTAAACCTTTATGCCATACCCTATCAAAGGCTTTAGATATGTCAAGAGCAATTGCCCTAGAAAGATTGCCACCGTCGAGAGATTTGCTAATCCTATGCGATATAACTGTAAGCACATCTGCTGTAGATCTAGCAGAACGGAAACCATATTGAGTGTCACTAAGAAGGTTATTTTTGTTGAGATGGTTGGTTACTTCTGTATTTAACACAGATTCTAGCAACTTACTCATGACGCACAGGAGACTTATTGGCCTGTACTGAGAGGGGGATAAGCGATCACCTGAATTCTTAAATACAGTGCATACTGATGAGATTTTCCAGGGAGATGGGAAACTATTCTCCTTAAGACAACGTTTAAACAGTTTTGTAAGTATGGGCGCTAGTTCAGGTTGAAGTTTTTTGAGTACTATAATTGGAATACCGTCAGGGCCAGTTGCTTTACTCGAATCAAGGTTTTTGATTAGCTTCGCAACATCACGTACAGATATACGAATATCACATAGCGTGTTTTCTGATACAGGAGGAAATATTGGGGGTTGGCGGTCTTGGTCACAAAGGGTAGAATTAGCTGCAAAGTTCTTGACAAAGAGTTTGGCTTTGTCTGATGCTGACGAGATTACCTCAGGTCCATTGATAATAGTTGGGATGGAGCACACGCTTCTGTGCAGGATTCTGTTTGCTATTTGCCAAAACTGGTGGGAACCAAGCCGCTGCTCAGCTACTTTGGACTTAACAGATTGAGCATACAACTCTCTTGCGTTCCTTATTACTTTCTTACAATGGTTGCTGGCAGTCCTGAAAACGGCTTTAGTTTCCATACATCTATTACGTTTGAAGCAGTGGAAAAAGTGATTTCTGTGCGCAATGGCAGCAGCACATTCTGGAGAGAACCATGGCTGGCTGTTAGGTTTTTGCTGAAACTTTTTAGAGGGTATGAAATGGTCAATACCTACAATTAACCATTCAGTCAGGTCTAATACTATAGAGGACACATCCTTTTTAAACATGGAATGCAGAGGTAGATCAGATATAAATGTACGGAAGCTATCCCAGTCAGCCTTAGTGTATCGATATACTGTACGATGAAGAGGTACGTCTGGGGACTTATTACATTTCATTTTTATCTTAATTGATACAACATGATGCCATTGGAGTATATTGTTGTATATTGTAATACCATTGAAGTCTGTTGTCGTATATTGTAATACCATTTTTGTATCATTGTCATATATAGTGATACCATTGTCGTATCATTGCCATACAATTTTTGATCGTATATAGTGATATCATTCTTGTATATTGTAGTATCATTGCCGTATGTTGTCATACCATTTTCGTATCATTGTCGTATATTGTAATATCATTTTCATATTATCGTATATTGTGATATCATTAGAGTATGTGATACCATTGTCATATATTGTGATACTATTGGAGTGCGTCGTCATGTGTTGTGATGCATTGGAGTATGTTGTCGTATATTATGATACCATTTTCGGATATTGTTGTATCATTATTGTATATTGTGATACCATTTTCATATATTGTCGTATACAATGATACCATTGTTGTATTTTGTCATGTTGTGGTACCATTTTCGTATCATTGGCGTATATTGTGATACCATTGTATATATTGTTGTATCATTGTCGTATATTGTTGTCATCGAAATGGCATAATGATGACAATGGTATAAAATTTGTTGAAAACGTTTTATTTTTTTAAATTTCTTTATTTATAAAATGTGGATTTTAAAAATCCTTTAACAAAAAAAAAAAAAAATTTCACCATCAAATTCTTTTTGGAGAAGAAAACATTTTCAGGGATTAACTTTCAATTATTCTTGGAGAGGCTTTTCTGTTTCCAGTTTTTTCAATGAACACACGACCATTCTTCGGCCGAGCAAAATGTAATTCTTCAGCAAATCTCCAGTTAGCGTTACCTAAACAAAAATAAAAAAATAAAATCAGAATAAATTAAAGATTTTTTTTTTAATTATCATTTTATTTACTTTATTTATTTATTTATTTAAAAAATTATTTTATTTTTTTTTTAATTATCATTTTATTTACTTTATTTATTTTTTTATTTAAAAAATTATTTTTTTTTTTAATTATCATTTTATTTACTTTATTTATTTATTTATTTAAAAAATTATTTTATTTTATTTTTTTTAATTATCATTTTATTTTATTTATTTATTTAAAAAATTATTTTATTTTTTTTTTAATTATCATTTTATTTACTTTATTTATTTATTTATTTAAAAATTATTTTATTTTTTTTTTAATTATCATTTTATTTACTTTATTTATTTATTTAAAAAATTATTTTATTTTATTTTTTTTAATTATCATTTTATTTACTTTATTTATTTATTTATTTAAAAAATTATTTTATTTTTTTTTTTAATTATCATTTTATTTTATTTATTTATTTATTTATTTAAAAAATTATTTTATTTTATTTTTTTTTAATTATCATTTTATTTACTTTATTTATTTATTTATTTAAAAAATTATTTTATTTTTTTTTTAATTATCATTTTATTTACTTTATTTATTTATTTATTTAAAAAATTATTTTTTTTTTAATTATCATTTTATTTACTTTATTTATTTATTTATTTAAAAAATTATTTTATTTTATTTTTTTTAATTATCATTTTATTTACTTTATTTATTTATTTATTTAAAAAATTATTTTATTTTATTTTTTTTTTGGGGGAATCCTTTCAGATGAAGTTTCATGATTTATGCATTCATTTTTTTTTTTTTTTTTTTTTTTTTTGCGGACTGTTCATCTTCATAATTGTTATCCTCATCTTCATAGTTATTTTCTCACCAAGATTTGGTCAACTCATCCTCCAACCTTCTTGAAAACATAATTGTAATCAGTCCAAAATTTTGTTTCATTTGATATGCTAAAAGCCAAATTTTGTTAATAATTCCTTTGAATCGTGTCGTGGTGGCCATCTTGGATTTTTCATTTTTGATGATGAAAACTTACCTTGTATTTTTTAAACTGTGTTTTATGATGCTTCTACTTAGAGCCATTAAAATGAAACTTAATTATGCTAATTAGTTTAATGTACTTGAAAACCTAATTCTGATCTGTACAAAATTTTCTTTAATTTGATATGCTACCAAGCCAAATTTTACATAAATTGAGCACTCACACGTTGACGCTCTTCCAACAAAAATTTGGCAAATGTGTATTTCAGCGGCTTAAATTCAAGTTTTACACGTGTGGCTGCTCAATTTACGTAAAAATTCTTCATTTCTTCGAAACTACTTGTTTGCTGGAATTTTAGACGTTATTTTCGTTTTCAACATCCTCAAAAACTTATAAATGTCTTAACTTTCCAAGTTTTTTTTCTATAGTGTGGAAAGTCAATTGTCTGCCCCCTTGCCGATCTTATATTCCCAACATTGCCAATAGGTGTCGCTAGCAGTGTATCATTCAAAAACAAGATGGTGGGAAGTTTTTCTTCGATAAAATTTCTCATAATATTTGATTTGCTTACATAAAAAAAAAAAAAACTACTTGATCGATTTACGTGATTTTTGGAATATGAAATTTTCATGCAGTGACAAGTACGTACATTATAAAAAATTTTTTCAGATTTTTATAGTAAAAAAGATTACTAGTGGCCCATTTATAGACTTGCACCAAATTTTCTTTAATTTGATATGCTACCAAGCTATATTTTGTTAATAATTTCTTTAAAGCATGTTATGGCGGCTATCTTGGATAGTTGTTGTGATTTTAACCAACTGATCCTTTTATTTATTTATTTTTTTACCCCTATCAAGGCATATTATCACAGACGTAAACAGCTACTATCGGGGACGATGCTTAGGAAAGATTAATAAAATGTTATGTTAATTTTATATTATATTTAAACTTCTGCATATCAGTACAGTCAGAGAAGCGGGTAGCAGGAAGGGAATTCCAAAGTCTAGCTACTCAAGATAAGAAATTATTGGAGTAGGAAGCTTTTTGACATTTACGGACCTCAACAATAAATGGATGTGATTATTTTGCTAAACAGGTTTGTTGGTGATATGTACGTTGAGGGGGTACAAGTGAAACAAGTTCATCAGAACACATTCCATTAAAATATTTATAAAACAAGCACAGAGATGCAACATTGTGGTGATGGGACAGGAGTTGGAGCTTAGTTGACAGTGGGACCTATTAGATTGAAAATTCTTTTTTGGGCCCAATACAGGAGGGAGAGGCTAGTGGTAGAGGCAACAGCCCAGATGTTGTAACAATACTCCATTTCAGATGTGAGTATCTTCTCGCTCGATAGAGGGAACCCATCTTCTTTGCAGCATGGGAGGGGATACTATCTTCAAATTCTATTTTATTCTAAACGGGGAATGGGCAAAGGACTTATACTAAGTAGATATAAATAAGTCCCTCTTACCATTTTTTTTTTTTTTTTACACAGTGATCACCACTTATCAAGGCCCGGAAGCCACTCAGGGATAAGGGTTATTGCAAGTACATTACGTTAGTGAGGAGATTTGCTGAAATGTTTACTTAAGGGGGCGGTTCATTAGGAATTTGTTAACATTGGACTTGAAGACATCCAAGTTGTAGTCCGGAGGGAAGCAGGCAGACGGAACAGTTCCACAGGCATGCAGTTCTAAGAAAGAAGCTTTGTTCATGGAATCCGCGTTTTGATTTAGGCACAGATATAGAGTGGGGGAAATTTTTCACAGTGGATTCAGCTAGACGGGTGTTTTTCGTGAAAGATTGGCGAGGGGGGACCAGAGATTGGAGTTCAGACGAGCATCTGTCATGGAAATAACGATAAAACAAGGACAGGCTCGCAACGTCTCTTCTGTGGGAGAGAGGTTGCAGGGTAGAGAAAAGGGCATCCCCCACTAAGCCACGAAGTCTATTTTGTACTCTGTCAAGGTAGGATAGGCTGTCTTTAGCAGCTCCTGCCCAGATATGGCAACAGTATTCCATCCTTGGACGTACTTGGCTTTTATATGGAGAGTAGATAATGCAGTGGATGTGTTATCAGTAGCTCCAGTAACTCTCGCTTCTCTTTTTTTGTCTCTCAGTCCTCATTTCTAATGAGTGATGTTTCTGACAAAGGGTGAAGAAAAAGCTGCTTTCCAGGTCGGTAGTACTTCATGAACAGTAGTCTGAGATGTCGGAAATTTTCTGTCTCTATGTCTATCCTTGCGGCCATGTCACTAGTAAGGGTGCTGGAGGTAAACATTTTAATCTGTTAATCATTAACCGCCTGATGGTCAGGGACCCGAACCTTGGAATAACCACTAAGGTGGCTGTCCTATCAGCAGGTGCAAAGTACTGGGGCTGCTGTATTGCTATTTGGTGAATGGATTCTGGACCATGCAGTAGTCTCTGGTGGAGCCTCTCGATGCCATACTAGTGAGTAATTGTTACAGCTTTACCTTATGTGCTACAAAAAAATAATTTCCCATCTTTCCTCTCTTACTTTCCCTCTCTGTTCTACTTTAACCAAGTATGCTGACCTGTTCCACAAATCCCAAAATCCTCAACATGAAATATCTCAAAGAAAACATGAATAAACCTAGAACCCCATCCTCCTACGTAGACCCCTACTACCATGTCTCCTTCTCCAACATCAGGGGTCTACGTTCCAACCTTCCAGAGGTTGAAACCCAATTACAGGAGATGAAACCTGACATATTCTTTCTAAGCGAAACTGGAATAGGGCCGACCACCTCCCTAGATGAGTTTATAATTAAAGGATGCTCTAACAACATCTAAATCTGACCTCCAAGATTGCCATGGGCATGGAATATGTGCCTACATTAAAGATGGCTTCCCGTGTGGCAGGGATATCTCCAGAGAAGACCCTAATCTACCTTATATGTGCTTCCAGATTGCACTTGCTTACACCACCGCATTTATATTTACCCTCTATCGCCCCCACAACAGTGGAGTTACTGTCTTTAAGAGTATATCAGAAAAAATTGATCACATCCTGTCTGCTCATCCCTCGGCTTACATTCATATTTGCGGTGACTTCAATGTCCATAATGTGGAATGGCTGACCCACTCAAATAAGACTGATGATGAGGGGAGGTTCTGTCATGATTTTACCATTGCCTATGACCTCACAGATTGTTCGCGAGCCCACCCGTGTGCCTGATACTACTGGTCAGTACGCAAGCCTTCTAGACCTTTTCCTATCCACTTCCCCTGAGCTATGCTCATGTTCAGTTCTATCTTCTCTGGGATCCTCTGACCACTGCGTTGTATTAGTTAAGATAAAAATGAAATATAATAAATCTACAGACGTACCTCTCCACCGTACTGTATACCGATACTCTATGGAGGACTGGGATGGCTTCCGTAAATTCATATCTGATCTAGTTCTCCATGCCATGTTTAAAAAGGATGTGTCCTCTATAGTATCAGATCTGACCGAATGGTTACTTGTAGGCATAGACCAATTCATACCATCCAAAAAATTCCAACAAAAACCTAACAGCCAGCCATTGTTCTTCCCTGAATGTGCTGCAATCGCACACAGAAATCACTTTTTCCATAGCTACCAACGTAATAGATGCACTGAAACTAAAGCTGCTTTCAGAACCGCCAACAACCACTGTAAAAGAGTAATAAAAAATGCAAGAGAGCTATATGCTGAATTTGTTAAATCCAAAGTAGCTGAGCAGCGGCTTGGTTCCCACCAGTTCTGGCAAATAGCAAATAGGACCCTGAACAAAAACATGCATTCTATCCTAACCATTATCAATGGACCAGAGGTCATCTCGACAGCATCCGACAAGGCCAAACTATTTGCCAAAAACTTTGCGGCAAATTCTACCCCATGCGACAAAGGCCATAACAGACAACATGCTATGCAACATACAAATATCCGTGCATGAGGTCGCCAAGCTAATCAAGAACCTTGAGTCCAGTAAAGCAACTGGTCCTGATGGTATTCCAATTATAGTGTTAAAAAAATTACAACCAGAACTTGCCCCCATACTTACCAAACTGTTTAAGGGTTGCCTTAAGGAGAAGTGCTTCCCAACACCTTGGAAAACCTCATCAGTATGCCCTGTATTTAAGAATACAGGTGATAAGTCATCCTCCTCTCAGTACAGACCAATAAGTCTCCTGTGTGTCATGAGTAAGTTGCTGGAATCCACAATAAATAGAGAAGTAGTCAACCACCTCAGCAGAAATAACCTTCTTAGTGACACGCAATATGGTTTCTGTTCTGCCAGATCTACAACAGATGTGCTAACGGTTATATCTCATAGGATTAGTGAATCTCTCGACAAAGGCTTCGTTTCTAGAGCAATTGCTCTTGACATATCAAAGGCCTTCGATAAGGTATGGCATAAAGGCCTACTTCACAAGATTTCCAGCTACGGTATAACTGGAAATGTTTTCTCAATCATTAAATCATTTCTCTCTGATAGGCTCATAAGAGTAGTTGTTGATGGCAGAAATCAGAGGCCCACAGTATTAATGCTGGAGTCCCTCAGGGGTTCATCCTGGGCCCAACTCTCTTCCTGATCTACATCAATGATCTCCCTAAACACATACTTAAATCATTTGTTGACATCTATGCTGAGGACACGACCATCTATGGAAACACATCAAAGGCCGTAAATGATGATGTTCTCTCTGATTCTCACTCCTCTTATCTTGAGCACGTGGTACAGTGAGGGAAAAGGTGGCTGGTTACCTTTAATGCATCTAAGACCAAGCTCCTATCTCTACATCATAAACGCTCTGATCCCCATCTGGCATCAATTGAAATGGATGGCTCTCGTCTAAGGGAGGCCCCATGTTTTGATAAGCTTCTGGGTTTGACCTTTACTCCTGATCTTAAATGGAACACATACATCAAGTCTGTGGCCAAGGTAGCTGGGAAAATGGTGGGATCCTTCTACTGCTCCAGAAGATATCTCACTACTGATGCAATTCTCAATCTATATAAAAGCCAAGTACGTCCAAAGATCAAGCCAAGTACATCCAAAGATCAAGCCTTTATGATCAAGCCTTTATGTGCTTTAGACTAATCATGCAACACAACATTAGCTACTTTTACTTTCTCTACCGCTCTCCCTCGACCCAAGACTGCACCATGATAAACAAAGTATCTGACAGCATAGACACAGCACTCTCCTTCGACACTAGCGCCCAAGTACATGTATTTGGTGACTTTAATGTCCATCACAAAAACTGGCTTGGATTCTCTACTTACACAGATGCAGCAGGCAGCGCAACTCCTAGCTTCTCTGTATCTCACTCCCTATCGCAAATTGTTACTTTTCCAACCCGCTTCCCTGATCAGGAAGAACAACACGCATCAGTATTAGATCTGTTTTTGACCACAGTTCCTGATGATTGTGTAACGAAAGCCGACAGCCCACTTGGGAACGCTGATCATGCGGTGATAATGGTTGAAATCGCCCTAAACTCTAGAGCCAAAACTGAAGAGCCAGTGCTCAAAACAACGAGATATTATAAAAAGGCTGACTGGGAAGCTATCAGAGATCTTATCAGAGACGCCCCATGGGGAAATATTTTTCTCTTCCTGCTGAACAGTGTGCAACCGAGACCACTGAATGGTTCAAAACTGCAATCGAAGCGCATGTTCCCATGCGGAAATTCTATAGCAAGCCCCACTCTCCCCAATGGTTTACTTCGACTTGCGCAACTGCCATTGCTCAAAGGCAGCATGCATTCCGCAGGTTTAACCGACATAAGTCCAGTTCAAACAGACAAAAGTACATAGAAGCTAGAAGTAACGTTAAGAAAGAAATAGCGACAGCTAAGAGGGAATTTACGGAAACCACTAAAAAACGCATCGAAGCACAAAAACTAGGAACTCGTGACTTCTGGAAAATCTACAACAGTGTAGTAAATAATGGCCAATCAACAATTCCCCCACTAACCAACAATCACGAGGTTCTTTGCTCAGCAACCGAGAAGGCTAACATGCTTGCCAGTCGGTTTGCCTCCAACTCTACACTGGACCTTCTAAACCACCCACTACCTCAATTTCCTATGCGGACAGACGCCACGCTAGACGATCTGGAAATCACCCCTGCTCAGGTGCATGCTATCATAAAAAACCTTGACACTTCCAAAGCATGTGGACCCGACCTCATCCCAGCTGTGCTATTAAAAAAGTGCTCAGCCGAAGTAGCTCCAGTTCTCTCCAAACTCTACAACAAATGCCTTAATGAATCTTGCTTTCCGAGCTGTTGGAAAACTGCTTCTGTGGTACCAGTATTCAAGAATTCTGGCGAAAGAACTGACCCATTAAATTATCGCCCTATTAGCCTCCTCCCACTTTTTGCCAAAATATTTGAGACCTTAATTAACATGCTCTAGTCCAGCACCTTACAGATGCTAAACTTCTGACCGACCATCAATATGGATTTAAACAAGCCCGTTCCACGGCAGACATCCTCACTGTAATCTCTGAACGCATATACCATTCACTGGACAAAGCGGGAGAGGGCAGAGCGGTAGCTCTAGATATATCTAAGGCTTTTGACAGGGTATGGCATGAGGGTCTCCTCAGGAAGATTAGATCTTACGGTATCACTGGTAGAATACTTAACATAATTAAATCCTTCTTAGATAAGAGAAAAATCCAGGTTGTCCTCGACGGTCGTACGTCTAAATAATATAATATAAATGCGGGAGTGCCCCAGGGTTCTATCCTTGGTCCTCTGCTGTTCCTGATATTCATAAATTACCTCCCCGACAAAATTGCCTCTGAGATGGGTATATATGCTGATGACACCACACTCTATAGCAGGCACGACAGGAAAACAAATGAACATATATCTAAAGTAATGGCAGAAACACTAGAGGATGACCTCCAATCTGTAGTGGAATGGGGACAAAAATGGATGGTAACGTTCAATGCCACCAAGACAAAACTGGTTTCATTCAATAATTACAAGAAACCTTCTCTACCACCTATAGCAATGGCCAACAACTCTTTAGCTGAGAGTACGTCTTTCAAGCTCCTTGGCCTAACGTTCACAGGAAACATGAGTTGGAACAATTACATCGAGGGCATTGCCAGGGCCGCTGCGAGGAAGATGGGCTCTCTCTACCGTGCTAGAAAACTTCTAACACCCGAAAGTATCCTGAACCTCTATAAGGCCACTATTCGCCCATGTATGGAGTATTGCTGTCATATTTGGGTCGGTGCATCGGCTACTAGTCTCTCGCTCCTTGACAGGGTTCAGAAGAGAGTCGCAAATCTGATAGGCCCTAAACTGGCATCAAAACTTCAGCCTCTGTCCCATCGTCGAAACGTTGCATCCCTCTGCCTGTTCTACAAGTATTATAATGGTGAATGCTCTGAAGAACTGCAAGCACTTGTGCCCCCACGACGTGAACACCCTCGACAGACTTGACAAGCTGCAAAATCCCACCCCCACACTGTAGAGATCCCTAGATGTAAAAGATCTTTCTACTCCAGTAGTTTCTTCCCCAGAACTGCTAGACTTTGGAATTCCATTCCAGGTCACTGCTTCCCCAACTGTACTGACATGCATAAGTTCAAGTGCAACGTGAACCAACATCTCGCTGCCCTAATCCCTACATAGTACCCCAGTAGATGTTTCCCCTGATAGTAGCCTCCTACATTAAAGTGGCAATGTGCCTTGTTTGGGGTGAAAATGTAATAAAAAAAAAAAAAAAAAAAAAAAAAGATGGAGTACTGCTGCCACATCTGGGCAGGAGCTGCTAAAAACAGCCTATCCTGCCTTGACAGAGTACAGAATAGACTTCGTGGCTTGGTGGGGGATGCCCTTTTTTCTACCCTGCAACCTCTCTCCCACAGAAGTGATGCAGCGAGCCTGTCTTTGTTCTATCGTTATTTCCATGGCAAGTGCTCGTCTGAGCTCCATTCTCTGTTCCCCCCCAGCCAATCTTTTTAAAAAAACACCAGCCAATTCTCTAGCATTTTTCGGATATCTCACGAAGGGCAGGTAAATGTACAAAATACTCATCTCTGAAAAGATTCCAATAATAAAAATATGCATACAGTTTAGCTATTTATAGAAAAACGATAAAATTTTACGGGCTTACACCTTAGGTTGATTCGTCTTTGTATTATAGGAACAGGTTTTCATTGCTTTCGATAGTTTCTATTTTTTCGACCTGCATAGTTCAAGCATACAGGAAAACTAAGTAACTATAATCTGTCGATATCTATTGCCGCGAAATATAAATAACACAACCGCTACCGTCACCACTTACATCGAAAATAATTTTCAGAGGGCATGTTTTCCTCCATACCGCTTTAACATTTTCTGACTTACTATTGAATATTTGCTTCCAATCTTTCCAGAAATAAATACGTGTTTTCCATTTAGGGATTTCTTGTTATTCCAGGGATTTATACACATTACAAAATTTACCAGATTGTGCATTGCCTATCCCGTCGTGGTTACCATCTGAAGAAGGCCAGAGGAAGAGTTGGTCGAAACGTCGTGAAACAACAACTAAAAGGATGAGGATAATAGTGTGCAATAAAATAAAAATTAATAAATAAATAATCCACCGTCAATAATTTTCCCCACTGCTTATTTGTGCCTAAATCAAAACGTAGATTCCATGAACTCTGTTCCGCTTGCCTGTTTTCCCTCCCGACTTCAACCTGGATGTCTTCAAGTCCAACACAATCAAATTCCTGATGAACCGCCCCCCCACCACCCAAGTAATGACACCTTACCAATTCTCCAATACTATTGCTACACTATCCCTTTGATTACTGTACACACAATAACCCTTATCCCCGAGTGGCCATTGGGCCTTGATAAAATAAAAAAAAACAATGTATTTGTTCCAGTTAATATTGCCTGTGAATGTTAGATCGAGGAGTGTGAAGGAAGAATTCTCAAGTAGGGTGCTATTCCTCATGGATATTGGTGGTTCGAGAGGCGTCTTGTAATTGTGAAAGTGGGACCTATTAGATTGAAAACTCTTTTTTGGATCCACCAGCATATGGAGGTCATTTTCTAACAATTCTGCCATTCTAGCTTTGGGTAGGATTGAAACCGCTATCATTCATATCTACATTGCGAGTGAAACAGTTGCATTTGTGAGTGAGTTTTCAAAGTGACGACTAGAAATAATGAAACGCTTATCTTTTGGCGATTGTATTTCTTTCACTGACAATCTTCCAAAGCTCACTAATGAGTGAAAAATATCTTTTCAACTTTTATATATATATATATATATATATATATATAAGCTAAATTATTTAAACAATAAAAGTTTAATAGAACAATATACTTTTTTTTATCTAGGACCTTTTAATGAAGACCGTTTAAAAAAATCTGAAGAAATTAGAATGTTTATACCTTCAAGTGTCAACATAAAATTTGTTGTATATTAAGAATTACACTTGTTTAAAAATATACAGAAAAATCTTTATGATGTCACAGAACTAAGATGTCATATTCTAAAAATCATGTTGGTTTGGCTAGTAACTTTTCTATTTGGCTAGTAAACGAAAGTATTTAGTTGTCAAAGGTCAACTAAAGATAAGTTTGTCCGTAGTGTCCTGCCACCTTCTTTGCAGCAGTTTTCACAATGTATTTGTATTCAAAATATATCTCCAATGTATTTGTTCCAATTCATATTGCCCGTGAATGTTAAGCCGAGGAGTTTGAAGGAAGAATTCTGAGGTAGGGTGTTATTTGTCATGGATATCGGTGGTTGGAGTTCCATCCTTTGTGTGTGATGGTATATATATATATATATATATATATATATATATATATATATATATATATATATATATATATATTTTAAAGAACACTGAACGTAGTGCCATAATTAATTACTGAGGATTTTTTTTTTGTTGGTAGTTTAAACATTAAACCATTAAAAAAAACTTTAAAAGAGACCAAAATACAATCGCCATTTAAAGAAACACGCACATCTTAAAAAAAAAATAGATATATACTGAGTGAAAAATATCTTAATTAATAGTTAAATATACTTTTTTTTCTTTTTTTTTTTAAAAAACATTTGAAGAAATTAGAATGTTTATACCTTCAAGTATCAACATTTGTTGGTATATTTTTATTTATTTTTTTTTACATGGGGGTCACCACTTATCAAGGCCCGAAGGCCACTCAGGGATAAGGGTTATTACGTGTACAGTAATCAATGAGATAGTATTGTAGTAATCATTAGTATTGGGGGTTTTGATAGAGTGTCTTACTTAAAGGGGCGGTTTGTCAGGAGTTTGTTTATGTTGGACTTGAAGACGTCCAAGTTGTAGTCAGGTGGGAAACAGACAAGTGGCAGAGAGTTCCACTGGCGTGCAGTTCTAAGAAAGAAGCTTTGCTCATGGAATCTACGTTTGGATTTAGGCACAGATAAAGAGTGGGGAAAATTATTGACAGTAGTTTCAGCCAGATGGGTGTTTCTCGTGAAAGATTGGCGAGGGGGATGAGGGATTGGAGATCAGACGAGCACCTGCCATGGAAATAACGATAAACAAAGACATGCTCGCAACGTCTCTTCTGTGAGAGAGAGGTCGCAGGGAAGAGAAAAGGGCATCCCCCACTAAACCACAAAGTCACTCTGTCAAGGCAGGATAGGCTGTTTTTAGCAGCTCCTGCCCAGATGTGGCAGCAGTACTCCCTCCTTGGACGTACTTGGCTTTTATACAGATAGAGAATTGCATCAGTAGTGATATTTAGAATTACACTTATTGAAAAAACATAAAAAACACAGAAAAACTTTATGATGTACATACTCGTCACAGAACGAAGATGTCATATTCTAAAAATCATGTAGGTTTGGCTAGTAACTTTTCTATTTGGCTAGTAAACGAAAATATTTAGTTGTCAAAAGTCAACTAAAGATAAATTTATCCATCGAGCCCTGTTCAGACAATACTTATCCGGAACCATAGAGATTGAACGCCTCCATCCACTGCACCACGGACCCCAAAAGGCGATCAAGTTTTCGTATTTGTTTATTTTCATAATATTGCGTTGTAATTTACTTATAAACGTATTTTATACATATTTTATTTTAACAATTGAGACAACAGCAACTATGGAAGACAGTAATTACTGAGGATACAGTTAAGAGACTCAGCATTTCTATCCCATCATGGTTAATCGTTAATCATTAAAATAAAATATGTATAAAATACGTTTAAATTTTGTTTAAAATTATATTTCGGAAATATACTCCATCCTCAGAATTTTATACATTTTTTTTTTTTTTTACTTTTTTTTCTTTGCTATTGAAATTAGAAATTATTTATTTATTTGTGGATTGTTATCTTCATAGGTGTTGTTATTTCACAATATTTAAACCAACTATTCCTCAAGCCTTTGTCAGGTGATTAACCGCAACACCAGAGGAATAGTTGGCCAGTGAATAGTAAAACAACAACAAATATGAAGATGAGGATAACAGTCCGCAAATAAATAAAAATTGATTTGTTGAGCCTTTTTAAGGGAAAATAAGAACACTAAGTAAGAAGGAATTAATTTTGGTCTCTTCCCTTTTGAATGATCTTTCTCTCCTCAATAAAACCTTTGAAATCTCCAACAAGCCCCGAATGTGATTCCATTAGTGTTGGGACAATTAATCGAAATTGGGAATTGGAAAAATCAGAATATTTGAGTGTATCGGAATCGGGGAAAATTTTCGATGCCAAAACGATTCTTTTAATTGTCTTATTTATTTGATTTTGTTTGAAGCAAAATCTTCCATTGCTGGTAATAATGATAAAATAATAAATATTTATTGATTTTTAAACCATTGGTGTAGCTAAAATCGATAGATATTCCCCCACAAGTATATTTTTACGTTTAGGAAAATATCTGCACATTTAACATTTGTGTTTCTACGGTAATCGGAGAAAAAGTACAGCTATATAGTTCAATATTTAAAGATTTATAAAGAATCGGAATCAGTAATTGTATCGGAATCGAGAAAAATATTGGAATCGTCGCATCACTAGATTCCATACACGAGTTTTGTCTGTTGCAATATTTTTGATATAATATAAAGGTTGGAGGTTACATCGGCCAAAACGCTGTGAAAATAAAACTCAAGATGCACATACTAGAAATTATTCACCCTCATCTAAAAAAAATGCAGAAACATAAATTCTGTTCAAGTTTCAACAATTTTTTTATAGACGCCAAAAAACCAAAAAAATCAAAAGAAAAACATTAGATCTAAAAACCTAAAAAAATGAAAAAATAAAATAGATATAAAAAAGCTAAAAAATGAAAAAATAAAATAGATATAAATAAACTAAAAAATGGAAAAAATAAAATAGATATAAAAAACTACAAAATGCAAAAAATAAAATAGATATAAAAATCTAAAAAATGAAAAAATTAAATAGATATAAATAAACTAAAAAATGGAAAAAATAAAATAAATATAAAAAACTAAAAAATGCAAAAAATAAAATAGATATAAAAAAAACTAAAAAATGCAAAAAATAAAATAGACATAAAAATCTAAAAAATGCAAAAAATAAAATAAGTATAAAAAACTAAAAAATGCAAAAAATAAAATAGATATAAAAAACTAAAAAATGCAAAAAATAAAATAGATATAAAAAACTAAAAAATGCAAAAAATAAAATAGATATAAAAAAACTACAAAATGCAAAAAATAAAATAGATATAAAAAATCTAAAAAATGCAAAAAATAAAATAGATATAAAAATCTAAAAAATGAAAAAATAAAATAGATATAAAAAAACTAAAAAATACAAAAAATAAAATAAGTATAAAAAACTAAAAAATACAAAAACTAAAATAGATATAAAAAAACTAAAAAATGCAAAAAATAAAATAGATATAAAAAAACTAAAAAATGCAAAAAATAAAAGATATAAAAAATCTAAAAAATGCAAAAAATAAAAGATATAAAAAATCTAAAAAATGCAAAACATAAAATAGATATAAAAAACTAAAAAATGGAAAAAATAAAATAGATATAAAAAACTAAAAAATGCAAAAAATAAAATAGATATAAAAAACAAAAAAATGCAAAAAATAAAATAGATATAAAAAAACTAAAAAAAGCAAAAAATAAAATAGATATAAAAAAACTAAAAAATACAAAAAATAAAATAGATATAAAAAACTAAAAAATACAAAAAATAAAAAAGATATAAAAAACTAAAAAATACAAAAAATAAAATAGATATAAAAAAACTAAAAAATGCAAAAAATAAAATAGATATAAAAAAACTAAAAAATGCAAAAAATAAAATAGATATAAATAAACTAAAAAATGCAAAAAATAAAATAGATATAAAAAACTAAAAAATGCAAAAAATAAAATAGATATAAAAAACTAAAAAATGCAAAAAATAAAATAGATATAAAAAAACTAAAAAATGCAAAAAATAAAATAGATATAAAAAAACTAAAAAATGCAAAAAATAAAATAGATATAAAAAACTAAAAAATGCAAAAAATAAAATAGATATAAAAAACTAAAAAATGCAAAAAATAAAATAGATATAAAAAACTAAAAAATGCAAAAAATAAAATAGATATAAAAAATCTAAAAAATACAAAAAATAAAATAGATATAAAAAAACCTAAAAAATGCAAAAAATAAAATAGATATAAAAAAATTAAAAAATACAAAAAATAAAATAGATATAAAAGCCTAAAAATGCAAAAAATAAAATAGATATAAAAAAACTAAAAAATGCAAAAAATAAAATAGATATAAAAACTAAACAATGCAAAAAATAAAATAGTATAAAAAAACTAAAAAATGCAAAAAATAAAATAGATATAAAAAACTAAAAAATGCAAAAAATAAACTAGTATAAAAAAACTAAAAAATGCAAAAAATAAAATAAGTATAAAAAACTAAAAAATGCAAAAAATAAAATAAGTATAAAAAACTAAAAAATGCAAAAAATAAAATAGATATAAAAAAACTAAAAAATGCAAAAAATAAAATAAGTATAAAAAACTAAAAAATACAAAAAATAAAATAGATATAAAAAATCTAAAAAATGCAAAAAATAAAATAGATATAAAAAACTAAAAAATGCAAAAAATAAAATAGATATAAAAAAACTAAAAAATGCAAAAAATAAAATAGATATAAAAAAAACTAAAAAATACAAAAAATAAAATAGATATAAAAAACCTAAAAAATGCAAAAAATAAAATAAGTATAAAAAACTAAAAAATGCAAAAAAAGACAAACAAAAAAAAAATGCAAAAAGCAATCAAGCAAAAAAAACTAAAAAATGCAAAAAAAAAAAAAAAAATTTGCTTGATCTCAACTTACGGTTTTAAATATTTTCATCATGATGTCCATAAAATCATTCCTGCTGACCCAATCCATAGCGCAACGTGCCATGACGCTTGTCAGCTTCTGGTAATAAGGTTTCTTTGGATTGTATTCTAGGAATGAAAAAAAAATACAATTTTACCTTTTTTGAAGATTACGGGGTGAAACGATAAAATTGTCCCCCTAAAAAAACAACTTTTTTTAAAAACTTATCGAAAAAATCAATTCAGGTAACTTGATTATGTAGTAGAGTTACATCTATTCAATGGGCCTCAGTCACCGCCTCGATACGGGCCCGGAACTGAGAGCATGCCTTTTCCACAAGTGCTGGCGGGAGCTTGATAAATACTTGATGGATGGCAGTAGCCAGAAACTTTGTTTTAATCACCCTCGATATTTTTTTATTTTATTTTTTTATTACATTTTCACCCCAAACAAGGCACATTGCCACTTTGGTGTAGGGGGCTACTATCAGGGGAAACATCTACTGGGGCACTATGTAGGGATTAGGGCAGCGAGATGTTGGTTCACGTTGCACTTGAACTTATGCATGTCAGTACAGTTGGGGAAGCAGTGACCTGGAATGGAATTCCAAAGTCTAGCAGTTCTGGGGAAGAAACTACTGGAGTAGAAAGATCTTTTACATCTAGGGATCTCTATAGTGTGGGGGTGGGATTTTGCAGCTTGTCGGGTCTGTCGAGGGTGTTCACGTCGTGGGGGCACAAGTGCTTGCAGTTCATCAGAGCATTCACCATTATAATACTTGTAGAACAGGCAGAGGGATGCAACGTTTCGACGATGGGACAGAGGCTGAAGCTTAGATGCCAGTTGTGGGCCTATCAGATTTGCTACTCTCGATATATGAAAGTCTGGCATGAAGGGTTGCTAATGAAAATCATACAGTATAACTGGAGGAATGCTAAATACAATTAGAATCTTTTTTAGACAATGGGACCATCTAGATTGTCATTGATCAATGTTCCTCCTAGCAGCATAACATCAACGTTGGAGAGTCTCAGAGGTCAATCCTTGGACCACTCTTCCTGATATTCTTCAATGACCTTCCCGATAATATTGTATCCGAGATGGGGTATATTTGCTGATGATATAATGCTCTGTAACATGTATAAGGGAAGAACGGATGTACACAAATCTAAGGCAATGGCTGAATCTTTAGTAAATGACCGCACTTGTTTATATTGACCTGTTCTCTTGCAGGTGTTTAACCTCGGCAGCTGTGAGGTCAACTATTTGACCTATAAATCTCTGGTGACGTCAATTTTGACAGATCTGCACTTACTTTACCCTGCTGACAACCTGTGTGTGTGTGTGTGTGTGTGTGTGTGTGTGTGTGTGTGTGTGTGTATACACAGTTTCAACACGCGACACTAGCAGGCTGCCTGGCATTGTCTGGTCATAAAATATGCATGAATATTATTTTTCAATTCATGCAGCTTTTGTATTTATTATTTATATATAAAAGGCTATATGTCTGTCTGTTTGTCTGTCTGCTTTTCTCCATATTTTCAAACTCTATCTCTTCTAAAACTAAAAGTTGCAAAGCGGCGCTAGGGGCCTTAAATAATTGAATTTTTTATGGACGGTTATTTTATGGGTTTTAGTTTTTTTATTTTTTATTTTTAATCAGTTTGTATGCATGTAACGTTGGTACAGTGGTAACGTCATCAGCTTTGAATGCTACAGTTTTGCTTTCGGTTTTGATTCTAGCTGATGGTACCTAAATACTTTTTTTTACTTTTGAAATCAGGACTCTATAATAATATATCCGAATTCTGGAAAAATGAAAATATCATATTTAAACGTATTTGGAAACAAATGCCAATATAAGCGGAGAGCACATACAGCGCCTAGAATTCCCAAATGCTCACCCATCTGGCACTAGCCAGGCTCAAGGTTGCTTAACTTTGGTGATCTGACGAGAACCAGTGATTATGGCGTACATTTAATCCATTTACGCAAACGTCAAATAACAAGGTTTTTTTTATACAAATCACTGGAGACAAGTTAAAATAATTTTTAAGGGGTTAACAATGGGTCAAAATTGAAAAAATCGTTATATGTCTTAAGTTTATTTTTAATCAGTTCATTGGTGGTAACGTCACCAGCTTTGAATGCTACAATTTTGGTTTCGGTTTTGATTCTAGCTGATCGCACCCAAATACATTTTTTTTTAACTTTTGAAATCACGACCCTATAATAATATATACGAAATCTGTAAAAATTAAAATATCATATTCAAGCATTTTTTTACATTTAATCTATTTACGCAAACATCAAATAACAAGGTTTTTTTTATACAAATCACTCGAGACAAGTTAAAATGATTTAAAAAAGGGTCAAAATTTTACGACTGCTAGTTCAATAATAATCTAAAAGTTTTAAATACTGCTACCATATCTGGGCAGGAGCTGCTAAAAACAGCCTATCCTGCCTTGACGGGTTATTGCAAGTACAGTACGTTAGCGTGGAGATTTGATGAAGTGTTTACTTAAGGGGGCGGTTCATTAGGAATTTGTTAACGTTGGACTTGAACACATCCAAGTTGTAGTCCGGTGGGAAGCAGGCAGACGGAACAGAGTTCCACAGGCATGCAGTTCTAAGAAAGAAGCTTTGTTCATGGAATCCGTGTTTTGATTTAGGCACAGATAAAGAGTGGGGGAAATTTTTCATAGTGGATTCAGCTAGACGGGTATTTTTCGTGAAAGATTGGTGAGGAGGGACCAGAGATTGTAGTTCAGACGAGCACCTGCCATGGAAATAACGATAAAACAAGGATAGGCTCGCAACGTCTCTTCTGTGGGAGAGAGGTTGCAGGGTAGAGAAAAGGGCATCCCCTACTAAGCCACGAAGTCTATTTTGTACTCTGTCAAGGCAGGATAGGCTGTTTTTAGCAGCTCCTGCCCAGATATGGCAATAGTATTCCATCCTTGGACATACTTGGCTTTTATAAAGATAGAGAATTGCATCAGTAGTGAGATATCTTCTGGAGCGGTAGAAGGATCCCACCATCTTTCCAGCGACCTTGGCAACAGACTTGATGTACATGTTCCATTTCAGATTAGGAGTAAAGGACAAACCCAGAAGCTTGTCAAAACACGGGGCTTCTCCCAGACGAGAGCCATCCATTTCAATTTGAAAATCACCCCTTCTCAGGTACATGCTATTATAAAAAACCTAGACACCTCAAAAGCATGTGGACCAGATCTCATCCCGGCTGTGCTATTAAAAAAATGCTCTGCCGAGGTTGCTCCAGTTCTGTCCAAACTTTACAATAAATGCCTTAACGAATCTTGTTTTCCCGACTGCTGGAAAACCGCCTCTGTGGTACCAGTCTTCAAGATTTCTGGTGAAAGAACTGACCCACTAAATTATCGCCCCATTAGCCTCCTCCCGCTTTTCGCCAAAATATTTGAGTCCTTAGTTAATCAAGCCCTAGTCCAGCACCTAACAGCTGCTAAACTCCTGACTGACAAACAATATGGATTTAGGCAAGCCCGTTCAACAGCAGATATCTTAACTGTAGTTTCTGAACGTATATACCGTTCATTGGATAAAACAGGGGAGGGTAGAGCGGTGGCCCTTGATATATCTAAGGCTTTTGACAGGGTATGGCACGATGATCTTCTAAGGAAAATTAGATCATATGGAATCACTGGAAGAATTCATAATGTAATTAAATCCTTCTTAAGTAATAGAAAAATCAAAGTTGTCCTCGACGGACATACATCCAAACAATATGACATAAATGCGGGAGTACCTCAGGGGTCTATCCTTGGACCTCTATTATTCCTGATATTCATAAACGACCTCCCTGATAATATTGTTTCGGAGATGGGTATATTTGCCGATGACACCACTCTCTATAACAGATATGAGGGGAAAACAAATGAACACATATCCAAGGAAATGGCAGAAACACTAGAGGATGACCTCCAATCCGTAGTGGAATGGGGACAAAAATGGTTGGTCACATTCAATGCTGCTAAGACTAAGCTTGTTTCCTTCAATAACTACAAGAAACCTTCTCTACCACCAATAGCAATGGCCAAGAACACATTGCTTGAAAGTACTTCTTTTAGACTCCTCGGTCTAACGTTTACAGGGAATATGAACTGGAATAGATACATTGAGAGCATTGCCAAGGCTGCTGCAAGGAAGGTTGGCTCCCTCTACCGTGCTAGAAAACTACTTACGCCTGCCAGTATCCTATACCTCTATAAGGCAACTATTCGCCCATGTATGGAGTACTGTTGTCACATCTGGGCTGGTGCATCTGCTGCTTGTCTCTCGCTTCTGGACAGGGTTCAAAAAAGAGTCGCCAACCTGATAGGTCATGAACTGTCATCTAGGCTTCAACCTCTGTCCCATCGACGAGATGTTGCATCCCTCTGCCTGTTCTACAAATACTTTAATGGTGAATGCTCTGACGAACTGCAAACACTTGTACCTCCCCGACGTAACTACCCCCGACAAACCCGACAAGCTACTAAGTCTCATCCCTTTACAGTAGAAATCCCTAGGTGCAAGAAAGCCTTTTACTCCAATAGTTTCTTCCCCAGAACTGCGGGTCTTTGGAACTCCCTTCCGGGATTCTGCTTTCCCAACTGCAATGATATGCAGAAGTTCAAGTGTAATGTTAACAAACATCTTTCTACTCTTCTCCCTTCATAATGACCCCGCTAATTAATTCCCTAATAGTAGCCCCCTGCTTCAAAGTGGCACTGTGCCTTGTTTGGGGTGAAAATTTAATAAAAAAAAAAAAATTGATGCCAGATGGGGATCAGAGCGTTGATGACGTAAAGATAGGAGTTTGGTTTTAGATGCATTAAAGGTAACCAGCCACGACTTCCCCCATTGTACCACGCACTCAAGATCAGAGGAGAGAGAATTAGAGAGAACTTTGTCATTTACAGCCTTTGATGTATTGCCATAGATGGTCGTGTCATCAGCATAGATGTCAACGACTAACTTGCTCTTCTTTTTGGTTCAATGTGGCAGTTGTTCAGAGAGTGGGATTGTCTCGGTGCAAAATCTTTCTTCAAGCACAGGCATTACTTACCTAATAGTAGCCCCCTGCTTCAAAGTGGCACTGTGCCTTGTTTGGGGTGAAAATTGAATAAAAAAAAAAAAATTGATGCCAGATGGGGATCAGAGCGTTGATGACGTAAAGATAGGAGTTTGGTTTTAGATGCATTAAAGGTAACCAGCCACGACTTCCCCCATTGTACCACGCATCAGAGGAGAGAGAATTAGAGAGAACTTTGTCATTTACAGCCTTTGATGTATTGCCGTAGATGGTCGTGTCATCAGCATAGATGTCAACGACTAACTTGCTCTTCTTTTTGGTTCAATGTGGCAGTTGTTCAGAGAGTGGGATTGTCTCGGTGCAAAATCTTTCTTCAAGCACAGGCATTACTTGATATGCAATGGAATACATGTTTTACCATCAGTGTGTATCTCGATAACAAAAAGGTTGGCTTTAGCCTAAAATGGCAAACGGACACTCAATGAGGACTGATGTGGATATGGGCGTCAATGAAAATAAAGGCTCTGGAACATCCAAGGTCTGGTCCAGCAGGTGTTTTGGGCACCACAGCCTGGACCCGGTCATCAGCGGATGTGCAGGACTGTATGCATGTATATATATATATATATATATATATATATATATATATATATATATATATATATATATATTCTTCAGAATACAAGTGAGAGAATACCTTTATAACTATTTGCTAATATGAGCGTGAATGGCAATAAAGGGTCTGGGCTGGTAGGTGTTCAGGGCACCACAGCCTAGACCCGGTCAGCAGAAGTGATCGTCCGGCACGTGCTGCTAGTTGTGCTCACGTTTGTGTCATTTGAGCCAGAGTTACAATATGGTTGTCTTCAAGTCTAATGTAAACAAGTTCTTGATGAGCCGTTCCATTTGTTAACAAATTTACCGAATTTCCATTACTAACGATTACTATATTGTCCAATTGACTACTGTACACTCTTAACCCTTATCCTCGAGTGGTCTCTGGGCCTTGATAAGTGGTTATGCCTATCTAAAAAAAAAAAGAAGATATATTAAGTAATGGCAATACTCGAGAACGAGTTGCTGCCATCATGTATGCATGTGTGTATGTGTGTATGTATGTGTGTATGTATATGTGTATGTATATGTGTATGTATATGTATGTGTGTATGTATGTGTGTATGTATATGTGTATATATGTGTGTATGTATATGTGTATGTACATGTGTATGTATGTGTGTATGTATATGTGTATGTATGTGTGTATGCATGTGTGTATGTATATGTGTATGCATGTGTGTATGTATATGTGTATGCATGTGTGTATGTATATGTGTATGCATGTGTGTATGTATATATGTATGCATGTGTGTATGTATATGTGTATGCATGTGTGTATGTATATGTGTATGCATGTGTGTATGTATATGTGTATGCATGTGTGTATGTATGTGTGTATGTATATGTGTATGCATGTGTGTATGCATGTGTGTATGCATGTGTGTATGTCTATGTGTATGTATGTGTGTATGTATATGTGTATGTATATGTATGTGTGTATGTATATGTGTATGTATGTGTGTATGTGTATGTATGTGTATATGTGTATGCATGTGTGTATGTATATGTGTATGCATGTGTGTATGTATATGTGTATGCATGTGTGTATGTATATGTGTATGTGTGTGTATGCATGTGTGTATGTATATGTGTATGTATGTGTGTATGAGTCCGCCATTGGCAATCACCTGTTGAGTATAAATAGGTGTGCCGATCAATATTCCGATGGGTGGTTTTCTGTTTTATACAGTGCTAGGTCGAACTATCATCTCAATATCATTGAGGCGTTAGTTATTAACAACTCTCGACCTAGCCTGTGTAGACAAAAGATTCTGAAACACCAGTTGGAGATATTCATTGATTTAAAACCACCTGAACAGTGAGAATTTTTTTTTTTTTTTTTTTTTTTTTTTTTTTCTCTCCACTGTTCTTCCAACTGAAACCAAAATTCCCCTCTTCCCTCATTCGTTTTCTTAGTTTTTAATTTATCATTCTGACGTTTCCTCTTAGAGGGTCAGACGATAAGGCCTTAAGGAAATTTTAATTTCACCTGCCCATTTCTTGTTTTTTGGTATTTAAATTAAATTATGTTTCCTCTGAAATTTCTCCTTCCATTTTGCTGTACCAAAAATTTACTTATATATATATATATATATATATATATATATATATATATATATATATATACTAGCATGGGAGCCAGGCGTTGCCCAGATGTTCGAAGGTGTATGTTGATCAAAAAAAAAAAAGTGGTTGTAATATATATATATATATATATATATATATATATATATATTAGCGAGGGGTACCCGGCGTTGCCCGGGTGTTTTTCGGTGTGTGTGAAAAAAACCCGAAGTCTTGACGCCCGTGAAAAAAAAAAAAACGAAGCCTTGACGACGCGCAGTTGGAAAATAGTAAAGTGTGAAAAAAAAACAGGTGCGCGTTTTTGATTGATGTGACGGCGATAGGTATTCAGCAGTTAGGATTTTGTGCGGGACAGTTTTTAATGAGGTCAATTGTTTGTTTTTAAAAACCCGCTCCCTCGTCTCGAAATGAAAACTACCGTCTGATATGACGAAGTCGACATTGACCAAACTGGCTCTGAGCCTATGATTAGAGTCGAGTTTCGCTTTTTGTTTATACCGAAAACCGAATGTAACGCGTGCCGATACGGGAAATGTGGAATAATTAACGTTTGAAAGTCAATAACATTAAATAGACAGGCGAGCTCCGTGGTTAAGTGTGAGATATTACAATTTATAGATGATATTTAAGAAGTTGTGAAGCCTTTTGTGGACATCGAGGAAAAGCGTACATACATACATACATTTTCGCTTTTATATATATAGATATAAATAGAACTTACTTGAACAGTGGTCATTTTCTTTTTCCAACTCATAGATAATATCTTGAAATCCAGTGTGTACTGCAAAAAACCCGACTGTTACCCAACGCATCATCTGCCGCGACCATTCGAGCTAGCATAGAAAAAGAGGAAGAGAGAGATACAAAGATGGAGGCAAGGTCAAAGGTGTCTTTTGTTGTAAAATGTTCAGAGAAAATATTGAACTGATTAGTTATCAAAATTGTAGTTATTAAATGTTTGCAACCTAGCCCCTCTTCTGATGAGAAGCATTAGGTTTCGAAATATCTAGGTATAAAGAGTATATAGCGTTGTGTAGTTTTCCAGATATTAAACAATGTCATTTCTAATATTATCGTTCGTAGCCATTTTAGCACATAAGAGCACGCGCTCTGACATGTAAACGCAACTCTGAGAAACTACACAAATAATATAAGAAATGACATTGCTTAATATCTGGAAAACTACTTATTTGTGTAAAATTTAAATGCGATATTCGTTTTCAGCATACATGAAAAAAGTAAAAAAAAAAAAAAAATCTCATTCTGTCACTAGTGACTATTTTTATTTTTTGCATTTTCACCCCAAACAATGTAGGTGGCTACTATCTGCGACTTAAATTGCAAGGATACTATGTAAGAAGTTGAGCAGCAAAATATCAGTACAATTGGAGAAGCAGGAAACCGAAAGAGAATTCCAAAGTCTAGCAGTTCTGAGGAAGAAACTGTTGGAGTAGAAGGTTTTCTTACACCCGCTATGTAGGGGTGGGATTTTGCTGCTTGTCGAGTTTGTCGGGGGGTATTTACGTCGAGGGACTATAAGGGCTTAAAATACTTGTAAAGCAGGCAGAGGGATTCAATATTTCGTCAATGGGAAAGTAAATTCAAAATGACGTAATGGAAACGTAAGGTATTTACAACTTCTCTTCCAATCGTAAGGTATTTACAACTTCTCTTCCGGTCGTACGTCTAAACAATATAATATAAATGCCGGAGTGCCCCAGGGATCTATCCTTGGTCCTCTGCTGTTCCTGATATTCATAAATGACCTCCCCGATAAAATTGCCTCTGAGATGGGTATATATGCTGATGACACCACACTCTATAGCAGGCACGACAGGAAAACAAATGAACATATATCTAAAGTAATGGCAGAAACACTAGAGGATGACCTCCAATCTGTAGTGGAATGGGGACAAAAATGGATGGTAACGTTCAATGCCACCAAGACAAAACTGGTTTCATTCAATAATTACAGGAAACCTTCTCTACCACCTATAGCAATGGCCAACAACTCTTTAGCTGAGAGTACGTCTTTCAAGCTCCTTGGCCTAACGTTCACAGGAAACATGAGCTGGAACAATTACATCGAGGGCATTGCCAGGGCCGCTGCGAGGAAGGTGGGCTCTCTCTACCGTGCTAGAAAACTTCTAACACCCGAAAGTATCCTGTACCTCTATAAGGCCACTATTCGCCCATGTATGGAGTATTGCTGTCATATTTGGGCCGGTGCATCGGCTACTAGTCTCTCTCTCCTTGACAGGGTTCAAAAGAGAGTCGCAAATCTGATAGGCCCTAAACTGGCATCAAAACTTCAGCCTCTGTCCCATCGTCGAAACGTTGCATCCCTCTGCCTGTTCTACAAGTATTATAATGGTGAATGCTCTGAAGAACTGCAAGCACTTGTGCCCCCACGACGTGAACACCCTCGACAGACCCGACAAGCTGCAAAATCCCACCCCCACACTGTAGAGATCCCTAGATGTAAAAGATCGTTCTACTCCAGTAGTTTCTTCCCCAGAACTGCTAGACTTTGGAATTCCATTCCAGGTCACTGCTTCCCCAACTGTACTGACATGCATAAGTTCAAGTGCAACGTGAACCAACATCTCGCTGCCCTAATCCCTACATAGTGCCCCAGTAGATGTTTCCCCTGATAGTAGCCCCCTACACCAAAGTGGCAATGTGCCTTGTTTGGGGTGAAAATGTAATAAAAAAAAAAAAAAAAAAAAAATTTTCGGATTTTTAATCATGTAAAAACGCACTTTATCTCCTTTTGATGGATTAATTGTTGCTATTTCTTCTGATGAGTTAAGGGCAAAATAGATTCACTAGTTAATATAGTAATTAATTGATTGATTCTGTGCTACGAAACAGATACTCTCAAAAACTGTAAATGTCAACTGAATTAAAGGAATAAATTGTAAGATGGTCAACATCATGAACTTTGGAATATAAACTTTTGTCATCCATTCATTATATATATATATGACCATATATATTTTGAATTTGGAAACAGATGAGTCTCACAGGTAAGGAATTAATTTTTATTACATGAAGAGAGTAGCCAAATTAATTAAGAATAGGAAACTAGATCTAATATCTGTAACATGGTTTCTTCTTAAGATTAAGGGAGGTGGTGTTTGATCAATACTGCTTGGGAGCCATGATTTAATATACTGTTTTGTTTTTAAATTCCCGAAACAGTGTTTCATGGTAAACAACTGATGATCCCTTACATTACCATTGGTACTATAGTGAATTTGAGAAAGCAAGTTTTTTTTATAGTTTTAAAGGTTAAAAAAAAAATTCCAAGACTATATATATATATATATATATATATATTTTGTGTACAGAAAGTTGTTAGTTGAGACAGGTCATTGGTACCGTCGGTTTCAAGCCCGATAATAAGGCCCGTTTAAGGTATCCTTATCAAGCTCTCTTCGACGAATATTGGCTGAAGAGAGCTCGATATGGATACCTTAAACGGGCCTTATTATCGGGCTTGAAACCGACGGTACCAATGACCTGTCTCAACTAACAACTTTCTGTACACAAAATATAAGTACGCTCTTAAAATTTGGATTTTCCTTTTAATTGAGCACTCTGCTGGAATTCTTTTTCCAAAAAAACTAATCATATATATATATATATATATATATATATATATATATATATATATATATATATATATATATAAATAACGGAAAAAAGAATTCTTTTAGACCCTTCATGTAATTCAGGGGCAAACGAGAGCATTTTTCGAACTTGGGCAAACAAATATGTAACATATATATATATATATACATATATATATATATATATATATATATATATATATATATATATCCATATATATATAAATTAAAGGAGATTAGAATAATAGTCTAAAGAGCTAAGTGTATTTTAATGTAACAGTGAAATTACTAGTTTAATTAAAATACAGGAAATGCTCGTTGTAATTTAGATATATAATAAGCTCGATAGTTAAATGTCCTAGAGCTAATTCAATATTAAGTAATGTGATTTATAATTTAAAAGAGTTTTTTTTTTTTTTTTTTTTTTTTTTTTTTTTAAAAAGCTCTCTCTCTATAGATATTAACTGTGGCGTCTCTAAATCAAAATACGCTAACGGAAACAATTTACTGCACGAGCGTCGCCCTTTTAAAATTCATCATTCAATAAAATAAAAAGCTATAGCAAACATCTAAATGACTACTTTAAATACAGTTCCTGATTTCAAAAAAATGAAAACCAAAAGGTAATTATATATATATATATTTTTAAATCAAATTTATTATGTAAATTCAAAAATATATATATTTTTTCTACTCATTTCTATCTCTAACCTATACCAATTTCCTTATTAATTTTCTTATAAATTTTATATCCAAACCTTTTACTTCAATTTTTCAGATTCATCTGCCTTACTTTTAATGCTAGGTTTATTTTTGGTGTCTTTTCAATTCAATAGAAATCCTCCTAAATTTGCTGATGAGGAGACCGTGCTTACCAAAAAAACTATGTATAATTATTCTACGTGACTTCATGTATACCACAAATAAAAAGCACGGATTTCCGAAACGATCGTACAGATAATTGACTTTGTTGTTGTTCCTTCTTATGAAACTGATTTTTAATTTAATTAAATTTTGATTTTTAAATTTTAAAAATTTTAAAACTTTTAAATTATAAATCACATTACTTAATATATATATATATATATATATATATATATATATATATATAGTAGGACAACAAGAGTATGAAATGAAGACACAAAACTATATATTGGTAGATATAGGATGGATCATTTATTGAATAATGGAATACAAGAAAAATTTGGGGGATAGAAGGGACTCTTTATGCCAGGGCATTTCAAAGCCTAGTGCTTCTCATCAGAAGAGTAAAGAAGGTGCTAGGTAGCATGGGGAAGATGCGGCGTCTAGCGTAAGTTTCATTAGGGACGAAAGAGATTAAGAGGAATTATAGAATGTTGTGGAAAGCTTCTTTTTTTTTTTTTTTTTTTTTTACAAGGGTGTCACCACTTATCAAGGCCCAGGGGCCACTCGAGGATAAAGGTTAATAGGTATACATTAGTCATTGTGATTTTAGCATAGTAAACAGTGGGAATTTTGTAACTTGGATTACTTAGGGGGACGATTCAATTAGAACTTGTTCACATTGGACTTTTTCTTTTTTTTCTTTTTTTTTCATAGGTATCAACTCATTATCAAGGCCAAGAGGCCACTCAAGGATTATTGAATTCTAAATAAATAAGGAGAAGCTTGTTATATATAGTATGATATATTCCTCTTAATCTCTTTCGTCCCTAATGAACCTTACTCTTCTGATGAGAAGCATTAGGCTTCGAAATGCCCTGGCATAAAGAGTCCCTTCTATCCCCCAAATTTTTCTTGTATTCCATTATTCATTTATTTTGTGTCTTCATTTCATACTCTGAATGCCTACTGAAAATGTAATAAAAAAAAAAAATTTTTTTAAATTTCAACTGATCTACAATTGTATTAGAGTTTATTGCTTGGCTGCGAGAAATGTTGCCCTTTCTGAGATTAACTTTATTTTCGTTTTTACGTTCAGAATTAAAGTAAAAAATGTGGGATAAATGGCTACTGCATGAATTGAATGATAATAAAAAAAAATGGTTATTTTGAAGTGTCTTCTATGCTCTTTCTGCACAATAAAAATGAGCGTATTGTGATGCGTGACGTTTGGCTTAGTGGTTGGATGCCGAAGAAGCTACACAACACTTCTCGGAGCCGAAATTGCACTAAAAAATGGTTACGGTGACTGTTTTGGTGGTCTACGGCCAATCTCATTCATTACAGCTTCTTGAATCTGGGCGAAACTCATATATTATAACATATTATAATTAAAAAAATATTAAATAAATATTAAATAAAATTATATGTTTATTATAAAAAACAGCTTCAGCGAACTTATATAAAGAAGACACCAAGAAATTACGCTTCGGATTCTTACCTTTTGCCGTAGAAGATTCAAAATACGGATTGGACTCCTTTACCTCACTGCTACCAAAGACTTTCACTTCGGAATTCACCATACAATTTGGACACGATATTCAATACCCTTTTCATTTTGAACCAATATATAATTTCCCTTACTCTATGATTTAAAAATTTTTAAAACTTTTAATTATGATTTTCTATGTTTATTGCATTTAGCAAATTAGGTATAAACCATTATAATTTGCTAATATTTTCTCCTCTGAAGAGATGGGTAGACATCGAAAACTTATAGGTTAAGGGGTTATTGAAATGTATTCTTTGTCTTGCATATAATAAAAACTCTAGATTTGAAATTGAACCATTTCACGTCATAAAATTTAAATTACTAAATTTTGATTTATTTGCTCTATCTGGTATATTGATTTAAAAAAGCATAAAGCAGAAGACCAGTACCCGCATTAAGCTGGTCTGCAGTTTAACTTGTTGCTGGCTATCTTGCTCTTGCTTGTTGCTGGATCTCAACATTTTGAACAGAGAGAGAGAGAGAGACTTAGCTGTCACACAAAGTTAAGACTCTGTAACATCATCTGTGTATAGATACTCCCTCAAGCATTTGTCTATAAAAATGATCCTGTGGCGATGGAAGTCATTTTTGCGCTCATGGACTTTAAGTGTCTGAGGGAATGGAACTCGTCTGACAAGACGTTGCAATCATCATCATGTATGTATGCCTACCTGCCTACCAACACTTCTTTTTTTTACATCTCCAAACACCCAGGCAACGCCGGCCCCCCCCACTAGTTTATAAAATAAATCTCACTGTTTAAATGCATGTATGTATGTATGTATGTATGTATATGTGTATGTATGCATGCATGTATGTATGTCTGTATGTATGTATGCCAACCTGCCTTCCAAAACTTCTTTTTTATATATAAGAATTATTCATGACATATTACAGATGCTTCGGTGTAAGAATTGAATAAATCATCACTTGTATAATTTACCTGTTGGCGTGTCAGATTGAGTGGCTTTTCAAACTCCTCAGTAGCCGGTTTCAGATTGACAGATTTTGTTGTGCCAATTTCCTGGAAAAATGTCATAAAATATGAAATTATACAAATTAGTCGATGCATTAGAATTGAAATATCATCATGGAATTATTTAGAAGCATAACCTAAAATAAGGAATATCTTAACATGTATTTTATGTAATCTATTATATAAATCTCACCTGTCTGTTTAAATGTATGCATGTATGTGTGTATGTATGTTTGTATTTCTCACAAAAACTTTCGACAGAGGCAACGGATCCTGACAAGATCTGGGATGACAAATATCGGAAAATTGGCCAAAAACATTCATTCTTTCATCCTAAAGTCAGCCACTATCCTCTTTGGCTTAATGGTTAGTGAGGAAGTCTAACTACCCTCAGTTTTCGAGTTCGATTCCACCTCACTGTTTATCTTTTTTTTTTCTTTTTTTTTTCACATTCTTTTCCTCTATTACCGTTCGAGTTTTTTTTTTTTAACACAATAAATATTTAGAGTTATAAAGAACTTGAAGCATTAATTTTTTTTTTCCAAAAGTAATAGATTTGCTATTAAATAATACGAAAATGGTTAATATGCCGTTAAAGAAAGACAATGAATCAACCTTGAAGTGAACATGGTATGTACTGTGTGTGGTTGTACTACTCAATTCACTAAAGCAAAACAAACTGAGAAACTAAACCATTCAAGACAAAACATAAATGTCCATTTTTTTTTCTCATGTTCTCAAATGTCTTAATATTTGTGATCCTAGTTTTTTGTCTCTTGTGCGAAACATATCATACCTAATTGCCAAATGTTGTAATATTTGTGATCCTAGTTGTCAAGTGTCGTAATATTTGTGATCCTAGTTGTCAAGTGTCGTAATATTTGTGATCCTAGTTGTCAAGTGTCTTAATATTTGTGATCCTAGTTGTCAAGTGTCGTAATATTTGTGATCCTAGTTGTCAAATCTCTTAATATTTGTGATCCTAGTTGTCAAATGTCTTAATATTTGTGATCCTAGTTGTCAAATGTCTTAATATTTGTGATCCTAGTTGTCAAATGTCTTAATATTTGTGATCCTAGTTGTCAAGTGTCTTAATATTTGTGATCCTAGTTGTCAAGTGTCTTAATATTTGTGATCCTAGTTGTCAAATGTCTTAATATTTGTGATCCTAGTTGTCAAATGTCTTAATATTTGTGATCCTAGTTGTCAAATGTCTTAATATTTGTGATCCTAGTTGTCAAATGTCTTAATATTTGTGATCCTAGTTGTCAAATGTCTTAATATTTGTGATCCTAGTTGTCAAATGTCTTAATATTTGTGATCCTAGTTGTCAAGTGTCTTAATATTTGTGATCCTAGTTGTCAAATGTCTTAATATTTGTGATCCTAGTTGTCAAATGTCTTAATATTTGTGATCCTAGTTGTCAAATGTCTTAATATTTGTGATCCTAGTTGTCAAGTGTCTTAATATTTGTGATCCTAGTTGTCAAGTGTCTTAATATTTGTGATCCTAGTTGTCAAATGTCTTAATATTTGTGATCCTAGTTGTCAAATGTCTTAATATTTGTGATCCTAGTTGTCAAATGTCTTAATATTTGTGATCCTAGTTGTCAAATGTCTTAATATTTGTGATCCTAGTTGTCAAATGTCTTAATATTTGTGATCCTAGTTGTCAAATGTCTTAATATTTGTGATCCTAGTTGTCAAGTGTCTTAATATTTGTGATCCTAGTTGTCAAATGTCTTAATATTTGTGATCCTAGTTGTCAAATGTCTTAATATTTGTGATCCTAGTTGTCAAGTGTCTTAATATTTGTGATCCTAGTTGTCAAATGTCTTAATATTTGTGATCCTAGTTGTCAAATGTCTTAATATTTGTGATCCTAGTTGTCAAGTGTCTTAATATTTGTGATCCTAGTTGTCAAGTGTCTTAATATTTGTGATCCTAGTTGTCAAATGTCTTAATATTTGTGATCCTAGTTGTCAAATGTCTTAATATTTGTGATCCTAGTTGTCAAATGTCTTAATATTTGTGATCCTAGTTGTCAAATGTCTTAATATTTGTGATCCTAGTTGTCAAATGTCTTAATATTTGTGATCCTAGTTGTCAAATGTCTTAATATTTGTGATCCTAGTTGTCAAATGTCTTAATATTTGTGATCCTAGTTGTCAAATGTCTTAATATTTGTGATCCTAGTTGTCAAATGTCTTAATATTTGTGATCCTAGTTGTCAAGTGTCTTAATATTTGTGATCCTAGTTGTCAAATGTCTTAATATTTGTGATCCTAGTTGTGAAATGTCTTAATATTTGTGATCCTAGTTGTCAAATGTCTTAATATTTGTGATCCTAGTTGTCAAATGTCTTAATATTTGTGATCCTAGTTGTCAAGTGTCTTAATATTTGTGATCCTAGTTGTCAAATGTCTTAATATTTGTGATCCTAGTTGTCAAATGTCTTAATATTTGTGATCCTAGTTGTCAAGTGTCTTAATATTTGTGATCCTAGTTGTCAAATGTCTTAATATTTGTGATCCTAGTTGTCAAATGTCTTAATATTTGTGATCCTAGTTGTCAAGTGTCTTAATATTTGTGATCCTAGTTGTCAAGTGTCTTAATATTTGTGATCCTAGTTGTCAAATGTCTTAATATTTGTGATCCTAGTTGTCAAATGTCTTAATATTTGTGATCCTAGTTGTCAAATGTCTTAATATTTGTGATCCTAGTTGTCAAATGTCTTAATATTTGTGATCCTAGTTGTCAAATGTCTTAATATTTGTGATCCTAGTTGTCAAATGTCTTAATATTTGTGATCCTAGTTGTCAAATGTCTTAATATTTGTGATCCTAGTTGTCAAATGTCTTAATATTTGTGATCCTAGTTGTCAAATGTCTTAATATTTGTGATCCTAGTTGTCAAATGTCTTAATATTTGTGATCCTAGTTGTCAAGTGTCTTAATATTTGTGATCCTAGTTGTCAAATGTCTTAATATTTGTGATCCTAGTTGTCAAATGTCTTAATATTTGTGATCCTAGTTGTCAAGTGTCTTAATATTTGTGATCCTAGTTGTCAAATGTCTTAATATTTGTGATCCTAGTTGTCAAATGTCTTAATATTTGTGATCCTAGTTGTCAAGTGTCTTAATATTTGTGATCCTAGTTGTCAAATGTCTTAATATTTGTGATCCTAGTTGTCAAATGTCTTAATATTTGTGATCCTAGTTGTCAAATGTCTTAATATTTGTGATCCTAGTTGTCAAGTGTCTTAATATTTGTGATCCTAGTTGTCAAGTGTCTTAATATTTGTGATCCTAGTTGTCAAATGTCTTAATATTTGTGATCCTAGTTGTCAAATGTCTTAATATTTGTGATCCTAGTTGTCAAATGTCTTAATATTTGTGATCCTAGTTGTCAAATGTCTTAATATTTGTGATCCTAGTTGTCAAATGTCTTAATATTTGTGATCCTAGTTGTCAAATGTCTTAATATTTGTGATCCTAGTTGTCAAGTGTCTTAATATTTGTGATCCTAGTTGTCAAATGTCTTAATATTTGTGATCCTAGTTGTCAAATGTCTTAATATTTGTGATCCTAGTTGTCAAATGTCTTAATATTTGTGATCCTAGTTGTCAAGTGTCTTAATATTTGTGATCCTAGTTGTCAAGTGTCTTAATATTTGTGATCCTAGTTGTCAAATGTCTTAATATTTGTGATCCTAGTTGTCAAATGTCTTAATATTTGTGATCCTAGTTGTCAAATGTCTTAATATTTGTGATCCTAGTTGTCAAATGTCTTAATATTTGTGATCCTAGTTGTCAAATGTCTTAATATTTGTGATCCTAGTTGTCAAATGTCTTAATATTTGTGATCCTAGTTGTCAAGTGACGTAATATTTGTGATCCTAGTTGTCAAATGTCTTAATATTTGTGATCCTAGTTGTCAAATGTCTTAATATTTGTGATCCTAGTTGTCAAATGTCTTAATATTTGTGATCCTAGTTGTCAAATGTCGTAATATTTGTGATCCTAGTTGTCAAATGTCGTAATATTTGTGATCGTTGTTGCAATGCTAATTTTGACTCAAACACAATTTCAATGTTTACTGAAGTGATGTCTGTTCGAAAAGTTTAGATTATGGGATCTGCCTTTAAGCTCATTTTGCCAAAAGGTTGAGGATTCGAATGTGGAGGCAGAAAAACTTAAGAGGGAGTTAAAAGAAAATTTCCCAGACGTATTTTCAGGCGGTTTGGAAAGGTGTACAAAAGCGGTAGCAAAATTTGACGTTAAAGTAAATGAACAGCTAGTGTACAGAAAGAAAAGAAATGTTTCATACGCCGCTATCGAACAGATAGATGGTGAATTAGAAAGACTCGAAAACATGGGTGTCATCGGAAAAATTGATCACAGTGAGTGGGCTGCACCAACGGTTTACATCAAAAAGAAGAGTAAGGAGATTCGGCTTTGCGCTGACTTCGCGACCAAGGCATTACAAGATCACCATTATCCTCTTCCGAGACCTGAAGAGATATTTGCGAAACTGATTGGAGGGAAATATTTTTCTAAAATCGACATCAGTGACGCGTACTTACAAGTTCCAGTCGATGAGGAGTGTTCAAAGCTGCTATGTATTAATACCCATAAGGGATTGTACAAGTTTAACAGACTTCCTTTTGGGGTCAAAGTCGCCCCTGCAATTCTTCAGCAAATTATGGACATTATGTAAAATGGGTTGGATTTCACAGTAGGGTACCTGGACGATGTGTTAACGAAAAGCGCTAGCAAAGAACAACACAAAGCTCATGTAAACCAAGTATTTAAAAGGATCCAGGATTATGGATTTAAAGTAAAACAGGAAAAATGTACATTTTTCATGGAGAAAATAAAATTCTTGGGGCAAATCATCGATAAACATGGAAGAAGGCCGGATCCAGATAGATCGAGTGCAATAAAGAATATGCCTGCTCCAGAAAATATTGCGTCTTTACAAAGTTTCTTAGGTTTGGCAAATTACTACAATGTATTTGTGCCAAATATGCATAAATTAAGGTCGCCTTTAAATGAACAGTTAAGGAAAGCCCAAAAATGGGTCTGGACGCAAGAGTGTGAAGAAGCATTTCGGGAAATTAAAGAGACTTTAACGTCTGACTTGTTTCTGGCACATTATAATCCTAAGCGTGAAATTATAGTTGCAAGCGGTGCCAGCTCCTATGGCATAGGAGCATGCATTTTACATTAAATGGATGATGGAAAAGTGAAACCCATAGCACATTCATCTCGATCACTTTTGCCAGCCGAAAAGAACTACTCACAAATTGAAAAAGAGGCGCTAAGCATTATATTCGCGGTAAAGAAATTTCATTGTTTCCTGCGCGGTAGGCAATTTCTGTTACAAACAGACCACAAACCATTATTAACAATTTTCGGATCGAAAAAGAGACTACCACAACATACGGCGAATAGACTCCAAAGATGGGGTACCATACTTCTGAATTACAATTTTCAAATGGAGTATGTACCATCTAAAACATTTGGTCATGCAGATTGGTTATCGAGGTTAATACCTAAGCAGACAGAACCATTGGAGGATATGGTAATAGCAGCCATTCAAGCGGAAGTTGAAGTAAAAATACGTTATGTGACACAATAAGAGAACTTCTAGTAACGCTTGATGAGATTAAGAGTAAGGCAGAGGTGGACGAATTTATTATACGCAAGAAAGGGTCAACAATAACGAACTTGATGAAGAAATTTATGTCCTGTTATATAGCGACAGGGTCGAAATTCCTGTGACATTACAGAAAAGAATGATCAAGGAATTCCATGTAGGACATCCAGGTATATCAAGACCCAAAGCAAAAACGTTATTAATCCCAGACGGGATATTTTCAAAGGTGGTTGTTATAGCGCTAGTAATTCCAACACAGGTGAGAGAGATGCGACTGCACTTCAACTGCTAGCCGAGTGTCCAGCAGATATACAGTCGCCAACCTGATAGGTCCTGAACTGTCATCTAGGCTTCAGCCTCTGTCCCATCGACGAGATGTTGCATCCCTCTGCCTGTTTTACAAATACTTTAATGGTGAATGCTCTGACGAACTGCAAACACTTGTACCTCCCCGACGTAACTACCCCCGACAAACCCGACAAGCTACTAAGTCTCATCCCTTTACAGTAGAGATCCCTAGGTGCAAGAAAGCCTTTTACTCCAATAGTTTCTTCCCCAGAACTGCGGGTCTTTGGAACTCTCTTCCGGGATTCTGCTTTCCCAACTGCACTGATATGCAGAAGTTCAAGTGTAATGTGAACAAACATCTTTCTACTCATCTCCCTTCATAATGACCCCGCTAATTAAGTCCCTGATAGTAGCCCCCTGCTTCAAAGTGGCACTGTGCCTTGTTTGGGGTGAAAATTAAAAAAAAAAAAAATTACACCGTATAACATGCGTTTCTTTTTCTTGTAAATATTTGTTTACACTGTTTATTGGTTCAATAATTTATTTTATTTTTTTCTTTAACTTCTTTTAGTTTAAAAAAATATATATATTGTGTTTACTCCTAGACATTTTCTTGCACATAACAGACAGAGCAGCAGACAAACAACTTTTCTCCTAAAAATAACAACTCCAAAACCAAACTGCTATCCTTACATCATCATCATCAACGCTCTGATCCCCATCTGGCATCAATTGTGATGGATGGCTCTCGTCTGGGTGAGGCCCCGTGTTTTGACAAGCTTCTGGGTTTGACCTTTACTCCTGATCTGAAATGGAACACGTACATCAAGTCTGTTGCCAAGGTCGCTGGAAAGATGGTGGGAGCCTTCTACCGCTCCAGAAGATATCTCACTATGGATGCAATTCTCTATCTATATAAAAGCCAAGTACGTCCAAGGATGGAATACTGCTGCCATATCTGGGCAGGAGCTGCTAAAGACAGCCTATCCTGCCTTGACAGAGTACAAAATAGACTTCGTGGATTAGTGGGGGATGCCCTTTTCTCTACCCTGCAACCTCTCTCCCACAGAAGAGACGTTGCGAGCCTGTCCTTGTTTTATCGTTATTTCCATGGCAGATGCTCGTCTGAACTCCAATCTCTGGTCCCCCCTCGCCAATCTTTCACAAAAAACACCCGTCTAGCTGAATCCACTGTGAAAAATTTCCCCCACTCTATATCTGTGCCTAAATCAAAACGCAGATTCCATGAACAAAGCTTCTTTCTTAGAACTGCACGCCTGTGGAACTCTGTTCCGTCTGCCTGCTTCCCTCCGGACTACAACTTGGATGTCTTCAAGTCCAATGTTAACAAATTCCTAATGAACCGCCCCCTTAAGTAAACATTTCAGCAAATCTCCTCACTAACGTAATGTACTTGCAATAACCCTTATCCCTGAGTGGCTTCCGGGCCTTGATAAGTGGTGATCACTGTGTAAAAAAAACCCAAAAAAAAAACAAAAAAACTCAATCAGTTTCAGCAAGTTAAAAGGCACACAGACATCTAACACCGGTGCATAACTAAAAGCGTCTCTTCCAAAATGAAATATCGATTGGATTGAATATAGAAATTAGTAAAATGGATCCGAAAAGAACAACTCCTTTTTCTTGTAAACATTTGTTTTATCTGTTCAAATTTTGACTCCTTTTCAGGCATGTAATATCCCTATAAAATGATATCACCCCAAATTCTAGTGAAGACCAATGGTAGCCACCAATGAGAAATCAATGGTAAGCCGTTGTTGCGATAATGCAAATTCACTTGCAAAGGTTATCAAAAGAGATGGTAAGTACTAGAAATCTGGGGAGACTTGTTGTCACTAAGACTTCAGGAAATACCACAAGTGTGGGAGTAATAAATAATAATAATAATAATAATAAAAATAAGAATAATTATATAAATAATAATAATAATAATAATAATAATGATAATAATAATAATAATGATAATAATAATAATAATAATAATAAAAATAAGAATAATTATATAAATAATAATAATAATAATAATAATAATAATGATAATAATAATAATAATAATAATAATAATAATAAAAATAAGAATAATTATATAAATAATAATAATAATAATAATAATAATAATGATAATAATAATAATAATGATAATAAAAATAATAATGATAATAATAATAATAATAATAATAAAAATAAGAATAATTATATAAATAATAATAATAATAATAATAATAATAATAATAATAATGATAATAATAATAATAATGATAATAATAATAATAATAATAATAAAAATAAGAATAATTATATAAATAATAATAATAATAATAATTATAATAATAATAATAATAATGATAATAATGATAATAATAATAATAATAATAATAATAATAAAAATAAGAATAATTATATAAATAATAATAATAATAATAATAATAATAATAATAATAATAATAATGATAATAATAATAATAATGATAATAATAATAATAATAATAATAATAAAAATAAGAATAATTATATAAATAATAATAATAATAATAATAATAACAATAATAATAATAATAATGATAATAATAATAATAATGATAATAAAAATAATAATGATAATAATAATAATAATAATAAAAATAAGAATAATTATATAAATAATAATAATAATAATCATAATAATAATAATAATGATAATAATAATAATAATGATAATAATAATAATAATAATAAAAAAATAAGAATAATTATATAAATAATAATAATAATAATAATAATAATGATAATAATGATAATAATAATAATAATAATAAAAATAAGAATAATTATATAAATAATAATAATAATAATAATAATAATAATAATAATGATAATAATAATAATAATGATAATAATAATAATAATAATAAAAAAAATAAGAATAATTATATAAATAATAATAATAATAATAATAATAATAATGATAATAATAATAATAATGATAATAATAATAATAATAATAATAATAATAATAAAAATAAGAATAATTATATAAATAATAATAATAATAATAAAAATATTAATAATAATAATAATAATAATGATAATAATAATAATAATAATAATAATAAAAATAAGAATAATTATATAAATAATAATAATAATAATAATGATAAAAATAATAAAAATAAGAATAATTATATAAATAATAATAATAATAATAATAATTATAATAATAATAATAAAAATAAGAATAATTATATAAATAATAATAATAATAATAATAATAAAAATAATAAAAATAAGAATAATTATATAAATAATAATAATAATAATAATAAAAATAATGAAAATAACTAAATAATAATAAATAATAATCACATTAATAATAATAATAAAAAATAATGAAAAAATAATAATAAAAATAATAATAAAAATAACAAAATAATAATCACATTAATAATAACAATAATAAAAAATAAAAAATAATAAAATAAATTAATAATAGTAATACTATTACTACTATTAATAAACATAAAATAATAATAGTAATAAAAATAAAAATAATATAAAAATAAGAATAAAAAAAAAAAAAAAAAAAAAAATAATGCTTTGTTTTACTTTGACTTGCAAAAATAATAATAGTAATGATAAGATAAAAATATATTAAAAATAAAAATTATCATCATAATAAAATTATTAATGATAATAACGAAATAATAATAATAAAATAATGAAAAATAATAAGAAATAAAATAAAATTAAAAATAATAAAATGAAAAATAAAATAAAAATAATAATAAATAAAAACAATAATAATGATGATAAAATAATAATAAAAATGAAAATAATAAAAAAAATAAAAAATAAAATGAATAAAATAGTAAAATAATAATAATAATAATAATAATATTAATAAAAATAAAAAATAATAAAATACTACTACTAATAATAATACTAATAATGAAAAAATAAATAAAAATAGTAAAAAAAAAAAAACAAAAAAAAACTTACGGGCGTTTTCAATTCTTTCCTTTTTGCCGTTTGGTTTTCTTCCTCCGCCGTTTTTTCTTTAACAAAACTCGCAAGGAATTGGTTCAAAAGTTGCACCTGAAACCGAGCAGATATTGCAAGCAATAGTTGAAAAGGCGGACGTACATGAGTGACCCCCCCCCTTACCAAATAAGCACCGGCTAAAATATTGAACGCAGCGCATTCTACGGACCGTTCGTTAAACGAAAAATGTATATGTGTGTGCACGGTCCCATTTTACTTATGTTTAAAAAAAATAAAAAATAAAAAAATAAATAAATAAAAAAAAAGAAAAAAAAAGGAAATTATTGTTAGAATTTTTTTATATGAGCTGTTTGTTAGGGTTCGAATTAGTAGGTATGGAAGTTTTATGTAAATAGCATTATTTGTTAGGGTTAGAGTTAGTAGGTATGGAAGCTTTATGTAAATAGCATTATCTGTTAGGATTAGGGTTAGAGTTAGTAGGTATGGAAGTTTTATGTAAATAGCATTATTTGTTAGGGTTAGAGTTAGTAGGTATGGAAGTTTTATGTAAATAGCATTATTTGTTAAGATTAGGGTTAGAGTAAGTAGGTATGGAAGTTTTATGTAAACAGCATTATTTGTTAGGGTTAGAGTTAGTAGGTATGAAAGTTTTATGTAAATAGCATTATCTGCTAGAATTAGGGTTAGAGTTAGTAGGTATGGAAGATTTATGTAAATAGCATTATTTGTTAGGATTAGGGTTAGAGTTAGTAGGTATAGAAGTTTTATGTAAATAGCATTATCTGTTAGGATTAGGGTTAGAGTTAGTAGGTATGGAAGTTTTATGTAAACAGCATTGTTTGTAAGGGTTAGATTTAGTAGGTATGGAAGTTTTATGTAAATAGCATTATTTGTTAGGATTAGGGTTAGAGTTAGTAGGTATAGAAGTTTTATGTAAATAGCATTATCTGTTAGGGTTAGAGTTAGTAGGTATGGAAGTTTTATGTAAATAGCATTATTTGTTAGGGTTAGAGTTAGTAGTATGGGAGTTTTATGTAAATTGCATTATTTGTTAGAATTAGGGTAAGAGTTAGTAGGTATGGAAGTTTTATGTAAACAGCATTATTGTTAGGGTAGAGTTAATAGGTATGGAAGCTTTATGTAAACAGCATTATTTGTTAGGATTAGGGTTAGAGTTAGTAGGTATGGAAGTTTTATGTAAACAGCATTATTGTAAGGGTAGAGTTAATAGGTATGGAAGCTTTATGTAAACAGCATTATTTGTTAGGATTAGGGTTAGAGTTAGTAGGTATGGAAGTTTTATGTAAATAGCATTATTTGTTAGGGTTCGATTTAGTAGGTATGGCAGCTTTATGTAAATAGCATTATCTGTTAGAGTTTGGATAAGGTTAGTAGGTATGGAAGTTTTATGTGAATAGCTTTATTTGTTAGGGTAAGGGTTAGAGTTAGTAGGTATGGACGTTTTATGTAAATAGCATTATCTGTTAGGATTAGGGTTAGAGTGAGAAGGTATGGAAGTTTTATGTAAATAGCATTATTTGTTAGGATTAGGGTTAGAGTTAGTAGGTATGGAAGATTTATGTAAATAGCATTATTTGTTAGGATTAGGGTTAGAGTTAGTAGGTATGGAAGATTTATGTAAATAGCATTATTTGTTAGGATAAGGGTTAGAGTTAGTAGGTATGGAAGATTTATGTAAATAGCATTATTTGTTAGGATTAGGTTTAGAGTTAGTAGGTATGGAAGATTTATGTAAATAGCATTATTTGTTAGGATTAGGGTTAGAGTTAGTAGGTATGGAAGATTTATGTAAATAGCATTATTTGTTAGGATAAGGGTTAGAGTTAGTAGGTATGGAAGATTTATGTAAATAGCATTATTTGTTAGGATTAGGGTTAGAGTTAGTAGGTATGGAAGATTTATGTAAATAGCATTATTTGTTAGGATAAGGGTTAGAGTTAGTAGGTATGGAAGATTTATGTAAATAGCATTATTTGTTAGGATTAGGGTTAGAGTTAGTAGGTATGGAAGATTTATGTAAATAGCATTATTTGTTAGGATAAGGGTTAGAGTTAGTAGGTATGGAAGATTTATGTAAATAGCATTATTTGTTAGGATTAGGGTTAGAGTTAGTAGGTATGGAAGATTTATGTAAATAGCATTATTTGTTAGGATAAGGGTTAGAGTTAGTAGGTATGGAAGATTTATGTAAATAGCATTATTTGTTAGGATAAGGGTTAGAGTTAGTAGGTATGGAAGATTTATGTAAATAGCATTATTTGTTAGGATTAGGGTTAGAGTGAGAAGGTATGGAAGATTTATGTAACTAGCATTATTTGTTAGGATTAGGGTTAGAGTTAGTAGGTATGGAAGATTTATGTAAATAGCATTATTTGTTAGGATTAGGGTTAGAGTTAGTAGGTATGGAAGATTTATGTAACTAGCATTATTTGTTAGGATTAGGGTTAGAGTTAGTAGGTATGGAAGATTTATGTAACTAGCATTATTTGTTAGGATAAGGGTTAGAGTTAGTAGGTATGGAAGATTTATGTAAATAGCATTATTTGTTAGGATTAGGGTTAGAGTGAGAAGGTATGGAAGATTTATGTAACTAGCATTATTTGTTAGGATTAGGGTTAGAGTTAGTAGGTATGGAAGATTTATGTAAATAGCATTATTTGTTAGGATTAGGGTTAGAGTTAGTAGGTATGGAAGATTTATGTAACTAGCATTATTTGTTAGGATTAGGGTTAGAGTTAGTAGGTATGGAAGATTTATGTAAATAGCATTATTTGTTAGGATAAGGGTTAGAGTTAGTAGGTATGGAAGATTTATGTAAATAGCATTATTTGTTAGGATTAGGGTTAGAGTTAGTAGGTATGGAAGATTTATGTAAATAGCATTATTTGTTAGGATAAGGGTTAGAGTTAGTAGGTATGGAAGATTTATGTAAATAGCATTATTTGTTAGGATTAGGGTTAGAGTTAGTAGGTATGGAAGATTTATGTAAATAGCATTATTTGTTAGGATAAGGGTTAGAGTTAGTAGGTATGGAAGATTTATGTAAATAGCATTATTTGTTAGGATTAGGGTTAGAGTTAGTAGGTATGGAAGATTTATGTAAATAGCATTATTTGTTAGGATAAGGGTTAGAGTTAGTAGGTATGGAAGATTTATGTAAATAGCATTATTTGTTAGGATTAGGGTTAGAGTTAGTAGGTATGGAAGATTTATGTAAATAGCATTATTTGTTAGGATAAGGGTTAGAGTTAGTAGGTATGGAAGATTTATGTAAATAGCATTATTTGTTAGGATAAGGGTTAGAGTTAGTAGGTATGGAAGATTTATGTAAATAGCATTATTTGTTAGGATTAGGGTTAGAGTGAGAAGGTATGGAAGATTTATGTAACTAGCATTATTTGTTAGGATTAGGGTTAGAGTTAGTAGGTATGGAAGATTTATGTAAATAGCATTATTTGTTAGGATTAGGGTTAGAGTTAGTAGGTATGGAAGATTTATGTAACTAGCATTATTTGTTAGGATTAGGGTTAGAGTTAGTAGGTATGGAAGATTTATGTAACTAGCATTATTTGTTAGGATAAGGGTTAGAGTTAGTAGGTATGGAAGATTTATGTAAATAGCATTATTTGTTAGGATTAGGGTTAGAGTGAGAAGGTATGGAAGATTTATGTAACTAGCATTATTTGTTAGGATTAGGGTTAGAGTTAGTAGGTATGGAAGATTTATGTAAATAGCATTATTTGTTAGGATTAGGGTTAGAGTTAGTAGGTATGGAAGATTTATGTAACTAGCATTATTTGTTAGGATTAGGGTTAGAGTTAGTAGGTATGGAAGATTTATGTAAATAGCATTATTTGTTAGGATAAGGGTTAGAGTTAGTAGGTATGGAAGATTTATGTAAATAGCATTATTTGTTAGGATTAGGGTTAGAGTTAGTAGGTATGGAAGATTTATGTAAATAGCATTATTTGTTAGGATAAGGGTTAGAGTTAGTAGGTATGGAAGATTTATGTAAATAGCATTATTTGTTAGGATAAGGGTTAGAGTTAGTAGGTATGGAAGATTTATGTAAATAGCATTATTTGTTAGGATAAGGGTTAGAGTTAGTACGTATGGAAGATTTATGTAAATAGCATTATTTGTTAGGATTAGGGTTAGAGTTAGTAGGTATGGAAGATTTATGTAAATAGCATTATTTGTTAGGATTAGGGTTAGAGTTAGTAGGTATGGAAGATTTATGTAAATAGCATTATTTGTTAGGATAAGGGTTAGAGTTAGTAGGTATGGAAGATTTATGTAAATAGCATTATTTGTTAGGATTAGGGTTAGAGTTAGTAGGTATGGAAGATTTATGTAAATAGCATTATTTGTTAGGATTAGGGTTAGAGTTAGTAGGTATGGAAGATTTATGTAAATAGCATTATTTGTTAGGATTAGGGTTAGAGTTAGTAGGTATGGAAGATTTATGTAAATAGCATTATTTGTTAGGATAAGGGTTAGAGTTAGTAGGTATGGAAGATTTATGTAAATAGCATTATTTGTTAGGATAAGGGTTAGAGTTAGTAGGTATGGAAGATTTATGTAAATAGCATTATTTGTTAGGATAAGGGTTAGAGTTAGTAGGTATGGAAGATTTATGTAAATAGCATTATTTGTTAGGATAAGGGTTAGAGTTAGTAGGTATGGAAGATTTATGTAAATAGCATTATTTGTTAGGATTAGGGTTAGAGTTAGTAGGTATGGAAGATTTATGTAAATAGCATTATTTGTTAGGATTAGGGTTAGAGTTAGTAGGTATGGAAGATTTATGTAATTAGCATTATTTGTTAGGATAAGGGTTAGAGTTAGTAGGTATGGAAGATTTATGTAAATAGCATTATTTGTTAGGATTAGGGTTAGAGTTAGTAGGTATGGAAGATTTATGTAAAGAGCTTTTTTTGTTAGGGTTAGAGTTAGTAGGGATGGAAGTTTTTTTTAATAGCATTATTGGTTAGGATTAGGGTTTGCATTAGTAGGTATGGAAGTTTTACGGAAATTGCATTATTTTTTTTAGGGTTAGAGTTAGTAGGTATGTAAGTTTTGTATAAATAGCTTTATTTGTTGGGGTTAGGGTTAGAGTTAGTAGATATGGAAGTTTTATGTAAATAGCATTATTTGTTAGGGTTAGAGTTAGTAGGTATGGAAGTTTTTTGTGAATTGCTTTATTTGTTAGGATTAGGGTTAGAGTTAGTAGGTATGGAAGTTTATGTAAACAACATTATCTGTTAGGATAAGGATTAGAGTTAATAGGTATGGAAGCTTTATATAAATATCTTTATTTGTTAGAGTTAGTAGGTATGGAAGTTTTATGTAAACAGCATAATTTTTAGTGTTAGATTTAGTAGGTATGGAAGCTTTATGTAAACAGTATTATTTGTTAGGGTTAGAGTTAGTAGGTATGGAAGTTTTATGTAAATAGCATTATTTGTGAAGATTATGAGAATAGGAGAAGTTTGGGTGAAACCGCCTAATGCCCGATGCACAGCGCAGTGGGGGAGAGGAGTGACAACAGGAGTGCAATCCCCCAACAACTTAAGTGTCAATGGAATGCCACGACATGTTTTAGATTTAAGGCGTGTGGTCCATTTTGGTGATGAGGATGGTGGTACTGAGCCAGTGAGTGATGAAGATGAACCGGTGCCGATGCAGAGACCGCAAAGAGAACGCAATGCACCGATCTGGACACCGGATTATGAGATGTGAATGATCTTTAATGATCATGGGGGCGTGTAGTAAAAAAAAAAAATTCTAAGTCCAAACAAAAGGGGATGAAGGTATAGGTAGATGCGAATCCTATAGACCAAGGCAAGTCAACGTGTATTCAATTGAAAATTTCTAAGTCCAAACAAGAGGGGACGTAGGTATAGGTAGATGAGAATCCTATAGACAAAGCCAAGTCAACGTGTATTCAATTGAAAATTTCTAAGTCCAAACAAGAGGGGATGTAGGTATAGGTAGATGAGAATCCTATAGACAAAGCCAAGTCAACGTGTATTCAATTGAAAATTTCTAAGTCCAAACAAGAGGGGACGTAGGTATAGGTAGATGAGAATCCTATAGACAAAGCCAAGTCAACGTGTATTCAATTGAAAATTTCTAAGTCCAAACAAGAGGGGACGTAGGTATAGGTAGATGAGAATCCTATAGACCAATGCAAGTCAACGTGTATTCAATTGAAAATTTCTAAGTCCAAACAAGAGGGGATGAAGGTATAGGTAGATGAGAATCCTATAGACCAAGGCAAGTCAACGTGTATTCAATTGAAAATTTCTAAGTCCAAACAAGAGGGGATGAAGGTATAGGTAGAGGAGAATCCTATAGACCAAGGCAAGTCAACGTGTATTCAATTGAAAATTTTTAAGTCCAAACAAGAGGGGATGAAGGTATAGGTAGATGACAATCCTATAGACCAAGGCAAGTCAACGTGTATTCAATTGAAAATTTCTAAGTCCAAACAAGAGGGGATGAAGGTATAGGTAGAGGAGAATCCTATAGACCAAGGCAAGTCAACGTGTATTCACTTGAAAATTTCTAAGTCCAAACAAAAGGGGATGTAGGTATAGGTAGATGAGAATCCTATAGACAAAGCCAAGTCAACGTGTATTCAATTGAAAATTTCTAAGTCCAAACAAGAGGGGATGTAGGTATAGGTAGATGAGAATCCTATAGACCAATGCAAGTCAACGTGTATTCAATTGAAAATTTCTAAGTCCAAACAAGAGGGGATGTAGGTATAGGTAGATGAGAATCCAATAGACCAAGGCAAGTCAACGTGTATTCAATTGAAAATTTCTAAGTCCAAACAAGAGGGGATGTGGGTATAGGTAGATGAGGATCCTATAGACCAAGGCAAGTCAACGTGTATTCAATTGAAAAATTCTAAGTCCAAACAAGAGGGGATGAAGGTATAGGTAGATGAGAATCCTATAGACCAAGGCATCTCAGAGTGTATTCAATTGAAAATTTCTAAGTCCAAATAAAAGGGGATGTAGGTATAGGTAGATGAGAATCCTATAGACCAAGGCAAGTCAACGTGTATTCAATGTAAAATTTCTAAGTCCAAACAAGAGGGGATGTTGGTATAGGTAGATGAGAATCCTATAGACCAAGGCAAGTCAACGTGTATTCAATTGAAAATTTCTAAGTCCAAACAAGAGGGGATGTAGGTATAGGTTGATGACAATCCTATAGACCAAGGCAAGTCAACGTGTATTCAATTGAAAATTTCTAAGTCCAAACAAGAGGGGATGTGGGTATAGGTTGATGACAATCCTATAGACCAAGGTAAGACAACGTGTATTCAATGTAAAATTTCTAAGTCCAAACAAGAGGGGATGTAGATATAGGTAGATGAGAATCCTATAGACCAATGCAAGTCAACATGTATTCAATGTAAAATTTCTAAGTCCAAACAAGAGGGGATGTGGGTATAGGTAGATGAGAATCCTATAGACCAAGGCAAGTCAACGTGTATTCAATTGAAAATTTCTAAGTCCAAACAAGAGGGGATGTAGATATAGGTAGATGAGAATCCTATAGACCAATGCAAGTCAACATGTATTCAATGTAAAATTTCTAAGTCCAAACAAGAGGGGATGTGGGTATAGGTAGATGAGAATCCTATAGACCAAGGCAAGTCAACGTGTATTCACTTGAAAATTTCTAAGTCCAAACAAAAGGGGATGTAGATATAGGTAGATGAGAATCCTATAGACCAAGGCAAGTCAACGTGTATTCAATTGAAAATTTCTAAGTCCAAACAAGAGGGGATGAAGGTATAGGTAGATGAGAATCCTATAGAACAAGTCATATCAGACTGTATTCAATTGAAAATTTCTAAGTCCAAATAAAAGGGGATGTAGGTATAGGTAGATGAGAATCCTATAGACCAAGGCAAGTCAACGTGTATTCAATTGAAAATTTCTAAGTCCAAACAAGAGGGGATGTGGGTATAGGTAGATGAGAATCCTATAGACCAAGGCAAGTCAACGTGTATTCAATTGAAAATTTCTAAGTCCAAACAAGAGGGGATGTAGGTATAGGTAGATGAGAATCCTATAGACCAATGCAAGTCAACGTGTATTCAATTGAAAATTTCTAAGTCCAAACAAGAGGGGATGTAGGTATAGGTAGATGAGAATCCAATAGACCAAGGCAAGTCAACGTGTATTCAATTGAAAATTTCTAAGTCCAAACAAGAGGGAATGTGGGTATAGGTAGATGAGGATCCTATAGACCAAGGCAAGTCAACGTGTATTCAATTGAAAAATTCTAAGTCCAAACAAGAGGGGATGAAGGTATAGGTAGATGAGAATCCTATAGACCAAGGCATCTCAGAGTGTATTCAATTGAAAATTTCTAAGTCCAAATAAAAGGGGATGTAGGTATAGGTAGATGAGAATCCTATAGACCAAGGCAAGTCAACGTGTATTCAATTGAAAAATTCTAAGTCCAAACAAGAGGGGGTGGGGGTATAGGTAGATGAGAATCCTATAGACCAAGGCAAGTCAACGTGTATTCAATTGAAAATTTCTAAGTCCAAACAAGAGGGGATGTAGGTATAGGTAGATGAGAATCCTATAGACCAATGCAAGTCAACGTGTATTCAATTGAAAATTTCTAAGTCCAAACAAGAGGGGATGTAGGTATAGGTAGATGAGAATCCAATAGACCAAGGCAAGTCAACGTGTATTCAATTGAAAATTTCTAAGTCCAAACAAGAGGGAATGTGGGTATAGGTAGATGAGGATCCTATAGACCAAGGCAAGTCAACGTGTATTCAATTGAAAAATTCTAAGTCCAAACAAGAGGGGATGAAGGTATAGGTAGATGAGAATCCTATAGACCAAGGCATCTCAGAGTGTATTCAATTGAAAATTTCTAAGTCCAAATAAAAGGGGATGTAGGTATAGGTAGATGAGAATCCTATAGACCAAGGCAAGTCAACGTGTATTCACTTGAAAATTTCTAAGTCCAAATAAAAGGGGATGTAGGTATAGGTTGATGACAATCCTATAGACCAAGGCAAGTCAACGTGTATTCAATGTAAAATTTCTAAGTCCAAACAAGAGGGGATGTAGATATAGGTAGATGAGAATCCTATAGACCAATGCAAGTCAACATGTATTCAATGTAAAATTTCTAAGTCCAAACAAGAGGGGATGTGGGTATAGGTAGATGAGAATCCTATAGACCAAGGCAAGTCAACGTGTATTCAATTGAAAATTTCTAAGTCCAAACAAGAGGGGATGAAGGTATAGGTAGAGGAGAATCCTATAGACCAAGGCAAGTCAACGTGTATTCAATTGAAAATTTTTAAGTCCAAACAAGAGGGGATGAAGGTATAGGTAGATGACAATCCTATAGACCAAGGCAAGTCAACGTGTATTCAATTGAAAATTTCTAAGTCCAAACAAGAGGGGATGTAGGTATAGGTAGATGAGAATCCAATAGACCAAGGCAAGTCAACGTGTATTCAATTGAAAATTTCTAAGTCCAAACAAGAGGGGATGTGGGTATAGGTAGATGAGGATCCTATAGACCAAGGCAAGTCAACGTGTATTCAATTGAAAAATTCTAAGTCCAAACAAGAGGGGATGAAGGTATAGGTAGATGAGAATCCTATAGACCAAGGCATCTCAGAGTGTATTCAATTGAAAATTTCTAAGTCCAAATAAAAGGGGATGTAGGTATAGGTAGATGAGAATCCTATAGACCAAGGCAAGTCAACGTGTATTCAATGTAAAATTTCTAAGTCCAAACAAGAGGGGATGTTGGTATAGGTAGATGAGAATCCTATAGACCAAGGCAAGTCAACGTGTATTCAATTGAAAATTTCTAAGTCCAAACAAGAGGGGATGTAGGTATAGGTTGATGACAATCCTATAGACCAAGGCAAGTCAACGTGTATTCAATTGAAAATTTCTAAGTCCAAACAAGAGGGGATGTGGGTATAGGTTGATGACAATCCTATAGACCAAGGCAAGTCAACGTGTATTCAATGTAAAATTTCTAAGTCCAAACAAGAGGGGATGTAGATATAGGTAGATGAGAATCCTATAGACCAATGCAAGTCAACATGTATTCAATGTAAAATTTCTAAGTCCAAACAAGAGGGGATGTGGGTATAGGTAGATGAGAATCCTATAGACCAAGGCAAGTCAACGTGTATTCAATTGAAAATTTCTAAGTCCAAACAAGAGGGGATGTAGATATAGGTAGATGAGAATCCTATAGACCAATGCAAGTCAACATGTATTCAATGTAAAATTTCTAAGTCCAAACAAGAGGGGATGTGGGTATAGGTAGATGAGAATCCTATAGACCAAGGCAAGTCAACGTGTATTCACTTGAAAATTTCTAAGTCCAAACAAAAGGGGATGTAGATATAGGTAGATGAGAATCCTATAGACCAAGGCAAGTCAACGTGTATTCAATTGAAAATTTCTAAGTCCAAACAAGAGGGGATGAAGGTATAGGTAGAGGAGAATCCTATAGACAAAGCCAAGTCAACGTGTATTCAATTGAAAATTTCTAAGTCCAAACAAAAGGGGATGTAGGTATAGGTAGATGAGAATCCTATAGACAAAGCCAAGTCAACGTGTATTCAATTGAAAATTTCTAAGTCCAAACAAGAGGGGATGTAGGTATAGGTAGATGAGAATCCTATAGACCAATGCAAGTCAACGTGTATTCAATTGAAAATTTCTAAGTCCAAACAAGAGGGGATGTAGGTATAGGTAGATGAGAATCCAATAGACCAAGGCAAGTCAACGTGTATTCAATTGAAAATTTCTAAGTCCAAACAAGAGGGGATGTGGGTATAGGTAGATGAGGATCCTATAGACCAAGGCAAGTCAACGTGTATTCAATTGAAAAATTCTAAGTCCAAACAAGAGGGGATGAAGGTATAGGTAGATGAGAATCCTATAGACCAAGGCATCTCAGAGTGTATTCAATTGAAAATTTCTAAGTCCAAATAAAAGGGGATGTAGGTATAGGTAGATGAGAATCCTATAGACCAAGGCAAGTCAACGTGTATTCAATGTAAAATTTCTAAGTCCAAACAAGAGGGGATGTTGGTATAGGTAGATGAGAATCCTATAGACCAAGGCAAGTCAACGTGTATTCAATTGAAAATTTCTAAGTCCAAACAAGAGGGGATGTAGGTATAGGTTGATGACAATCCTATAGACCAAGGCAAGTCAACGTGTATTCAATTGAAAATTTCTAAGTCCAAACAAGAGGGGATGTAGATATAGGTAGATGAGAATCCTATAGACCAATGCAAGTCAACATGTATTCAATGTAAAATTTCTAAGTCCAAACAAGAGGGGATGTGGGTATAGGTAGATGAGAATCCTATAGACCAAGTCAAGTCAACGTGTATTCAATTGAAAATTTCTAAGTCCAAACAAGAGGGGATGTAGATATAGGTAGATGAGAATCCTATAGACCAATGCAAGTCAACATGTATTCAATGTAAAATTTCTAAGTCCAAACAAGAGGGGATGTGGGTATAGGTAGATGAGAATCCTATAGACCAAGGCAAGTCAACGTGTATTCACTTGAAAATTTCTAAGTCCAAACAAAAGGGGATGTAGATATAGGTAGATGAGAATCCTATAGACCAAGGCAAGTCAACGTGTATTCAATTGAAAATTTCTAAGTCCAAACAAGAGGGGATGAAGGTATAGGTAGATGAGAATCCTATAGAACAAGTCATATCAGACTGTATTCAATTGAAAATTTCTAAGTCCAAACAAGAGGGGATGTGGGTATAGGTAGATGAGAATCCTATAGACCAAGGCAAGTCAACGTGTATTCACTTGAAAATTTCTAAGTCCAAACAAAAGGGGATGTAGATATAGGTAGATGAGAATCCTATAGACCAAGGCAAGTCAACGTGTATTCAATTGAAAATTTCTAAGTCCAAACAAGAGGGGATGAAGGTATAGGTAGATGAGAATCCTATAGAACAAGTCATATCAGACTGTATTCAATTGAAAATTTCTAAGTCCAAACAAGAGGGGATGTGGGTATAGGTAGATGAGAATCCTATAGACCAAGGCAAGTCAACGTGTATTCAATTGAAAATTTCTAAGTCCAAACAAGAGGGGATGTGGGTATAGGTAGATGAGAATCCTATAGACCAAGGCAAGTCAACGTGTATTCAATTGAAAATTTCTAAGTCCAAACAAGAGGGGATGTAGGTATAGGTAGATGAGAATCCTATAGACCAATGCAAGTCAACGTGTATTCAATTGAAAATTTCTAAGTCCAAACAAGAGGGGATGTAGGTATAGGTAGATGAGAATCCAATAGACCAAGGCAAGTCAACGTGTATTCAATTGAAAATTTCTAAGTCCAAACAAGAGGGAATGTGGGTATAGGTAGATGAGGATCCTATAGACCAAGGCAAGTCAACGTGTATTCAATTGAAAAATTCTAAGTCCAAACAAGAGGGGATGAAGGTATAGGTAGATGAGAATCCTATAGACCAAGGCATCTCAGAGTGTATTCAATTGAAAATTTCTAAGTCCAAATAAAAGGGGATGTAGGTATAGGTAGATGAGAATCCTATAGACCAAGGCAAGTCAACGTGTATTCAATTGAAAAATTCCAAGTCCAAACAAGAGGGGATGAAGGTATAGGTAGATGAGAATCCTATAGACCAAGGCATCTCAGAGTGTATTCAATTGAAAATTTCTAAGTCCAAATAAAAGGGGATGTAGGTATAGGTAGATGAGAATCCTATAGACCAAGGCAAGTCAACGTGTATTCACTTGAAAATTTCTAAGTCCAAACAAGAGGGGATGTGGGTATAGGTAGATGAGAATCCTATAGACCAAGGCAAGTCAACGTGTATTCAATTGAAAATTTCTAAGTCCAAACAAGAGGGGATGTAGGTATAGGTAGATGAGAATCCTATAGACCAATGCAAGTCAACGTGTATTCAATTGAAAATTTCTAAGTCCAAACAATGTAGGGGATGTAGGTATAGGTAGATGAGAATCCAATAGACCAAGGCAAGTCAACGTGTATTCAATGTAACATTTCTAAGTCCAAACAAGAGGGGATGTTGGTATAGGTAGATGAGAATCCTATAGACCAAGGCAAGTCAACGTGTATTCAATTGAAAATTTCTAAGTCCAAACAAGAGGGGATGTGGGTATAGGTTGATGACAATCCTATAGACCAAGGCAAGTCAACGTGTATTCAATGTAAAATTTCTAAGTCCAAACAAGAGGGGATGTAGATATAGGTAGATGAGAATCCTATAGACCAATGCAAGTCAACATGTATTCAATGTAAAATTTCTAAGTCCAAACAAGAGGGGATGTGGGTATAGGTAGATGAGAATCCTATAGACCAATGCAAGTCAACATGTATTCAATGTAAAATTTCTAAGTCCAAACAAGAGGGGATGTAGGTATAGGTAGATGAGAATCCTATAGACCAATGCAAGTCAACGTGTATTCAATTGAAAATTTCTAAGTCCAAACAAGAGGGGATGTAGGTATAGGTAGATGAGAATCCAATAGACCAAGGCAAGTCAACGTGTATTCAATTGAAAATTTCTAAGTCCAAACAAGAGGGAATGTGGGTATAGGTAGATGAGGATCCTATAGACCAAGGCAAGTCAACGTGTATTCAATTGAAAAATTCTAAGTCCAAACAAGAGGGGATGAAGGTATAGGTAGATGAGAATCCTATAGACCAAGGCATCTCAGAGTGTATTCAATTGAAAATTTCTAAGTCCAAATAAAAGGGGATGTAGGTATAGGTAGATGAGAATCCTATAGACCAAGGCAAGTCAACGTGTATTCACTTGAAAATTTCTAAGTCCAAATAAAAGGGGATGTAGGTATAGGTTGATGACAATCCTATAGACCAAGGCAAGTCAACGTGTATTCAATTGAAAATTTCTAAGTCCAAACAAGAGGGGATGAAGGTATAGGTAGATGAGAATCCTATAGAACAAGTCATATCAGACTGTATTCAATTGAAAATTTCTAAGTCCAAACAAGAGGGGATGTGGGTATAGGTAGATGAGAATCCTATAGACCAAGGCAAGTCAACGTGTATTCAATTGAAAATTTCTAAGTCCAAACAAGAGGGGATGTGGGTATAGGTAGATGAGAATCCTATAGACCAAGGCAAGTCAACGTGTATTCAATTGAAAATTTCTAAGTCCAAACAAGAGGGGATGTAGGTATAGGTAGATGAGAATCCTATAGACCAATGCAAGTCAACGTGTATTCAATTGAAAATTTCTAAGTCCAAACAAGAGGGGATGTAGGTATAGGTAGATGAGAATCCAATAGACCAAGGCAAGTCAACGTGTATTCAATTGAAAATTTCTAAGTCCAAACAAGAGGGAATGTGGGTATAGGTAGATGAGGATCCTATAGACCAAGGCAAGTCAACGTGTATTCAATTGAAAAATTCTAAGTCCAAACAAGAGGGGATGAAGGTATAGGTAGATGAGAATCCTATAGACCAAGGCATCTCAGAGTGTATTCAATTGAAAATTTCTAAGTCCAAATAAAAGGGGATGTAGGTATAGGTAGATGAGAATCCTATAGACCAAGGCAAGTCAACGTGTATTCAATTGAAAAATTCCAAGTCCAAACAAGAGGGGATGAAGGTATAGGTAGATGAGAATCCTATAGACCAAGGCATCTCAGAGTGTATTCAATTGAAAATTTCTAAGTCCAAATAAAAGGGGATGTAGGTATAGGTAGATGAGAATCCTATAGACCAAGGCAAGTCAACGTGTATTCACTTGAAAATTTCTAAGTCCAAACAAGAGGGGATGTGGGTATAGGTAGATGAGAATCCTATAGACCAAGGCAAGTCAACGTGTATTCAATTGAAAATTTCTAAGTCCAAACAAGAGGGGATGTAGGTATAGGTAGATGAGAATCCTATAGACCAATGCAAGTCAACGTGTATTCAATTGAAAATTTCTAAGTCCAAACAATGTAGGGGATGTAGGTATAGGTAGATGAGAATCCAATAGACCAAGGCAAGTCAACGTGTATTCAATGTAACATTTCTAAGTCCAAACAAGAGGGGATGTTGGTATAGGTAGATGAGAATCCTATAGACCAAGGCAAGTCAACGTGTATTCAATTGAAAATTTCTAAGTCCAAACAAGAGGGGATGTGGGTATAGGTTGATGACAATCCTATAGACCAAGGCAAGTCAACGTGTATTCAATGTAAAATTTCTAAGTCCAAACAAGAGGGGATGTAGATATAGGTAGATGAGAATCCTATAGACCAATGCAAGTCAACATGTATTCAATGTAAAATTTCTAAGTCCAAACAAGAGGGGATGTGGGTATAGGTAGATGAGAATCCTATAGACCAATGCAAGTCAACATGTATTCAATGTAAAATTTCTAAGTCCAAACAAGAGGGGATGTAGGTATAGGTAGATGAGAATCCTATAGACCAATGCAAGTCAACGTGTATTCAATTGAAAATTTCTAAGTCCAAACAAGAGGGGATGTAGGTATAGGTAGATGAGAATCCAATAGACCAAGGCAAGTCAACGTGTATTCAATTGAAAATTTCTAAGTCCAAACAAGAGGGAATGTGGGTATAGGTAGATGAGGATCCTATAGACCAAGGCAAGTCAACGTGTATTCAATTGAAAAATTCTAAGTCCAAACAAGAGGGGATGAAGGTATAGGTAGATGAGAATCCTATAGACCAAGGCATCTCAGAGTGTATTCAATTGAAAATTTCTAAGTCCAAATAAAAGGGGATGTAGGTATAGGTAGATGAGAATCCTATAGACCAAGGCAAGTCAACGTGTATTCACTTGAAAATTTCTAAGTCCAAATAAAAGGGGATGTAGGTATAGGTTGATGACAATCCTATAGACCAAGGCAAGTCAACGTGTATTCAATGTAAAATTTCTAAGTCCAAACAAGAGGGGATGTAGATATAGGTAGATGAGAATCCTATAGACCAATGCAAGTCAACATGTATTCAATGTAAAATTTCTAAGTCCAAACAAGAGGGGATGTGGGTATAGGTAGATGAGAATCCTATAGACCAAGGCAAGTCAACGTGTATTCAATTGAAAATTTCTAAGTCCAAACAAGAGGGGATGTAGGTATAGGTAGAGGAGAATCCTATAGACCAAGGCAAGTCAACGTGTATTCAATTGAAAATTTTTAAGTCCAAACAAGAGGGGATGAAGGTATAGGTAGATGACAATCCAATAGACCAAGGCAAGTCAACGTGTATTCAATTGAAAAATTCTAAGTCCAAACAAGAGGGGATGAAGGTATAGGTAGATGAGAATCCTATAGACCAAGGCATCTCAGAGTGTATTCAATTGAAAATTTCTAAGTCCAAACAAGAGGGGATGAAGGTATAGGTAGAGGAGAATCCTATAGACCAAGGCAAGTCAACGTGTATTCAATTGAAAATTTCTAAGTCCAAACAAAAGGGGATGTAGGTATAGGTAGATGAGAATCCTATAGACAAAGCCAAGTCAACGTGTATTCAATTGAAAATTTCTAAGTCCAAACAAGAGGGGATGTAGGTATAGGTAGATGAGAATCCTATAGACCAATGCAAGTCAACGTGTATTCAATTGAAAATTTCTAAGTCCAAACAAGAGGGGATGTAGGTATAGGTAGATGAGAATCCAATAGACAAAGGCAAGTCAACGTGTATTCAATTGAAAATTTCTAAGTCCAAACAAGAGGGGATGAAGGTATAGGTAGATGAGAATCCTATAGACCAAGGCATCTCAGAGTGTATTCAATGTAAAATTTCTAAGTCCAAATAAAAGGGGATGTAGGTATAGGTAGATGAGAATCCTATAGACCAAGGCAAGTCAACGTGTATTCAATTGAAAATTTCTAAGTCCAAACAAGAGGGGATGTAGGTATAGGTTGATGACAATCCTATAGACCAAGGCAAGTCAACGTGTATTCAATTGAAAATTTCTAAGTCCAAACAAGAGGGGATGTGGGTATAGGTAGATGAGAATCCTATAGACCAAGGCAAGTCAACGTGTATTCAATTGAAAATTTCTAAGTCCAAACAAGAGGGGATGTGGGTATAGGTAGATGAGGATCCTATAGACCAAGGCAAGTCAACGTGTATTCACTTGAAAATTTCTAAGTCCAAACAAGAGGGGATGTAGGTATAGGTAGATGAGGATCCTATAGACCAAGGCAAGTCAACGTGTATTCAATTGAAAATTTCTAAGTCCAAACAAGAGGGGATGTAGGTATAGGTAGATGAGGATCCTATAGACCAAGGCAAGTCAACGTGTATTCAATTGAAAAATTCTAAGTCCAAACAAGAGGGGATGAAGGTATAGGTAGATGAGAATCCTATAGACCAAGGCATCTCAGAGTGTATTCAATGTAAAATTTCTAAGTCCAAATAAAAGGGGATGTAGGTATAGGTAGATGAGAATCCTATAGACCAAGGCAAGTCAACGTGTATTCAATGTAAAATTTCTAAGTCCAAACAAGAGGGGATGTTGGTATAGGTAGATGAGAATCCTATAGACCAAGGCAAGTCAACGTGTATTCAATTGAAAATTTCTAAGTCCAAACAAGAGGGGATGTAGGTATAGGTTGATGACAATCCTATAGACCAAGGCAAGTCAACGTGTATTCAATTGAAAATTTCTAAGTCCAAACAAGAGGGGATGTGGGTATAGGTAGATGAGAATCCTATAGACCAAGGCAAGTCAACGTGTATTCAATGTAAAATTTCTAAGTCCAAACAAGGGGGGATGTAGATATAGGTAGATGAGAATCCTATAGACCAATGCAAGTCAACATGTATTCAATGTAAAATTTCTAAGTCCAAACAAGAGGGGATGTGGGTATAGGTAGATGAGAATCCTATAGACCAAGGCAAGTCAACGTGTATTCACTTGAAAATTTCTAAGTCCAAACAAAAGGGGATGTAGATATAGGTAGATGAGAATCCTATAGACCAAGGCAAGTCAACGTGTATTCAATTGAAAATTTCTAAGTCCAAACAAGAGGGGATGAAGGTATAGGTAGATGAGAATCCTATAGAACAAGTCATATCAGACTGTATTCAATTGAAAATTTCTAAGTCCAAATAAAAGGGGATGTAGGTATAGGTAGATGAGAATCCTATAGACCAAGGCAAGTCAACGTGTATTCAATTGAAAATTTCTAAGTCCAAACAAGAGGGGATGTGGGTATAGGTAGATGAGAATCCTATAGACCAAGGCAAGTCAACGTGTATTCAATTGAAAATTTCTAAGTCCAAACAAGAGGGGATGTAGGTATAGGTAGATGAGAATCCTATAGACCAATGCAAGTCAACGTGTATTCAATTGAAAATTTCTAAGTCCAAACAAGAGGGGATGTAGGTATAGGTAGATGAGAATCCAATAGACCAAGGCAAGTCAACGTGTATTCAATTGAAAATTTCTAAGTCCAAACAAGAGGGAATGTGGGTATAGGTAGATGAGGATCCTATAGACCAAGGCAAGTCAACGTGTATTCAATTGAAAAATTCTAAGTCCAAACAAGAGGGGATGAAGGTATAGGTAGATGAGAATCCTATAGACCAAGGCATCTCAGAGTGTATTCAATTGAAAATTTCTAAGTCCAAATAAAAGGGGATGTAGGTATAGGTAGATGAGAATCCTATAGACCAAGGCAAGTCAACGTGTATTCAATTGAAAAATTCTAAGTCCAAACAAGAGGGGATGAAGGTATAGGTAGATGAGAATCCTATAGACCAAGGCATCTCAGAGTGTATTCAATTGAAAATTTCTAAGTCCAAATAAAAGGGGATGTAGGTATAGGTAGATGAGAATCCTATAGACCAAGGCAAGTCAACGTGTATTCACTTGAAAATTTCTAAGTCCAAACAAGAGGGGATGTGGGTATAGGTAGATGAGAATCCTATAGACCAAGGCAAGTCAACGTGTATTCAATTGAAAATTTCTAAGTCCAAACAAGAGGGGATGTAGGTATAGGTAGATGAGAATCCTATAGACCAATGCAAGTCAACGTGTATTCAATTGAAAATTTCTAAGTCCAAACAAGAGGGGATGTAGGTATAGGTAGATGAGAATCCAATAGACCAAGGCAAGTCAACGTGTATTCAATTGAAAATTTCTAAGTCCAAACAAGAGGGAATGTGGGTATAGGTAGATGAGGATCCTATAGACCAAGGCAAGTCAACGTGTATTCAATTGAAAAATTCTAAGTCCAAACAAGAGGGGATGAAGGTATAGGTAGATGAGAATCCTATAGACCAAGGCATCTCAGAGTGTATTCAATTGAAAATTTCTAAGTCCAAATAAAAGGGGATGTAGGTATAGGTAGATGAGAATCCTATAGACCAAGGCAAGTCAACGTGTATTCACTTGAAAATTTCTAAGTCCAAATAAAAGGGGATGTAGGTATAGGTTGATGACAATCCTATAGACCAAGGCAAGTCAACGTGTATTCAATGTAAAATTTCTAAGTCCAAACAAGAGGGGATGTAGATATAGGTAGATGAGAATCCTATAGACCAATGCAAGTCAACATGTATTCAATGTAAAATTTCTAAGTCCAAACAAGAGGGGATGTGGGTATAGGTAGATGAGAATCCTATAGACCAAGGCAAGTCAACGTGTATTCAATTGAAAATTTCTAAGTCCAAACAAGAGGGGATGTAGGTATAGGTAGATGAGAATCCAATAGACCAAGGCAAGTCAACGTGTATTCAATTGAAAATTTCTAAGTCCAAACAAGAGGGGATGTGGGTATAGGTAGATGAGGATCCTATAGACCAAGGCAAGTCAACGTGTATTCAATTGAAAATTTCTAAGTCCAAACAAGAGGGGATGAAGGTATAGGTAGATGAGAATCCTATAGACCAAGGCATCTCAGAGTGTATTCAATTGAAAATTTCTAAGTCCAAATAAAAGGGGATGTAGGTATAGGTAGATGAGAATCCTATAGACCAAGGCAAGTCAACGTGTATTCAATGTAAAATTTCTAAGTCCAAACAAGAGGGGATGTTGGTATAGGTAGATGAGAATCCTATAGACCAAGGCAAGTCAACGTGTATTCAATTGAAAATTTCTAAGTCCAAACAAGAGGGGATGTAGGTATAGGTTGATGACAATCCTATAGACCAAGGCAAGTCAACGTGTATTCAATTGAAAATTTCTAAGTCCAAACAAGAGGGGATGTGGGTATAGGTTGATGACAATCCTATAGACCAAGGCAAGTCAACGTGTATTCAATGTAAAATTTCTAAGTCCAAACAAGAGGGGATGTAGATATAGGTAGATGAGAATCCTATAGACCAATGCAAGTCAACATGTATTCAATGTAAAATTTCTAAGTCCAAACAAGAGGGGATGTGGGTATAGGTAGATGAGAATCCTATAGACCAAGGCAAGTCAACGTGTATTCAATTGAAAATTTCTAAGTCCAAACAAGAGGGGATGTAGATATAGGTAGATGAGAATCCTATAGACCAATGCAAGTCAACATGTATTCAATGTAAAATTTCTAAGTCCAAACAAGAGGGGATGTGGGTATAGGTAGATGAGAATCCTATAGACCAAGGCAAGTCAACGTGTATTCACTTGAAAATTTCTAAGTCCAAACAAAAGGGGATGTAGATATAGGTAGATGAGAATCCTATAGACCAAGGCAAGTCAACGTGTATTCAATTGAAAATTTCTAAGTCCAAACAAGAGGGGATGAAGGTATAGGTAGATGAGAATCCTATAGAACAAGTCATATCAGACTGTATTCAATTGAAAATTTCTAAGTCCAAACAAGAGGGGATGAAGGCATAGGTAGAGGAGAATCCTATAGACCAAGGCAAGTCAACGTGTATTCAATGTAAAATTTCTAAGTCCAAACAAGAGGGGATGTTGGTATAGGTAGAAGAGAATCCTATAGACCAAGGCAAGTCAACGTGTATTCAATTGAAAATTTCTAAGTCCAAACAAGAGGGGATGTAGGTATAGGTTGATGACAATCCTATAGACCAAGGCAAGTCAACGTGTATTCAATTGAAAATTTCTAAGTCCAAACAAGAGGGGATGTGGGTATAGGTAGATGAGAATCCTATAGACCAAGGCAAGTCAACGTGTATTCAATGTAAAATTTCTAAGTCCAAACAAGAGGGGATGTAGATATAGGTAGATGAGAATCCTATAGACCAATGCAAGTCAACATGTATTCAATGTAAAATTTCTAAGTCCAAACAAGAGGGGATGTGGGTATAGGTAGATGAGAATCCTATAGACCAAGGCAAGTCAACGTGTATTCAATTGAAAATTTCTAAGTCCAAACAAGAGGGGATGTAGATATAGGTAGATGAGAATCCTATAGACCAATGCAAGTCAACATGTATTCAATGTAAAATTTCTAAGTCCAAACAAGAGGGGATGTGAGTATAGGTAGATGAGAATCCTATAGACCAAGGCAAGTCAACGTGTATTCACTTGAAAATTTCTAAGTCCAAACAAAAGGGGATGTAGATATAGGTAGATGAGAATCCTATAGACCAAGGCAAGTCAACGTGTATTCAATTGAAAATTTCTAAGTCCAAACAAGAGGGGATGAAGGTATAGGTAGATGAGAATCCTATAGAACAAGTCATATCAGACTGTATTCAATTGAAAATTTCTAAGTCCAAATAAAAGGGGATGTAGGTATAGGTAGATGAGAATCCTATAGACCAAGGCAAGTCAACGTGTATTCAATTGAAAATTTCTAAGTCCAAACAAGAGGGGATGTGGGTATAGGTAGATGAGAATCCTATAGACCAAGGCAAGTCAACGTGTATTCAATTGAAAATTTCTAAGTCCTAACAAGAGGGGATGTAGGTATAGGTAGATGAGAATCCTATAGACCAATGCAAGTCAACGTGTATTCAATTGAAAATTTCTAAGTCCAAACAAGAGGGGATGTGGGTATAGGTAGATGAGAATCCTATAGACCAAGGCAAGTCAACGTGTATTCAATGTAAAATTTCTAAGTCCAAACAAGAGGGGATGTAGATATAGGTAGATGAGAATCCTATAGACCAATGCAAGTCAACATGTATTCAATGTAAAATTTCTAAGTCCAAACAAGAGGGGATGTGGGTATAGGTAGATGAGAATCCTATAGACCAAGGCAAGTCAACGTGTATTCAATTGAAAATTTCTAAGTCCAAACAAGAGGGGATGTAGATATAGGTAGATGAGAATCCTATAGACCAATGCAAGTCAACATGTATTCAATGTAAAATTTCTAAGTCCAAACAAGAGGGGATGTGGGTATAGGTAGATGAGAATCCTATAGACCAAGGCAAGTCAACGTGTATTCACTTGAAAATTTCTAAGTCCAAATAAAAGGGGATGTAGATATAGGTAGATGAGAATCCTATAGACCAAGGCAAGTCAACGTGTATTCAATTGAAAATTTCTAAGTCCAAACAAGAGGGGATGAAGGTATAGGTAGATGAGAATCCTATAGAACAAGTCATATCAGACTGTATTCAATTGAAAATTTCTAAGTCCAAACAAGAGGGGATGAAGGCATAGGTAGAGGAGAATCCTATAGACCAAGGCAAGTCAACGTGTATTCAATGTAAAATTTCTAAGTCCAAACAAGAGGGGATGTTGGTATAGGTAGAAGAGAATCCTATAGACCAAGGCAAGTCAACGTGTATTCAATTGAAAATTTCTAAGTCCAAACAAGAGGGGATGTAGGTATAGGTTGATGACAATCCTATAGACCAAGGCAAGTCAACGTGTATTCAATTGAAAATTTCTAAGTCCAAACAAGAGGGGATGTGGGTATAGGTAGATGAGAATCCTATAGACCAAGGCAAGTCAACGTGTATTCAATGTAAAATTTCTAAGTCCAAACAAGAGGGGATGTAGATATAGGTAGATGAGAATCCTATAGACCAATGCAAGTCAACATGTATTCAATGTAAAATTTCTAAGTCCAAACAAGAGGGGATGTGGGTATAGGTAGATGAGAATCCTATAGACCAAGGCAAGTCAACGTGTATTCAATTGAAAATTTCTAAGTCCAAACAAGAGGGGATGTAGATATAGGTAGATGAGAATCCTATAGACCAATGCAAGTCAACATGTATTCAATGTAAAATTTCTAAGTCCAAACAAGAGGGGATGTGGGTATAGGTAGATGAGAATCCTATAGACCAAGGCAAGTCAACGTGTATTCACTTGAAAATTTCTAAGTCCAAACAAAAGGGGATGTAGATATAGGTAGATGAGAATCCTATAGACCAAGGCAAGTCAACGTGTATTCAATTGAAAATTTCTAAGTCCAAACAAGAGGGGATGAAGGTATAGGTAGATGAGAATCCTATAGAACAAGTCATATCAGACTGTATTCAATTGAAAATTTCTAAGTCCAAATAAAAGGGGATGTAGGTATAGGTAGATGAGAATCCTATAGACCAAGGCAAGTCAACGTGTATTCAATTGAAAATTTCTAAGTCCAAACAAGAGGGGATGTGGGTATAGGTAGATGAGAATCCTATAGACCAAGGCAAGTCAACGTGTATTCAATTGAAAATTTCTAAGTCCAAACAAGAGGGGATGTAGGTATAGGTAGATGAGAATCCTATAGACCAATGCAAGTCAACGTGTATTCAATTGAAAATTTCTAAGTCCAAACAAGAGGGGATGTAGGTATAGGTAGATGAGAATCTAATAGACCAAGGCAAGTCAACGTGTATTCAATTGAAAATTTCTAAGTCCAAACAAGAGGGAATGTGGGTATAGGTAGATGAGGATCCTATAGACCAAGGCAAGTCAACGTGTATTCAATTGAAAAATTCTAAGTCCAAACAAGAGGGGATGAAGGTATAGGTAGATGAGAATCCTATAGACCAAGGCATCTCAGAGTGTATTCAATTGAAAATTTCTAAGTCCAAATAAAAGGGGATGTAGGTATAGGTAGATGAGAATCCTATAGACCAAGGCAAGTCAACGTGTATTCAATTGAAAAATTCTAAGTCCAAACAAGAGGGGATGAAGGTATAGGTAGATGAGAATCCTATAGACCAAGGCATCTCAGAGTGTATTCAATTGAAAATTTCTAAGTCCAAATAAAAGGGGATGTAGGTATAGGTAGATGAGAATCCTATAGACCAAGGCAAGTCAACGTGTATTCACTTGAAAATTTCTAAGTCCAAACAAGAGGGGATGTGGGTATAGGTAGATGAGAATCCTATAGACCAAGGCAAGTCAACGTGTATTCAATTGAAAATTTCTAAGTCCAAACAAGAGGGGATGTAGGTATAGGTAGATGAGAATCCTATAGACCAATGCAAGTCAACGTGTATTCAATTGAAAATTTCTAAGTCCAAACAAGAGGGGATGTAGGTATAGGTAGATGAGAATCCAATAGACCAAGGCAAGTCAACGTGTATTCAATTGAAAATTTCTAAGTCCAAACAAGAGGGAATGTGGGTATAGGTAGATGAGGATCCTATAGACCAAGGCAAGTCAACGTGTATTCAATTGAAAAATTCTAAGTCCAAACAAGAGGGGATGAAGGTATAGGTAGATGAGAATCCTATAGACCAAGGCATCTCAGAGTGTATTCAATTGAAAATTTCTAAGTCCAAATAAAAGGGGATGTAGGTATAGGTAGATGAGAATCCTATAGACCAAGGCAAGTCAACGTGTATTCACTTGAAAATTTCTAAGTCCAAATAAAAGGGGATGTAGGTATAGGTTGATGACAATCCTATAGACCAAGGCAAGTCAACGTGTATTCAATGTAAAATTTCTAAGTCCAAACAAGAGGGGATGTAGATATAGGTAGATGAGAATCCTATAGACCAATGCAAGTCAACATGTATTCAATGTAAAATTTCTAAGTCCAAACAAGAGGGGATGTGGGTATAGGTAGATGAGAATCCTATAGACCAAGGCAAGTCAACGTGTATTCAATTGAAAATTTCTAAGTCCAAACAAGAGGGGATGTAGATATAGGTAGATGAGAATCCTATAGACCAATGCAAGTCAACATGTATTCAATGTAAAATTTCTAAGTCCAAACAAGAGGGGATGTGGGTATAGGTAGATGAGAATCCTATAGACCAAGGCAAGTCAACGTGTATTCAATTGAAAATTTCTAAGTCCAAACAAGAGGGGATGTAGATATAGGTAGATGAGAATCCTATAGACCAATGCAAGTCAACATGTATTCAATGTAAAATTTCTAAGTCTAAACAAGAGGGGATGTGGGTATAGGTAGATGAGAATCCTATAGACCAAGGCAAGTCAACGTGTATTCAATTGAAAATTTCTAAGTCCAAACAAGAGGGGATGTAGATATAGGTAGATGAGAATCCTATAGACCAATGCAAGTCAACATGTATTCAATGTAAAATTTCTAAGTCCAAACAAGAGGGGATGTAGATATAGGTAGATGAGAATCCTATAGACCAATGCAAGTCAACATGTATTCAATGTAAAATTTCTAAGTCCAAACAAGAGGGGATGTGGGTATAGGTAGATGAGAATCCTATAGACCAAGGCAAGTCAACGTGTATTCAATTGAAAATTTCTAAGTCCAAACAAGAGGGGATGTGGGTATAGGTAGATGAGAATCCTATAGACCAATGCAAGTCAACATGTATTCAATGTAAAATTTCTAAGTCCAAACAAGAGGGGATGTAGGTATAGGTTGATGACAATCCTATAGACCAAGGCAAGTCAACGTGTATTCAATTGAAAATTTCTAAGTCCAAACAAGAGGGGATGTAGGTATAGGTTGATTACAATCCTATAGACCAAGGCAAGTCAACGTGTATTCAATTGAAAATTTCTAAGTCCAAACAAGAGGGGATGTAGATATAGGTAGATGAGAATCCTATAGACCAATGCAAGTCAACATGTATTCAATGTAAAATTTCTAAGTCCAAACAACAGGGGATGTGGATATAGGTAGATGAGAATCCTATAGACCAATGCAAGTCAACATGTATTCAATGTAAAATTTCTAAGTCCAAACAACAGGGGATGTGGGTATAGGTAGATGAGAATCCTATAGACCAATGCAAGTCAACATGTATTCAATGTAAAATTTCTAAGTCCAAACAAGAGGGGATGTGGGTATAGGTAGATGAGAATCCTATAGACCAAGGCAAGTCAACGTGTATTCAATTGAAAATTTCTAAGTCCAAACAAGAGGGGATGTAGGTATAGGTAGATGAGAATCCTATAGACCAAGGCAAGTCAACGTGTATTCAATGTAAAATTTCTAAGTCCAAACAAGAGGGGATGTGGGTATAGGTAGATGAGAATCCTATAGACAAAGCCAAGTCAACGTGTATTCAATTGAAAATTTCTAAGTCCAAACAAGAGGGGATGAAGGTATAGGTAGATGAGAATCCTATAGACCAAGGCAAGTCAACGTGTATTCAATTGAAAATTTCTAAGTCCAAACAAGAGGGGATGAAGGTATAGGTAGATGAGAATCCTATAGACCAAGGCAAGTCAACGTGTATTCAAATGAAAATTTCTAAGTTCAGAACAGTGTAAGTAAGTGTCTGGAAGTGCCCGATCGACGCCTACTGCCATGTTGGGTGCATGTAGGCGTAGCAAAATGCCTTCTAATCTGCTAGGCACATCGGGACTTAGTTTTTTTCTGTTTTTTCTCCGCACCGTGTAGGTTGGCGTCTGGAAGTGCCTGATTGAGGCCTACTGTTACCTTGACATTTCAGCGCGTATTCAAGTTAAAACTTTTAACTTTAAAACGGGAGTTTGGTACCGGTAAATGAGAAGCTTATTAAGCTAGACATGTTGAAATTTATAAGTTCGGACATAGGGGATGGCAAGACGGGGAATAGGGATAAAGAATAAAAAAGAGAGATAGACAGATCTAGATAAATACAGAGGTATAAAGAGAGACAGGCAAGGGAGATAAATTTCACTTTTAGATTTTATGTAAATTGTTTTCTATAGGAAACATGCAAATAGCACACATAACATCTAGACATATAAATATATACATAAAACAATTATAGTTATGAGATATATCTGAACTAATCCAAAAACACAATAATGATGAATATCATCACTTACCTTGGAAAATTATCCAGGCTGTATGCCTACTTACATTCCATCAAACACCAGAAAATCATGATCCATTGCTTGGTTGATTTTTTTAATTTTTTTTATTTTTATTTTTTTCATACACATTTGTAATTGTGTCTTGCTTTATCAAGTATTTTTGTAGTTAATCTGTGGTGTTGGGAGAATCAATTTTGCTTAACATTTTTTTATTTATTTTTTTTTCAGTTTACAGAGTTATTGCAGTACCAAGTCTGACACTGTAATTGCTTGAAAAGTATTGCATTAGGAAGGATTCTTTTTTTTTTTTTTTTTGAGGTGTGCGGGAATTTCAGTAGGGGAAGTTTCTACTGATTTCAGATTCCAAGACAGCAAAGTTGTATTTTATTGTTTGTGCATTCTTTTATCAAGTTTTTACAGATGTTTTTGTGTTATGAAAGTAAAAATGAATGACTTGCAAAGACATTTACATTTTTGCATTCTTTTTTAATTCTTCACCTTTTTTGTTTTAATGTCCCAAGAGTGAACCAAGACAGATGAGTCTTATTCAGCAGAGTGGAAAAAAACAGGTTAATTTTGGTTGTCCTCAATGGATTTGTCCAGAGTATAATATGTCCAAGTTATTGCCCTAATAAAGTGAGAACCATACCCCAAAACTAATGCAGAACTCTTATGTTATTGCACAGCTACAAGAGTTAACTTGTCTAGGATAAGTGCCATATAAATTTGCAGAAGTCACTATATAGCTCTATTTATTAACTGATATGAACTTAAATTGCTGAAAATGACTCAAAAATTTTCTACAGAGCTCTACTTAGAAACGAGCACTCTCAAAGAAAATTTGTCTAACATAATTTTGAAATATGTTCTTTAAAGTTACCATAGAGCTCTCAAATATATTAGGTACTCAAATAGGAAACTTGTTTCAAATACTTGTGTTATATATATATATACATATATATATATATATATATATTAAAAACTTACAGTATATCTATACTTACGTATTGACATTTAGGTTTTCAAAACATACTGCAGAGCTCTTCATGTTTCCTGAATTTTATGCTTTCGTCTACTAATGTATTGAGCACTCTCAAAGTATTCTGAATTGTGTAGCTGAATTGCCATACATGTTTTTGAACGTCTATATTTAGCTCTACTAATGTATTGAACTCTGTCAAAATAAATTTATGCAGTTGAAATGCCATATATGTTTCTCAAATGTTTTATTTAGCTCTACTAATATATTGAGCACTCTGGAAGTAGATTTGTCTAAAATAATTGCCAAAATGTTTCCAAATCTTACTACAAAGCTCTATAAATGCATTGAGCACTCTTAAAGTAAAATCGTCTTGCATAATTAAACAACACAATTGTTAAATTTACTACACAGCTATATTAAACCATGGAGCACATGCAAGCATCATTGGCATATATATATATATATATATATATGATTAGTTTTTTTGGAAAAAGAATTCCAGCAGAGTGCTCAATTAAAAGGAAAATCCAAATTTTAAGAGCGTACTTATATTTTGTGTACAGAAAGTTGTTAGTTGAGACAGGTCATTGGTACCGTCGGTTTCAAGCCCGATAATAAGGCCCGTTTAAGGTATCCTTATCGAGCTCTCTTCAGCCAATATTCGTCTATCTTATAACCGGAAGTGTGAAGTATATATACCTCGCGAATCCACGTTCAAATCTCGTTTTGTTTAATCCCCCCCCTTTTTTTTTTTTTTTTTTTTTTTTTATCTATATCTATATATATATCTATATATATATATCTATATATATATATATATATATATATATATATATATCGGGTAATGTAATACCTAATTTTCAACTTTGAATTATTTAAATTTAAGATCTAATTTCGAAAAAATGTTTTTTTTATATGAATCGATTTTAATTTGAACCCCATTTAATTTTAAAATCTCTTTCCTTATGTGTAAAAACTTTAAAATCTGTATTGGTATCGGTTAAAAACTTAAAAATTCGTTTAATTATATCGAACATTTAAAAATTTCTAAAAATACGTTTAAAGTTTTAAAAAATATATTTTTAATTATATCGAATCACGTTTAAAAATTTCGAAATACGTTTAAAAATTATTTTTTAAAAAACCCAAATCTTTCAAGGTTTGGGGAAGTGAGTATTTATCTATCCTAAGTGATTTCCCTAGTTTATTAACATTATTATATTTTTCTATAGTTTTAAATTCGAAATAGATTATAAATTACATTTATAAAATATAATATATATATATATATGACATTAATTAAAAATCTATAATATAATTGCGATTAAAATCCAAGTTTACCGACTAATTATTTATGTATTTACAATTTTTTTTCCTTATATATATATATATATATAAAAAACAACATCTAAGTGTTGTTCTTTTCATTGATCCAATTTATTAGGAGACCCTTCCTTCTATGTATGCAACTTTTCAAAGCTTCACTCCTCACATTTAAACATTTTATTTTTGGGTCATGAATGGACCGGAGGATGTGGTATTTCTCTGCGTTACAGAGTGAGCATTGACTTAATTCCGGGGCGTAGGCTGGTCTATGCTCTATTTTTCTCCATTTTATGGAAAAGGGTGTATTTTTTTCTTTAAGCTCCCACACGCGGGTAATAAGGATACCTTAAACGGGCCTTATTATCGGGCTTGAAACCGACGGTACCAATGACCTGTCTCAACTAACAACTTTCTGTACACAAAATATAAGTACGCTCTTAAAATTTGGATTTTCCTTTTAATTGAGCACTCTGCTGGAATTCTTTTTCCAAAAAAACTAATCATATTCGCCCCCACCAGGAATTTACGGTAAATACCAATAGCCTAGTGGTTGAGCACTATCGGGAAAGAACACCACAAAACAGGAAGTAAAGACCACCTTCTTTAAAAACAACCGGAGATGGAACAATATACCTTAAATTACTCCACTAAAAATATACCAACACCAAGTAACCAGCTGTATACAAGAATCCTACTATCGAAAATTGAAGATGTAATTCAGAGGATGAGATGGAAGGTTATAAACGAAACAAACATCCAAGAGAATGTGATAAACAATTTTAGATTAAAATCTATAAAATACCCGAGTAAAGTGGAAGAATTAGAACATTTTGAAAAAGATTTACTAGACATTATCGCTAAGCTTGAATTTAAACATAGATCAAATCAATTTCAAAAAACAATGACAGCTGATATCAAAAAAATAAAAAGAGAAAATGAGACGATTGTTTTCTCAGATAAAACGAAAAATTTATATAAAATGGAAAAGGAACAGAAAAAACAACTTGTACTAAACTCAATTACAGAAAAATACCAGGTAGCAAGAAAAGATACTTATAAATCTATTAACCAAGAGGCTACAGAAGTTGCCACAAAATTAGGTATAGAATACAGAGTAAATAGGTTAGCAAAGAAAAATGTGTTTATAACTTTAAAAGACCACAAGGAAAATTTTAATAATAGGCCAACCTGCAGGTTAATAAACCCGGCTAAAAGCGAAATCGGTCTAGCTAGCAAGTCTATACTTAGAGAAATAGTAAAAGAGATAAAAAGAAAATCAAATCTTAATTTGTGGGCAGACACTAGCGCGGTACTGGACTGGTTTAAAAACATAACTGAACCACACAAATGTAAGTTTACACAACTGGATATCGTCGATTTTTACCCTTCAATCACTAAGGAAATCCTAGAAAAATCGTTGATCTTCGCATCAAAATATAGAAAGATAAGTGAGCTCGATAAGGAAACAATCATGCAAGCTCGACAGACCCTTTTATTTTTTGACGATAAAACGTGGGTCAAAAAATCAAACCCCGAAGACCCCTTTGACGTCGCGATGGGGGCGTATGACAGTGCTGATATCTGCGATCTGGTTGGACTTTTTCTACTGGAGACCATGAAATATAAATTCCCAGATCACTTTTTTGGATTATATAGAGATGATGGACTTTGCCTATCGCGTGACTACAATGGATGTGCACTAGACAGGCTTAGAAAAGACCTAACTGAATTTTTTAAGGAACTAGGCTTTAAAATAATAATACAGACAAATTTAGATAGAGTAGATTTTTTAGATGCCACTCTAGATCTCGAGAAGAAAATACACAAACCCTTTCACAAACTAAATGAAAAACTCATGTATATAAATAAGGGTTCATGCCACCTACCCACAGTGTTTAAAAATATGGTAGCGAACATTAGCCAAAGGATTTCACGGCTTTCTTCGAACGCTGAAGTGTTCGAGAAAGCAGCACCATATTATAATGACGCACTGCATCAAAGTGGGTTCAATGAAAACATAAAATTTCAACAAACCCAGAATAAAGAAAATATAAAACGAAAGAGGAAACGGAAAATAATCTGGTTCTTACCTCCGTTTTCATTGAACACTAAAACTAGAGTAGGGCATTGTTTTCTTAGCCTTCTAGACAAACATTTTCCAAGAACACATAGACTACATAAACTTTTTAATAGAAACACGGTGAAAGTTAGTTACTCGACAGCTCCATCAATAAAGTCGATAATATCCAAAGAACCAAAAAAGATAGATAACGCAGGCTGCTCTTGCAGGACCAAAAATAGCTGTCCATTGGAGGGTAATTGTAAAGCTGAATCCCTTGTCTATGAGGCCACAGTAACGGAACAATCCACAAATATACCGGAAATATATATAGGTATGACAAAAGGCCAATTTAAACAAAGATATTATGCACATATGAGCTCCTTTAGAGCTAAAACAAGGATGAATACAGCATTAGCTACCCGCGTGTGGGAGCTTAAAGAAAAAAATACACCCTTTTCCATAAAATGGAGAAAAATAGAGCATAGACCAGCCTACGCCCCGGAATTAAGTCAATGCTCACTCTGTAACGCAGAGAAATACCACATCCTCCGGTCCATTCATGACCCAAAAATAAAATGTTTAAATGTGAGGAGTGAAGCTTTGAAAAGTTGCATACATAGAAGGAAGGGTCTCCTAATAAATTGGATCAATGAAAAGAACAACACTTAGATGTTGTTTTTTATATATATATATATATAAGGAAAAAAAATTGTAAATACATAAATAATTAGTCGGTAAACTTGGATTTTAATCGCAATTATATTATAGATTTTTAATTAATGTCATATATATATATATATTATATTTTATAAATGTAATTTATAATCTATTTCGAATTTAAAACTATAGAAAAATATAATAATGTTAATAAACTAGGGAAATCACTTAGGATAGATAAATACTCACTTCCCCAAACCTTGAAAGATTTGGATAAAAAATAAAAAAAAAAAATTTTAAAAAATAATTTTTAAACGTATTTCGAAATTTTTAAACGTGATTCGATATAATTAAAAATATATTTTTTAAAACTTTAAACGTATTTTTAGAAATTTTTAAATGTTCGATATAATTAAACGAATTTTTAAGTTTTTAACCGATACCAATACAGATTTTAAAGTTTTTACACATAAGGAAAGAGATTTTAAAATTAAATGGGGTTCAAATTAAAATCGATTCATATAAAAAAAACATTTTTTCGAAATTAGATCTTAAATTTAAATAATTCAAAGTTGAAAATTAGGTATTACATTACCCGATATATATATATATATATATATATATATATATATATATATATAGATATATATATATAGATATATATATAGATATAGATAGGAAAAAAAAAAAAAAAAAAAGGGGGGGGGATTAAACAAAACGAGATTTGAACGTGGATTCGCGAGGTATATATACTTCACACTTCCGGTTATAAGATAGACGAATATTGGCTGAAGAGAGCTCGATAAGGATACCTTAAACGGGCCTTATTATCGGGCTTGAAACCGACGGTACCAATGACCTGTCTCAACTAACAACTTTCTGTACACAAAATATAAAAATATATATATATATATATATATATATATATATATATATATATATAAATATATATATTGTTTAAACGTACGAAAGAGCTTTACCCAGAGTTATAGAAGAGTGCTCAATGAGACACAGAGCAATAAAGACATTTTATTTAGATTTTTAGTTAATAATTATACTCTAAACAAGTGCTCAACACTAGACAGAGCTGATATTATAAAACGTTTATTTTATTACAAGAGATATAAATATTAAGATTTATCAGAGTTAATCAAGAGTGCTCAATGAGACATAGAGCACTAAAGACATTTATTAAGATTTTTACTTAATAATTATACTTTAAATAGTGCTCAAGACAGAGCTGATATTATAAAACGTTTATTTTATTACAGGCTA